>NC_089593.1:85695285-86016770 GCF_019320115.1 Miscanthus floridulus | reverse complement strand
ATCAGTTATAAGTCTAGCTACGGGAATAGCTCGTCCATGGCGGCCGGTGCGATCCACTGGATCTGGATGTGGGTGATCTCCCAAAGCTCATCACCTTCCCGCGGCACTAGCACCTCCTTCGCCTTCATCTCCATGATCATCCGCTTGAGCATCCGCGGGACGAGCTCCTGCATCAGCCCAGCACCGCCGCCCGCAGCGAGATCGCACTTCATCCATGTGTCCATCCGCCGCAGCACGCCGAGCCAGAAGGTCCGGAACCCCGGCGCCTGCGCCACCGTGGGCAGGAGCAGCTCGAACATGTCCGCCAGCAGCTCAGCCGCGGCGGCCAGCGTGCCCTCCATGCTCCGCGTCTCCCGCTCTTCGCCCACGCGGCGCGAGTACTCGAGCGTCTTCTCGTGCAGGTCGTCCACCATGGCGAAGATGACGAGGTTGAAACAGGCGAGGCATCCGGCCGGCCCGAAGTCGAGGTCGCCCGTGGCGGCCAGGTTGAAGGCGCGGCCGAGCTCGAACACGGCCTGGCTGCGGATCTCCTCGCGCCGGACCAGGCTCGTCTTGCGCAGCGCCTCCGCGAGCTTGATGAACATGTTGGCTGCCAGGTTGCCCATCCGCGACGCCTCATCCACCGACGATGAGGATGACGAGCTCCCGCTGAAGCCGCCGCTGTTTCCAGGATCGGAGTAGCCGGACTTGTGCCACTGGTTCAGCCAGTTCACGGACTCGGCCATGAGCTCCAGGATCTTTGTGCTGACGTCCAGCGGGCTGATCTTGAGCGCGGCGAACCCGAAGGCGGCCTCGATGACGGCGGCGTAGCTGAACCGTGTGACATTGGCACTGCCGTCGGTCATCAGCTTGATCATTGCCGCCACGGACTGGTCGAACGTCTCCGGGTGCCGGCCTGTGACGGTGAGCAGGTGCAGCAGCGTCTTCCACCCGAGCGGCGTCTGCACGCCGTCGGCGTGCTCCGTCAGCAGCTTCACGATGTTCTCCGAGATGCCTTCGCAGCACGTGTCCAGGATCTCCTTGTCCAGCTTCCACATCATGTTGATGGACTTGAACACTAGCTCCTCGGGGACGCGGCTGTCGGAGGGGCGCTGCGGCGGCGGCGTGGACAGCAGCCGCACAGGGACCCTGAACAGCGCCACGATCGCCTTCTCGGCGAACGGGGACGGCGAGAAGAGTGGCAGCTGCGACACGGCGCTGAAGCACTCGAGCAGCGGCGGCCAGAAGGTCGCGAAGCGCTGGAGGTTGGCCGTCGCGAGGAGCGCCAGGAGGTCCCAGCAGAAACCGACGGTGTCCTCCTCCTCGATGGGCGTGCTGAACTTCTGGCCCTTGCCCCCCGCGGCGAAGATGAGCGCCAGCCCGAGGTTCTGCAGCGCCTCGTCCGGCAGCTTGGCGCTCTCCGTGAAGATTCTCCAGGCCTGGCACTGCTTGATGATCTTGAGGTTGTTCTCGAACTCGCTACCAACGGAGAGCAGCGACTCGCCGCCGTCCAGCGACAGGAATTGCGAGAACCGGCCGATCATGCCGGACACGTGCCGGCTCGTCCCCGCGCCGCGGTGCGTCGGGGGGAAGATGACGCCAGCGTCCGAGGCGGACGACCTGTGCCGGTGCCCGGGCCGCTGCTCCGCGCCGCCGCGGGCGCCGCTGCCGTCCGGGTCGATCAGCGACGGCGGTAGCAGCTTGAGCCGCTTGAGCTTGAGCAGGCAGTCGACGACGTTCTTCCAGGCGCCGCGCACCGACTCGCCGAAGCGGATGGCGATGGTGAAGAGCGCGTTGCTGAAGGTGAAGAGCGTCTCCTCCGTGGTGGCGTAGGGGTTGAGCAGCGTGGTGAACTTGCAGAGGCAGCAGAGCAGCTCGTCCAGCACGTCCTCCAGCCCGTACCGCGCGATGCGCGCCACGGACACCAGCCCCTCCACGCACTGGTTCAGCGTCTCCTCGTCGTCGGCGCCGTCGAAGATGGCGGCCAGCGTCGCGACGGTGGGGCCCGACACCGCGATGAACACCTCTCGGCTCAGCTTGTGCTTGAAGTCGCACGGCGTGAAGGGCTCCAGCGCGCTCGACCGCTTCACCAGGTCAGCCCACCGGCTCCGCGTCATCTCCACCGCCGCCGCCGACGTGCTGAAGACGGTGATGGCGTTGGTGGAGATGGAGTGGAAGAGCTCCGACAGATACTCCCGCGGCAGGTCCTTCTTGTCGTTGATGGCGCGGTTGTTCCGGATGAAGTCCTCCTCCGACATCTTCTTCTTCACCTGCGGGTTGTGCAGGTCGGTGTTGAGCATGATGAGCGAGTAGCAGAGGATGAACGCCGCGTCCTTGGTGGCGAACACCCCCGTCGTCTGCTGCTCGAAGAAGCGCTCGGAGAAGGCCTCCAGGACGCGCTGGATCTTCTGCGACTCGCCGGGGAGCCGGAACGTCTCCAGGTACGTGCGCAGCGCCGTGTCCAGGATGGCGCCGGTGAAGTCGAACGTCTCGGTGAACTCCTTGAGCACCTTGAGATTGAACTCGTCAGGGTCGCCCAGGAACTCGCCGATTTTGATCTTGTCGAGCCCCGACGAGTAGCGGAGGAAGTAGGCCATGCTCCTGGGATCCGGCGGCGTCGGCACCAGGTGGCACAGCTTCAGGAACTCCACGCCCTTCTTCTGGTCGCGATTGTAGTGGTTCGCGGCGACGGCAACCTTCTTCTTCCGCAGCTTGCGCTTACGCACGAAGTCCACCCACGTCTCCCGATGGCCGCCGTCACCGGCGGCGGCGGCGGCGGCGGAGTCCCAGCGCTCGATCCAGAAGAGGCGGAACTCCGACACGTCCACGGCGTAGGCGTCGTGTTCGGGGGTCTTGTCGATCTCGACGTTGTCGGCGATGGTGGTGATCATGTTGACGAGGCCCTCGAACGCCTGCAGCTGGATCGTCGTCATCGGGCCCGACACCGGGAACGCCGCCTTGCACAGCAGCTTGCCCACCTCCTCGAACACGTTGTGCAGCAGCGGGTCACAGTCGTAGTTCATGTACATCTCGATCACGAACGTCGGCTGCCGGCAGAAGCTGATCAGGCCCTCGACCGCCACCTCCTGCAGGCTGCAGCTGCGGTCCTTTGCCGCCGCCGCAAACGCGGAGCAGCACGAACATGAAGAAGGCCTCCAGCTGCAGCTTGAGGAACCTGGTGAAGCAGAGCAATGCAGTTGCCAACAGTTAGCAGTTAGCACCGGGCGCAAACATGTAAAGGGGAATATTTTAATTTGATGCCAACGAGTTTTGACCACAGTTGATTTGTGGAAATTTCAGTGGACTGATGGTAAATTTTTTGGGAAGCACTATTGCTTCAGCGGTTAAAATAATTGTATACCACAGCAAATTTAAATTTTATGTCATAAACCGAAACTTTCCATACTTGAACCCTAAGAAAGATATCTTCAATCTTTAATTTACTCCTGAATTTTTAATGTCAGACAATATACACACCTTAACTTTTAAAACTAGACAAATACACCCTCTAGTTTTAAATTTTTGGGGAAACACTATTGCTTCAGTCTTTAATAATTTTGAAATGGTCAATGGGTTATTTTTCTAGTTTTAAAAGTTAAGGTATGTATATTGTCTGGTATTAAAGTTTAAGAGTTTTTTAAAATTCTGCGACTAGTTCAGGGGGTAAATTAGACTTTACTCTTCATGCACCTAGAATTCAAAATTTTTGTGCAACAATCATGGTTCTCCCTTCCTGTTTTGACATAAACACCAGAGAGGGCGGTCGAAAAATCGTCTAAATGCTGGCTGAATTTTTCAACCTTTGTTAAATTTAACGCTTATATCTCTTAGGATTAAAAGCCCGTATAAGTGCATGGTTGATAGCTTAGTACCTCCTAAATTTTAAATTGTAAGTCGTCTTGGTTTTTTGATTCATAGTTTTTATTATACACATAGATATATATAGTAAAAAAATTATGTATGAAGAAAAGACGAAACGACTTACAATTAAAAATAAAGGGAGTATAAACTAATTACATCTAAAAGGCCGGTAAGGTGAGTGTTCTGAGGCCATAATTAAATCTCTTGAAATTTTCTTATCTTATACTCAAAAAATTATATGCACTAAAGGTCAAATGTAGAGTCCTCTAGATGCACTGATGCAAGAAGAGTAGTAACTTAATACCTGGTTGTAAATAAATAATAAATAAATTAGATAACAAGTAAACATTGCCCAAGGACAACAAGTATTCTGTCAATTTGTTGGTTACCGAAAAAGTTTGTTTCTTTACCATGTTTAATCCATAATTCACTTTGAATGTTGTTGGCATTAAGGGTATGTTTGATCCCCTCTAAACTTTAGAGCTCTAAAAGCTTTAGAGGACTTTAGCTTACTGTTGAGCTCTAAAGCTCTAATATGAGATAGGCTAAAATTTAGAGCTATAAAGTTTAGAGGATAAAATTCAAACAGGTCCTAAGCTTTCTCTAATGCTAAACAGAGTAACTAACATTGCTGGCTCACCGGCGCAAGAAGTGGTACAGGTTGAGAGCAGTACTGCAGATCATGGAGAGGACGAGAGGGCTGTATTCGATGGCGTAGTGAATCAGGTGGAAGAAGAGGTCGTCCTGGATGAGGCGCAGGAGCTTGGGGTGCTTGCCGATGGCCTCGCCGCCAAGCTCGACGGCGGAGTTGACGAGCACGAGGGAGAAGAGCATCACATCCTCCTCGGAGGTGAAGGCGCCCTGGCTATCCGGGGTTATAACCATGTCGCTGGCGTTCGCCAGCAGGGAGCAGAGGAAGTTGAAGACGTCCACCCTGCAGCGCGCGCCGAAGCCAGCGCTGGAGCCGAGCGACAGGTCGTCGCCGTCGGCGTCGTCTCGGATGTCCGGCAGCCCCGCGAAGACGGCCTGCAGGATCTCGTGCATTCAGTGGCGCGCCGTGCGCTGGAGGAGCTCGCTGCCGCGGCTGCTGGCGGCGTGCTGCACGATCTGGAAGCAGGTGTTGACGGCGGTGCACACGGAGCTGTCCGACAGCAGCGGCGCGGCGCGGGTCCGCAGGAGCGCGGCGAGCACCTGGAGCACGCGCAGCAGCACGGCCTCCTCGGCGCCGGCGTCGGAGATGCGCTCGACCGGCAGTTGGTGAGTGCGGTGAGGATGGCGTGGACCGCGTCGCGCGCGCCCGGGGAGCACTCGTCGAACACGTCGATGCGGAGGATCTTGAGCACGGAGGACAGCGCGACGCCCGTGGCCGCCGGCGGGGCCTCCTCGGTCTGCACCACGTCCAGGAACGGGGTGAGGTACGTGGACGGGTCGGAGCAGCGCCACGCGCCGTGTCGGGGCTGGAAGAGGAGCCCGCGGAGGGCCTTGAGCGAGTTGATGAGCGCCGCGAACGTGGCCTCCTCGGCGGCGGAGACGGCCGGCGGGAGGTACGAGTACGGGTCCGGGCGGCGCCGGATGACGGCCAGCGCGCCCACCTCGGTGTTGAGCATGCAGGAGATGCCGAGGTCCTTGAGCCGCGGGTCGCGCCGGGGCCCGCGCTGCGCGGCGTAGGCCGTCGTCGTCGTCATCGCCCGCCGTCCTGGCCATCGCTTCTGCCTGGCGGGTGCCGCAGTCAGTAGGACGGAGGATCGATCAGGTGGTCGGAATGGCAGCGGGGAGGACGACGGAAACCATCTTTTTGCCACGTGGTGTCTCCTCCGTGGATGATGTCATAGTTTACGGTTGCATGTGCATGTGTGATTTACCAAACAAAAAGCGTTGGCTCAGCAAATAATCCCACGAAATTCTGGACCCTGTGCGAAATTTATGTCAGCGACTAGGAAGATGGGGGAGAGATCCTGGGAAAATGGTGTGTATACATGGACGTTCTCCCTTTTCCCGATATGACCTCTAGCAATGTGCAAATGTGGCGGTGTACGTGCACGAGCGTTTGTGATTGCATCCTTGGTGCTTGAGCCAGTGGCCCTTCAGACTTCAGTCATGTCACTGATTCATTTGTCTACTGCCTACTTCTTCTTCCACCGCCTGTGCCCAACACGCCTCTCACCCGCTACCGTCTATCACGATCCGGCCCCAAAATCCATCAGATATGCCTCCTCCTCGTCGTACTCTTCATCTCCGACTAAGCTACGCCGCCACCACCGCCACCGCCACCTGCCTGGCTCCTCTAGAGCCCCATCATCTATAGCCACCGCCATGCTAACCCAGTGAAGGATACATTTTTTCACTCGGTTTCTTATTCTATACCTAACAAATAATGATGCACACCATTTCTCCCTATTCCATAGAAAGTTCCAACACCTTTTTGTCCTCATCCACCTAATCCATTCCTAGGGCGGATTATTGATAAGTAGTTTTTGAGTTTAAGGCGTTACATGGACTTAATTTACCGTTTGGAAGCTAGTAATACTTCCTCCGTACTCGTAAAGGGGGCTCTTGGCCCGTTTTCTCAAAGGATGTCGTCGCACGCTCGGAGGGGAGGAGTTGGACATGATTGCCCCTGCGTTTCGGCTTTCCGTCCGCAGTAATCACGCGCTCGCAATCCACCGCATTGATCTCGCCTCTTCGTTTCACTCGCCACCGCACGGTCGCTTCAATTTCCTTCCTCGCGCCGCACGCTCGCTTTCCTTCTTCGCCACGCTCCTTCCTTCCTCGCCGCTCGCCGCACGTCTTCGTCGCCCTCGCGCCGCGCCTTCCTTCCTCGCCGCTCGCCACATGTCTTCCTCGCCACTCGCCGGTCTACTCCCTTCCTTCCTCGCGCCATGGAGTACGGCGCCATGGAGGTCGCTCGCGCCATGGAGGAGGTGCTGGACTCAGAGATGACACCAGACTTGGAGATGACGCTGGACTCGGTCGAGATGGCGCTGGACTCGGTCGAGATGGCGCTGGACTCCGTCGACGTGGTGCTGGACTCCATCGACGTGGTGCCGGACTCCGTCAAGGTGATGCCGGAGTCTCTGTGTGTGCTCGTTGCGGCACGTTCCACGCCGACAACGACGACGAAGGCTGCTACCAAGCTCGCCGCGAAGCTAGCAAGTGTGCACGTTGCGGTATTGTACACAGAGACTACGATCTCACAACATGGATACTTGATGGCATAGAAAAATTTGATTGTGAGCTCTACATTCCTGATGTGGAGAAGCTTCAAATGGATGGTGACACAGTACTTCTTCCCGAGCACGTTATCAAGAAGTTGGATGAGATCTACAATATGAAGAAGTTGGAACATGCAAAGATGAAGCAAGATGCAAAGAAAGAACAGTAAGGTACATGTCTCATTCAGTCGACCTAACAGGCATGCAAAAACTAATTTGCTAGTAATATTCTTGCTTCGGCTAGCATGCTGCAAAGACTAACATGCTTGCATCTTCTAATATTCTTATTCTAATTTGTTGCAGGAAGGCTAGCAATTGCTTCGGCTAGCAAGGAAGATTCACAAGAGATTTACAATGGCAGCCGATCTTCTTTCTCTAGTTTTTCTTTTTGCATGTGAGGAATCTTGAACTTGTTGCACCCTTTAACTTTCATGGCTTCCCTCAAAACACTCTGAAGTGTTACAAAAATGGTGTTTGCTTTCCATGGAGAGTATTCTAAGAATGCCTACAAAACATGTGTTCAAAAATTCAATCAATGAGTATATTAGTTGTTCAAGAAACAATGGAACAAGTGAACAATTGATCAATTTACCTGTTGGACTGCTGGAACTAGATCTTTTATTGTTTTTGCATCCTTCTTGTATTGAATAGCTTGAATAGCTCGAAAAAAACCCAAGTCTAAAATGTTAAAATCCGGAGAATTGGGTGGTTGACAAATGAGGCGAATGTCAAACCCTTCTTGCTTAGAAGTCTCACAAAAAATAGGATCATCCACTTTTAAATGGGAAGGTGCATTATCTTGTTGTATGAAAATTGTCTTGTTCACATCTTCTCTTGGCCATTTGGCTCGAATGGCAGGCAGCACACTGTTTACCATGAAATCTCTAATCACCTCTCTTGTGATTGAAGTAATTGGCTTGATTACTTGTTCTCCACGAAGACGATTATGACTTCTTCTAACAGCATGTTCATAAGTGACAAGTGGAAAACAACCTATTTTCTATGAAAACCACATTCTCCATTCCTAAACCTTGGCCGAGCACAAACACACAAGAACATGAGCCTAGGGATGTAATTCTTGTTTTTACAAGTGCGATGTGGTTCATCTTCCTCGGGTAGCAAGTAATATTTTCAGATTTTTGAGAGAGGTAGAACCATTTTTCATCAATGAACTAAAATAAAAAAAATCCTTAAATCTTGGATCACCAAGCAAACCCTGCTCAATCATGTCAACACACCACTTCAACCTAGTCTTCTTGTTAGCATCTGTGAGGTATGGTTTGATGCTACTAGAGTGACGCCTAAGCAAACCTTTTTTCAAATACCTTTGTATCCTACCTTTGCTCATACCAAGTTTACTAGACACATCTTCTATGGTCATTCTTTGTTTGAGAGGAATGTTTGCGCAATTGTTCCAAATCAAGAGGGACTGCCTTGCGGCCACATCTACCCTTCTTTTTACTTGCAACCACAACAGGAATGTTATGAGCAAGTTGGTGTTTACCTCGCTTCAATAAGCGCTGAACTGACCGAATGTGCACTCCAAATTGATCAGCAACAATTATTGTATCCTTCTTGCCTAGTGTCCTATTCTTGCTTCTAGCCAACAATGCTTGGTACACTTGTCTTGTGACTTCTTCTGTCATGTCCTTCCTTCTATGGTGTACTTCAACGGGAACCTCAACATCTTGTTCTATTAAAAGAAAAAAAGAACATTCTTCTTGTTAGCCACGAATTACATAAAAAATAATCGAAAAAGGAAAGAACAAACTGAAAAAAAATTACCAGCGAGGTTTTGTATGTAATCAAAGTCAACCGCACCATATTCATCTAATGACAAGTTCAAATCAAATCCTGTCCAAAAATAAAACAAAAAATCAGAAAAGATGGCGCTTGAGGGAAACAACAAACTCAAACAAGAGAGGTGATTACCATTGTCATTGCCGGACTCCAATATTGGCTCATTGAGATCCAAGGCAAGATTGTTGTTGTCATCTTCTAAGCGAACGTTCAGATCAAAGGCAACAACTCTAGGATCAGCCATTGCATGCGGTAGTGAAGAGAAGAGAGGGAAAGCGAGGAGATGAAGCACGGTAATGGAAAGAGAAGAGGCCGGGGGAAAGACTCCATTAAAATAGGCACGGTGGAACACAAACGTCGGAGCTATCGAGCGCAAAAAATAGAATCCCGTGGCGCCACCGCAAAAATCGTTTGCATGTGAAAAACCAACGAAAACATGGCGCCCAACACGCCTAGAAACGCGCCCAAACGCGAGCACAAACGCGCTCAAGCGGCTCAGCACGCATACCACGCCCAGCAGAATCAAATCCGCGCGCCATGCAGCCACAGCGCACGTGACACGCAGGGCCAAACAGTGCCATGTAAAATCAAGTCAATAATAAAAAATGGCGCCCACCAGGTATCGAACCCGGGTCCTCAGGGCCAACGCCTCTCTCCACTAGCCGTCTGAACTATGGTTGTTTCTCGTATGGAATGCACCCGCAACCGTTTTTTGATAGGGGCAGACAGGGAAAAATACCCCCTAATTAATCACTTCTTGATAAGCACAATCATGTCCTACACGACTTTCTTTACGAGTACGGAGGGAGTATAAAATAAGACAAATTGTAAAATTGGGTCAAAATGAATTGGCCCAAGATAGCGCCCGAACGTCCGGCCCTAGGCCCGAGTCCAAACATAGCTCCCCTCGCTCCGCGCCTGCTTCGTGCCGCGCACGCCATCCGCTCAGATTCCATGCTGCTCGAACGACTCGCCCCACCCTAGCGCGCCTGTCCCCACACGGTCCCATGTCGCCCGAACATCACCAACATCAAGAAGAGGAGGAGACACCGAGGTGAGGCAGCAGAAGACAAGGAGGGAGATGCAACGCCGATCTATTTTAAAACATCCAAATAAAATATTTGTAATTTACGTTGAAACAGTTGAAACACTTGTAATATATGTCTAAAACACTTGTAAAAATACCTGAAAGACGCTTGAAAAAATCATTATAAAATATATGCAACATCCAAATAAATACATGCAACATATGTGTGAAACACATGCAACATCCAGATAAACACACTTGCAAACATACGTCTGAAAAAATAGATGAAACATTTAGAATAGGCGTTTGCAACATACGTGTACAACCATTGCAACATATGCAACATCTCGATCTAATTTTGCAACATCCATATGAAACACTTGCAACATACCTCTGAAACATCTAAAAATACTTGAAATATATACTTGCAACATACGCTTTCAAACGTAATATCTACTTGCTCCTTGGATGAATGGAGGCTCGTTGATGCGGAGCTCGATGCCGTGAAGTCACGTGGGGGGATGCAGGTGGGCGGCTGGGCACAAACCCGACGAGCGGCTACATGGCCCCAATGAGTAGCTACGCCGGTCCCGGCGACAGGACAGGTTGAAAGCTCTAGTTTGGTTTTGGTTAATTAATGAAACCCTAAGTGTTAACCTAGTTTATCAAAGTGATTATGAGATAGGTAGCACTACTCCAAGTGATGAAGCAATAGCGAAGATCATGACGATGGTGATGGCATGGTGATGATCAAATGCTTGAACTTGAAAAGAAGAAAGAGAAAAACAAAAGGCTCATGGCAAAGGTATAAATAGTAGGAGATATTTTATTTTGGTGATCAAGACACTTAGCGAGTGCGATCACATTTAGGTTAGATAGCCGTACTATAAAGAGGGGTGAAACTCATATTGAAATGCGGTTATCAAAGTGCCACTAGATGCTCTAATTTATTGCATATGCATTTAGGATACAGTGGAGTGCTAACACCCTTGAAAATGTTTGTGAAAATATGCCAACACATGTGCACAAGGTGATACTCTTGGTGATTGGCACATTTGAGCAAGGGTTAGAAACTTCACCGGTGGAGTGTCCGCCCGTAGAGTGCGGACACTCCGATGGTGCCACCGGCGCCCTAGACAAAAAAGACAGGGGTTCACAGAGTGATCGAACGCTGGTGGTGTAGTGATCGGACGCTGCGTTCAGAGTCCAGTCAGTAGCAGCAGTGAGCACGTGTCTCGGTCTTGTGACCGAACGCTGGCGCGAAGAGTGACCGGACGCTGCCAGGGTGCGTCTGGTCAGTGCTGACGTACGCTGACGTGAGGCGCACAGAGGAAATGTGGAGTGATCGGACGCTGGGTGAGTCCGGTCGAGCATGACCGGACGTGTCCGATCGTGAAATTTCGCGTTTGGAACCTTACTGGAAACGACCGGACGCTGGGGTCCTGCGTCCGGTCACTTTCTAACTGACGCGTCCGGTCATCACTTGACCGTTGAGATCGGGCGATCGGCATTTGAAGCCGATGACATGTGGCAAGCATCGGGCGACTGGACGCTGGGGTCCTATGTCCGGTCAAATTGACCAGAGCGTCCGGTCAAACTGACCGGAGCGTCCGGTCACCCCGTGTTGTGTCTAGTGAAGGGGTACAACGGCTCTATTTCTTGAGGACTTCTATTTAAGCCCCATGGTCGGCTCAAGCTCACTCTCTTGGCCATTTGCATTGACATAGCAACCTTGTGAGCTTAGCCAAAGCCCTCCCACTCATCTCCATCATTGTTTCATCATCATTGTGAGATTGGGAGAGAATCTAAGTGCATTGCTTGAGTGATTGCATCTAGTGGCACTTGGCATTCGTGTTTCACTGCGGGATTCACTTGTTACTCTTGGTGGTTGCCGTCACCTAGACGGCTTGGAGCAGCGAGGATCGTTGAGCAGAGGTTGGTGATTGTCTTCGGTTCCGATCGTGGTGATTGTGAGGGGTCTTGTGCCTTCCCCGGCGGAGAGCCAAAAGGTAACTCTAGTGGATTGCTCATGTCATTGAGTTACCTCACTTGTGGGTAGGTTCTTGCGGTGTCCAATTGTGTGGACGAGGTTCGTGCAACACCTCTTAGCCGCCGAACCACCAAGTGTTGGTCGACACAACGGGGACTAGCGTGTCGGCAAGCACGTGAACCTTGGGAGAAAAATTGGTTGTCTCTTGCCCTTTGGTATTCTCTCGGTGATTAATTTAGTATTCATCTTGTGATTGGTTCACTCCTCTACACGGCGGTATAATCACCCTACTCACTCATTTATATTCTTGCAAACTAGTTGTGGCAAGCTTTTTAGTGTAATTAGAATTGAGAGCTTGCTTTGTTATTTTAAGTTCATCTAGTGGAGCTCTTTAGAATAGCAAGTTTGAGAGCTCTTAGTGAATAGTAACTTTGCAAGTTGTGTGCCTAGTAATCATTGCAACTAGAATTGTTGGATAGGTGGCTTGCAACCCTTGTAGAGCTGGAGCAAGTTTGTATTTCGCTATTTGTCATACTAATCAAATTGCTCTAGTTGATTTGTAGATTTTTAAATAGGCTATTCACCCCCCTCTAGCCATATTAGGACCTTTCAAGTGGTATCAGAGCCATGGTCATCATTTGATTGAAGGCTTAACAACCTCAGTGTCAAATTATGGCTCAAGTTGTGTTCAACCATGTTGGGGGCAAACCACCGTTCTTTGATGGCACATGCTATGATTATTGGAAGAGAAAGATGAGGATGTATCTTGGTTCAATCAATGATCAAGTATGGGAGGTGATCGAGAATGACTATGCTATCATTGATCCCAATGACCCCACTAACCAAGACAAGATCAACAAGCAATGCAATACAATGGCTCTCAACACCATATACAATACCATTGATTCCAAGGTGTTTGAGCAAATCAAGGATTGTGAAAGAGCAAATGAGGTGTGGAGAAGATTGGAGGAAATATATGAGGGCACACTAGCAGTGAAGAGTGCTAAGTTGTACATTCTCAAGGATAAGTTGACAAGCTTCAAGATGAAGGAAGATGAAAGCATTTCAGAAATGTTCCATCGGTTGCAAGTGATTGTAAATGACTTGAAGGCCTTGGGAGAGAAGATCAAGGATGATGTCTCTCATCGGTTCTTGATGTGCTTACCTCTAAGATTTGAGATGTTGAGATTGCTTATCATAAGAGGAGGATTGAATGAGATTACCCCTAACTAAGTACTAGGTGATGTCATGACCCAAGAGACATACCATGTGGAAAGGGAGGGGGATGACAAGGATGACAAGAAGGAAGAAGAAGAAAAGAAGAAGAAGAGTATAGCATTCAAGGCTAGCTCATCATCATCCAAGAACAAGGGCAAGTCCAAGAAAGAATCAAGTGATGACGATGATCTTAGTGATATTGATGATGAAGCTATGGCCCTCTTTGTACGCAAGATAGGAAAATTCATGTAGAAGAAGAGCTATGGAGCAAGAAAGAGAAGAGATCACACCAAAAGCAAAGAATATGTGAGAAGATGCTACAATTGCAAGAGTCCCGATCACGTTGTAGCAAATTGTCCCTACAATAGTGACAATGATGAGGATGAGAAGAAGAATCACAAGAAGGATAAGAAAGAAAAGAAGGAGAAAAAGGAGAAGAGAATGACCTTCCAAAAGAAGAAGAAGGGTGGAGGCTATGTGGTCACTTGGGATAGTGATTGCTCTTTGGATAGTGATAACTTTAGTGATGATGGCAAGAAATCTATCAAGAAAGCACTAGCAAGCATCGCCATCAACAACAAGCCCTCCATCTTCGATACTCCTTCGACATGCCTCATGGCAAAACCTACCAAGGTAAAATATGATGTGAGTGATGATGATGAATATGAAAGTGATGCCTATAGGAGTGATGATGATGAGGAGAAATACTCCAAGAAGGAGCTCATGGACATGTGTGAGCAAGTGCATATTTGCTTTGAGATGAAGAGAAAGCAGTGTAAGGAATTGAATAAGAAAGTCAAATTTCTTGAGCAATCCCTTGATGAGCTCAATGCCACTCATGAGAGGCTAATGGAAGCCCATGAGAAGCTTGGCAAAGCTCACTCTAAGCTTTAAAAGGCTCACTCCTCTCTCATAGAGCAAGTCAAAATTGAGGAAGCCAAGAAGGAGCAAGTGATTGTATCATATGATGTGGGACTAACATGTGATCTTATTGATGAATCTTTTTATAAGCCCATTGTAGTTGCTCCCACTAACACTTCTTGTAGCACTACTACTTCTCCTTCACCTTTGAGTGATGGTCTTACTTGTGATGCCTCACTAATGGTGGAAAATGAGACCCTCAAGAAGGAGGTGAATGAGCTCACTTGTGCCTTAGGCAATGCCTATGGTGGAGATGCCCGCTTGCTAAAGTGCTTGGGTAGCCAAAGGTTTTCTCTCAACAAAGAGGGATTAGGCTATACCCCCAAGAAAGGCAAGGCGGCCTTTGGCACTCTCAAAGCTAGCTTTGTGAAGGGCAATGGTCGGTTTTGCAATAGATGCAAGCAAGTTGGACATATAGAGCAAAATTGCAAGATTAGCAAGAACAAGATACCTAATGCATCCTCAATTAAATTTGATTCTTGTTACATACTTGTTAAGGGTGCCAATGGTGTGACGGCTAAATTCATTAGTACACCAATTGTGGGACCAAAGAAGAAGGCCATTTGGGTACCAAAGAGTTTGGTAACTAACCTTCAAGGACCCAAGCAAGTTTGGGTACCTAAAAAGAATTTATCTTCTTTTATAGGTCAATTATAAAGCCGGAGAAAGGCATTAGGTGCTTGATAGTGGGTGCACACAACACATGACCGGTGATCCAAGAATGTTCAATTCAATCAATGAAAACAAGAGCAATATGATTGATAGTATCACATTTGGTGACAATGGCAAAGGTAAGGTCAAAGGGCTTGGTAAGATTGCAATATCAAATGACTTGAGCATTTCCAATGTGCTACTAGTAGAGAGCTTGAACTTCAACCTATTATTGGTAGCTCAATTATGTGATCTTAGTTTCAAGTGCATATTTGGTGTGGATGATGTAGAGATTATAAGTATAGATGGCTCTAACTTGATATTCAAAGGATTTAGATATGAGAATCTATACTTGGTTGATTTCAATGCTAGAGAAGCTCAGTTGACAACATATTTGATCACTAAATCTAGCATGGGTTGGTTATGGCATAGAAGGCTTGGTCATGTTGGAATAAAACAATTAAACAAGTTGATTAAGCATGACTTAGTTAGAGGCTTGAAAGATGTCATATTTGAGAAGGATAAGCTATGTAATGCATGTCAAGCCAAAAAGCAAGTTGGTAACACACATCCTAAGAAGAGCATGATGAGCATATCTAAGGCATTTGAGTTGATGCACATGGACTTGTTTGGGCCAACCACATACACTAGCATTGGTGGAAACAAATATGGATTTGTAATTGTGGATGATTTCACTAGATACACATGGGTGTTCTTTCTTGTTGATAAGAGTGATGTGTTTGCAACATTCAAATCATTTGTCAATGGCATTCACAATGAGTTTGAAACAACTATCAAGAAAGTTAGAAGTGACAATGGTAGTGAATTTAAGAACACTAGAATTGATGAGTTGTGTGATGAATTTGGAATTAGACATCAATTCTCGGCCAAGTACACTCCACAATCAAATGGTCTAGTTGAAAGAAAGAATTGAACTTTGATTTACATGGCAAGATCAATGTTGAGTGAGTACAATGTGAGTCATTCATTTTGGGCTGAAGCAATCAATATGGCTTGCTATTATAGCAACTGACTCTATTGTCACCCCATGATGGAGAAGACACCTTATGAGCTTTTGAATGGAAGAAAGCCCAACATAGCATACTTTTGGGTTTTTGGTTGTAAATGCTACATATTGAAGAAAGGCACTAGATTGAGCAAGTTTGAAAAGAAATGTGATGAAGGTTTCTTGCTTGGTTACTCCACTACTAGCAAGGCTTATAGAGTTTGGAATTTGGCTAGTGGTACTCTCGAGGAGGTTCATGATGTGGAGTTTGATGAAACAAATGGTTCCCAAGAGGAAGATGAGAATCTAGATGATATAAGAGGCACTCAATTGGTCAATGCAATGAAGAACATGGACATTGGTGATATAAGGCTTAGAGAGGTGATTGATGTTGGAGATGACAAGAATCAAGTGCTCTCTAACTCAAATGTGCAAGCTAGTGTTTCTCATGATCAAGTTCAAGCAAGAACTAGTGATGACAAAGTGCAAGATCAACAACAAGTGGCTAGTTCATCATCTCAACCAAGTGATCTATCAAATGCAAGGAATCAAGTGCAAGTGCTTCAACCAACCAATGTTGCAAGAGATCATCCCTTGGACACTATCATTGGTGATATTTCAAGAGGTGTGCAAACTAGATCAAGATTGGCTTCATTTTGTGAGCATTTCTCATTTGTGTCATCCATTGAACCTAAGAAGATAGATGAAGCTTTGAAGGATGTTGATTGGGTCAATGCTATGCATGAAGAACTAAACAACTTTACAAGAAACCAAGTATGAGAGTTAGTTGAGAGGCCTAAGGATCATAATGTGATTGGAACCAAGTGGGTCTTTCGGAACAAGCAAGATCAAGATGGGATAGTAATAAGGAACAAAGCAAGATTAGTGGCTCAAGGTTACACTCAAGTTGAAGGTCTTGACTTTGGTGAAACATATGCCCCGGTTGCAAGATTGGAAGCAATTAGGATCTTGTTAGCCTATGCTTGTGCCCACAACATCAAGTTGTACCAAATGGATATGAAGAGTGCATTTCTCAATGGGTACATCAATGAGCTTGTGTATGTTGAGCAACCTCCCGGTTTTGAAGATGAGAAGAAACCCAACCATGTTTACAAGTTGAGAAAGGCTTTGTATGGATTAAAACAAGCACCTAGAGCATAGTATGAGAGATTGAGAGATTTCTTACTCTCTAAGGGATTTAAGATGGGAAAGGTTGACACCACTCTCTTCACCAAGAAGTTTGGAAATGACTTGTTTGTAATGCAAATCTATGTTGATGATATCATTTTTGGGTCAACAAATCAAGATTTTTATGAGGAGTTTGGCAAGATGATGGCAAGTGAGTTTGAGATGTCCATGATTGGAGAGCTTAGCTACTTCCTTGGTCTTCAAATCAAGCAAATGAAGAATGGCACATTTGTGAGTCAAGGCAAGTATATCAAGGACATGCTCAAGAAGTTTGGAATGAATGATAATAAAGCTATTAGTACACCAATGAGGACAAGTGGAAGCTTGGATAGTGATGCTAGTGGTAACATGGTGGATCAAAAGATGTATCGGTCTATGATTGGAAGCCTACTCTATGTGACCGCATCAAGGCCGGATGTGATGTTTAGTGTATGCATGTGTGCTAGATTACAAGCCTCACCAAGAGAAAGTCATTCGAAAGCAACAAAAAGAATATTGAGGTACTTGAAGCATACACAAAATGTTGGATTGTGGTATCCCAAAGGAGCAAGGTTTGAGTTGATTGGATATTCGGACTCCGATTATGCGGGATGCAAAGTTGAGAGAAAGAGCACATCGGGCACATGTCAACTATTGGGAAGATCACTTGTGTCTTGGTCATCAAAGAAGCAAAATAGTGTAGCACTTTCAACCGCCGAAGCGGAGTACATTTCGGGCGGTAGTTGTTGTGCCCAATTACTTTGGATGAAGGCTACTTTGAGTGACTTTGGAATTAAATTCAAGCAAGTGCCATTGCTATGTGACAATGAGAGTGTCGTAAAGCTCACCAACAACCCGGTTCAACATTCAAGAACAAAGCATATTGATGTCCGCCATCATTTCATAAGAGATCATCAACAAAAAGGGGACATTTGCATTGAGAGTGTGGGCACCAAAGATCAACTTGCCGATATCTTCACCAAGCCACTTGATGAAAAGAGGTTTTGCAAGCTAAGGAATGAATTGAACATACTTGACTTCTCCAATATGTGTTGATGCACCCCCCACTTATATGACATGCCTCTCCTTCGAGCAAAGCAAGGTAAAGTTGATTGACATGTCATCCATCCATTGCTAAGGACTTGTTTAGTGCATCTAGTCATTCTTATCTTGTCCTAGGCTCATTCATTAAAATCAAATGAATTTGATGCTTGTATGGTACCACTATTGCTTGTATGTTTGAAATGATCTAGTGGTAGCATATGACATGTTTGTGGGCTTGTAAACCTAGTGTTTGATCTAGAAAATAAGCTACAAGTGTTTATCTCAACATGGTATAAGATAACCCTTATTTGGAGGTGTGAAAAAGCTTGTCCTTGGATCAAACCGAGTTAAATATCTTTTGCAAGTAATCTAGATTGAACCAAATTGGGAAAATGATCCTCATTTCACATGGTTTCACCTCAACCTATCTATAATTTGAGCTCACCTTTTTATGCTAATTATTGATAAAGGAGGA
This sequence comes from Miscanthus floridulus, assembly GCF_019320115.1. Taxonomy (NCBI): domain Eukaryota; kingdom Viridiplantae; phylum Streptophyta; class Magnoliopsida; order Poales; family Poaceae; genus Miscanthus; species Miscanthus floridulus. The sequence continues at coordinate 85,998,419 of NC_089593.1, read as the reverse complement.
GAGAAATTCACAAAGATAGTAAGATAGGAGAAGCAAATAAATGAAATGACATTGCAAATGAAATGACATTGTAAGGGAAAAAATAAAAAATGCACACAAGTAGGAGGAGCAAGCTCATAAACTTGTATGTTGCATTTAAATGCGCATTTCATATATTTGCTTGCATGGCACAAGTTCTAAATTTCAATATCCATGATTGTGTGGTGCATGCTAGTTATATGCTTGAATGGTGAAATGAAAAACTAGCATGCATAGGCTAAAGTAACTAGACTTATGTTTATTTTATGGAAACTAGACCCTTGCTTGTAATGTTGATCTCATGGGGTATTCTAGTTTTTGTGTATGTATAGTTACTAATGGTGCTAAGGATGGTATATTGGTGCACTCCGATTGGTATCACGCTTCAAAGGTCCATCTCTTATACCTTAGCATCATATGGTAGAAATTGTCTCCTATATTTCCTATCTAAGCATATGTGCAAGCTACAATCCAAATTCTTAGCACATATGTAGGGGGAGCAATCGCTACCATTTGGAGTTCATGAAACTTGTCCACATTCTTTTACACATGGTAAATATGCTTGGGCAAGCAACATGGATTCAATTAAATCTCAATTCATATCTTTGTGTGAGGGTTGTCATCAATTATCAAAAAGGGGGAGATTGAAAGCTCTAGTTTAGTTTTGGTTAATTGATGAAACCCTAAGTGCTAACCTAGTTTATCAAAGTGATTATGAGATAGGTAGCACTACTCCAAGTGATGAAGCAATGGCGAAGATCATGATGATGGTGATGGCATGGTGATGATCAAATGCTTGAACTTGAAAAGAAGAAAGAGAAAAACAAAAGGCTCAAGGCAAAGGTATAAATAGTAGGAGCCATTTTGTTTTGGTGATCAAGACACTTAGCGAGTGTGATCACATTTAGGTTAGATAGCCGTACTATTAAGAGGGGTGAAACTCATATTAAAATGCAGTTATCAAAGTGCCACTAGATGCTCTAACTCATTGTATATGCATTTAGGATCTAGTGGAGTGCTAACACCCTTGAAAATGTTTGTGAAAATATGCCAACACATGTGCACAAGGTGATACTCTTGGTGATTGGCACATTTGAGCAAGGGTTAGAAACTTCACCGACGCCCTAGATAGGAAAGATAGGGGTTCACAAAGTGACCGGACGCTGGTGGTGTAGTGACCGGACGCTGGGTTCAGAGTCCGGTCAGTAGTAGCAGTGAGCACGTGTCTCGGTCTTGTGACCGGACGTTGGCGTGAAGAGTGACCGGACGCTGGCAGGGTGCGTCCGGTCAGTGCTGACGTACGCTGACGTGAGGCGCACAGAGGAAATGTGGAGTGACTGGACGCCGGGTGAGTCCGGTCGAGCATGACCGAACGCGTCCGGTCGTGAAACTTCGTGTTTGGAACCTTACTAGAAACAACCGGACGCTAGGGTCCTGCGTCCGGTCACTTTCTAACTGACACATCCGGTCATCACGGGCGATCGACGTTTGAAGCCAATGACACGGGGCAAGCATCGGGCGATAGGACGCTCTATTTCTTAGGGGCTTCTATTTAAGCTCCATGGCCGGCTCAAGCTCACTCTCTTGGCCATTTGCATTGACATAGCAACCTTGTGAGCTTAACCAAAGCCCTCCCACTCATCTCCATCATTGTTTCATCATCATTGTGAGATTGGGAGAGAATCCAAGTGCATTGCTTGAGTGATTGCATCTAGGGGCACTTGGCATTCGTGTTTCACTACGGGATTCACTTGTTACTCTTAGTGGTTGCCGCCACCTAGACGGCTTGGAGCAGAGAGGATCATAGAGCTAGAGCAAGTTTGCATTTCGCTATTTGTCATACTAATCAAATTGCTCTAGTTGATTTGTAGATTTTTAAATAGGCTATTCACCCCCCTCTAGCCATATTAGGACCTTTCACAGGTGGATGCGGTCCCCGCGGTGTGCTGGAGAAGGGGAGGCGGCGAGCGTGCGACGACCTCGGGCGCATGCTACTGATGATGCTTCCTCCGTCGGTGGTGGGAAGGAGGAGGGATGGCGAGAGCGGGAGGCGGCGGCGAGCCAAGTTGGAGGAGGGAGAGGAGCGAGGCCAGGGAGAGCACAAGCAGCAGCACTGAAATGGGGAGAATCGACATCTTGTTTTTTTAGATGGAGAAGCCATGAGGAGAGCATTAGGGGAGCTGGTAAACTGAGCGGAAGGGGCACGAGCGGCGAGGACGGGAGCGGGGAATTCGGGTCCGTCCATCAGGACGCCGTGAGGAGAGCATGCATTATCGTGATTCCATCGGTATGGAAAACCCAAAAATACATCACAGATGCCACAGAGATCACCTGTATATATCCAATCAACCTCAAATCAGATGCCAGATGTCGAGCCGCTTGATATGGTAAGATGAAATTTTGGCATAATTCTATTTAATACCAAGCTATACTAATATGGCAAATGAAATATTTCAGTTGATCATAGGTATTTTATATGCTGCTCTAATATTGTGAACCCAACCATCAATATGAATATGATCCCCGACGCCCGCACCCCAACTCGTCGCCTTCCCCGTCCTTCCCGCCATCGTGGAGAGGTCAGGCAGCTGGTTCCCGCTGCTTCCGGACGGTTCAGTCTCCCAGCTTCACCTTGAGTTCACCTCGTTTTGTGACGCCGGGCGGCTAGCTGAGCCCTGCTGATTGCTCGTCCAGCACGCGGCGGTGGTTGCGCTGATTCGTTATCTTGTGAGCTGTTCTAGGAATCAGAGGGAGCAGGGTCAGCTGCCGCGATGTTCCCGTGGATCTCCCGGCTCGGGGCACGGCTCCTGCGCGAGTCTAGTGCCCACACGAGAGCTGGTTGGCTGTGAGGCCCGCTAAATGGGTCAAGTTGGGTCGGTCTGATGGGCTGGGCCGAATGGCTGAGTATCGTAGCTCTGGGTGTCGGTTACTATAGCAGCAGAACAATGTAACTACGGGACTTTAGTCCCCCATCGGAACCAGAGGAGGTGCTGAACCAACTTAAAAGCCTGAGCCTAGGAGAGAATAAACTCCGGTTCGAACATTTTGCGTGAAGCGATGACGAAAGCACAAGAGAGTTAATTAGCAGGTGTGATCCATTCAACGTGTAGAGTGGATCTTAGCCGTCTTCCTGGGTTAGAGCGTTACATTGGCATCTCTACTTTTCCTCTTGTTGCTCAAAAAAAATCTCTACTTTCCTCTTAGGGCCACGGCTGATGCTGATGTTGATATTGATTTTGTTGTGAGAAAAAAGCAATGTTATTTTGCTGAAACGGTTCGACTGATAAGTTCAAACAAACAAGGCCTAGGTTTTTTGGCTTAGAATTTGACGTTCCAAAGTTTGAAAATAAGGTTGTTTTAAATTAAATTCAGGGGTTGTCCTCTTATGAAAAGCTTGCGCCCCGGCGTATGTTCTCAAAAAAATCATGAGATAAGAGAGAAATTGATTCCATAGATTCTCGTGCTATGTTTCTATGCTCTTTGGCTCTCTACCCTACAAAACTGCAGTAGAAAAGTATCTCACCCCCACCCGTTTAACTAACAACAGTATACAAGCATATTCTACATTTGGCCATATTAACTTAATTGAATTGTGTCTAAATTGTGATTGTTAGAATATATTTCAATTCCAATCCAAACGGAGCCTTAGTTCATTTCCCTCTATTATAGGTGGCCTACTCGTTATTGGCTTTTTGCTCATTAGTTGTGATGAAATTTTGCTAATTAACTTCGACCAGCCCTATGATTCTGCGGAATGTTAATCTTGCAGTTGATACTAATGTTTCTTGCATTTTGGCTTTGAGATTCTCCTGAGTTTATGTATTGCTAATGTTGTACACTGAATGCTTGGTGCCTCCTTACCTATTGTTGATTGTTGCTACTTTGTCGGGCAGGAAACTTGCGAAGCCGTCGATGCATTTTGTATGGTTATGTTAACCGGCATTCGACCCCAGTGGTAACTCCTACTGTATTATCGTTGGTAAGAATTAAAGATTGGTAGTGAAGAATTTATTTAGATGAACATGTGCTACCCTTCTTTCCTGCTAATATTAAAGATATCACTAGTTATTGATTCGCTTAATCAATCGACATTGATTTGGACTATATATATTATTTTCATAATTTGTTTTTTATTCGATAAATCTATCTATACATTCCCCATTCCGTAATGGTTGTTGCAAAAGAAAATTGACATTCTTTTTCCTCAGTAAGTTAGCTTTTTTTTAGAGACTGCAAACAAAGCATTTGTACTGCAGGAGTGATGATTTCTCTCTCAAGTTTTTTTGTTTATATTTTTTTTAGCGAAATGTACTTTTGTCAACTGCAACAAGTGGTGAGCAGGATGAAAGCAGTCAGGCAAAATATAAGTAACTGCATTTGTCTCTTGTTTCATCCTCTTATATATCACGAAATTTGAACTCCCTAGTTGTCTTTGTATCTTGGAACCAAGTAATAGCTTAATCGAGATGCATCTAACATGGAATTCTTTTGTTATTCTTTGTCTCTCCATTCAAGGAGCTGCTCCTTACACGTCTAGAGGAATAGATGTTAGTAAACAATAGCCTGACCAATTTTACTGAATGTTGTGTTTACCTGTCAACAATTATTTTGGGTAGGGGGCTAGAGGCAGTCCTCTGATGATTGATGAGCTCATTTTTCTTTGTACTGCACACAGAATCTCTGTAACATTTGTTTATGTGGATGGCTCAGAAAAGACGATCTGTGTTCCAGTTGGAATGTCCATGTTAGAAGCTGCTCATGAAAACGACATAGAGCTTGAAGGTGCATATTTTCATGGAAATGTGCAATTCCCTTCCAGTGTGGTTATTGCGTCTATGGTTCTGTAGTCAGTTCCTGCTTGGTGATAAGAATATGGATCCTTTTTTATATAAAAAACAAACTAGTCATGTTCAATCACCTGACTCCATGGTTTTACAATTTTTTTATCAAAATACATTAGGTATCTTAATCTGGCCTTTTTATGTTCTCATGTTCAATCGACTAGCTCTATGGTTTTATCATTCTTCATCAATACATTAGGTATCTTAATCAGTCCTCTTAATGTTCTATGAACTGATTTTCAGCTGTAGTTAATGGTAACCTTCCCTGCTATTCTGGCTTCTGCAGGAGCATGTGAGGGTTCACTTGCGTGTTCTACTTGTCATGTAAAAGTAATGGTATGCAGTATGCTCGCAATATACTTTTTCAAATTTGTAATAATATACTTTTAGTAATGCTTTTTTTATTTTATACATTTTTTTTTCCTTTTAGCTAGTGGCTCATGTTGGGTTTCTTCTCTAGCCGTCTAACCTGCCCTAATTGTTTTGGGGCTTTATTGTTGTTGTCGTCATCGATATTTAAGTTCCGCTGCTAACTAGAATTCTTAAATTTATCCAGGATGTAAACTATTATTATAACAAGTTAGAAGATCCAACATATGAAGAAAATGATATTCTTGACCTTGCATGTGGACTCACCGAAACGTAAGTCAAAATCCTTCTAACAGAGTAACTTAGTACTCTTATTATATTGTCTCCTGAATTTTGCTATCTCTGTGTAACGGAGACAAACATTTCATTATTTGAGTTTCTGGGAGTAATCGTCAGAATCTGTTCTAAATTTGATGACTATGGGTGTTGACCTTTTTTGTAACAGAAATGGTGGGCCTTAGACAAGATCCAGTTTTTTTAATACTAGTCTTGAAAGTTTCCAAAACCAGTTTGTAGTCTGCATGAACATGGCTGTTATAGTGGCACCTAGGCAATAGGCATAATAAGTATGTTCATGAAAAATCGAAACTATGACAACTCCAACTAGTTCTATAAGAAATAACTAACAGCCTGTTCGTTTCGGCTTATTCGCTCGTATCTAGCTTATAATCCACGGCTTGAACAGTGTTTTTCTCTCACATCAAACTAGCCAGCAGTACTTTCAGTCATGGCTTATAAGACAATTCAGCCGAAACGAACAGGCTGTAATTTGGTCGTTGTGTACAGATGGCTCAGAATGCTTTTGTAAATTCATACATATACAACAAAATAATGCATTAGATGAATCACAACCATTAAGAAATTCATGCGGACCCCACCCAAAGTATTATTAGAGGTGGGTTGCCATAGTTTCATCGCTCTAATCTGACTTGCTGGAACTGTATTCAGATCTGCATGCCAAGTGATCGCGGAGCCTGAACTTGATGGTATGCGGCTGGCAATACCTAGAGCCTCAAGAAACTTCATGGTAGATGGCTATGTACCGAAACCACACTGAAGAGACAGTCATCTTGGGGAACATGGATTCTTACAAGAGTCATCTTGTGAGAGTGAGAGTTTGGTACTATGGTTTGTAAGACTAAGAGTCTAAGACATTGAAATATCAAACTTTGAATGAGTCAGCCGTACTCTTTTTTTCTTTTTAGGGCTTCTCATGAGGTGTGAATTTTATCTAGAAATGTTTTTAATGAGGTAATATTGCACAAACAGCTCAATAATATTGGCTTTTCTTATATCTTGTCTTCATTTTGTTAATCCATTGGTGTTTTCATATCTTGGCTTCATTTTTATTGATCTTGAAGACTGGAACTTTGAAATATATCTTCGAATTCGAGTGTTGTATGGAATAATGTTATTCGGAAAAAGTCTAGATCACCCCCTCACCTATAACAAGGAGTCTATTTCACCCCCAAACTATGAAACCGTCTGTTTTACCCCCTGAACTTTTCAAAACCGTCTATTTTACCCCCTGGACGGTTTTCAGCGGCGGTTTTGCTACAGTAACAACGGGTTTGCTACAGTGACAGCGGGTTTGCTACAGTACGGCTGGTTTGAATTTCTTTTTTTTATTTATTTTCGGTACATTTTTAAAAAATCATAGTAAATCATAGAAAAATCATAAAATGAAAAATCTAATTTTATTGGACTCCACATGAGTAGATCTACACAGTGAATATATAATACGGTATGCTTTAGTACAATTTTTTTTGTAGCTTTAGATTAATTGAAAAATCCAATTTTGTCTGTAATTAATTAGAATTTATCTATAACTAAGTTATACATAGTCCAATGAGTACGAAATTTTTACTATAGTTCAAGCATACAATAATTAGCGTACCATAAAAATTTCACCACAATTGGACCATAGAAGCTGCAGCTATGAATTATTCCAATTAATTACAGATAAAATTAGATTTTCCAATTAATCTAAGGCTACAGTAAAAATTTTGTACTAAAGCATACCGTATTATATATTCACTATATAGATCTACTCATGTGGAGTCCAACAAAATTAGATTTTTTATTTTACGATTTTTCTATGATTTACTATGATTTTTAAAAAATGCACCGAAAATAAATAAAAAAAGGAAATTCAAAACAGGCGGTACTGTAGCAAACCCGCTGTCACTGTAGCAAACCCGCTGTTACTGTAGCAAACCGCCGCTGAAAACCGCCCAAGGGGTAAAATAGACGGTTTTGGAAAGTTCAGGGGGTAAAACAGACGGTTTCATAGTTTGGGGGTAAAGTAGACTTCTTGTTATAGGTGAGGGGGTCATCTAGACTTTTTCCAATGTTATTCTGTCTTACTGTTGTATGATCAGTTATTCACTTATTCTATTGTAAACTTGTGTTGTATTGTATCCACATTGAAATGAGAAAATTGAATGAGGGGTTAGCTAACAGCGGGCTCCGGGCTGCTCCGACCTGCTAATTGGGCATGCTTTTCAGGCCAATACAACCCGAAAAACGGCACGGCATGCCGTGCCTAGGCTATTGGTTAGGTATGGTGCTTGGCTCGGCATAGCCCAGTGACATGCTGCGCCTGGCCAGGTGACAGTGGGTCATGACTTGGTCGAGCCCATGCTGTGCCGCGTCGGGCGGTCCAAATGGCTATCTATTTGGATCTTGTCCGTCTCACTGTGGCTGTGCTCATCATGGGAACGAGCTCATGCTGCTGCACCCCGTCACCATACCAGGCCTTGCTTGATCCAAGCCAAGCAGAAAACATGGGCAATATGTGCGGAATATTAATGTGATCGATCGAGACGAGAGTACATAGCATGCATGTAGTATATGTGATTTAGATGCGGAATCATCATATTTACATGTTGGTATGCAGTGAACAACATCAAAATCTTATCTGCTCTGTTGCTTTGGACACTTGTCGGCTCTGTTTGGATGGGTTTTGTAAGTGGGATGGGGAGAGGAAGGGGATGATGTGAGGTATTTAATGGCGGATAGGAGTGGGAGGGGGCGTTGATTGAATCTGCACCGTTGGATGATGAGATGGCAAGGGGATCAAAACGGGAAGATGCTGGGTACCGGAGGTAAATGGATGCTGCGATGCGATGGATGCTGGATTTGCATTTTGTTTCTCAATGTCTTTATTATTTTCTTCTTTCCGTACCGTGCTATACTAGTTTTAAGGCTTAACATGAGAAATTCTGCTACGTGCACGTAGAAGACACGTGGAATAGTTAAGATAATGACACGTCATGGACGTCCTTCCTATGACTCCCGTCCGGACTTGGCTCCTAGATCTACGCACGACCAGCCCCATCTCTCTCAAAAACAAAAACAAAATCCCCACCCTGCTCATCCGCTTATCCGTCCCTGAATTTTTTATTTTTCAGTCCTTTTTTTTGAAAAATATTCACAAATAGATCCCCGTTGGTTTGATTTTCGTTTATGGACCCTGACCTCGGTGCTATGGCTTTTGGAGCCGAGGAAACACGTCTCGGCACTATGGCCAATGGCGCTGAGGTCTTGGCAAGGCGTCGGACGTGGCGGTAACCTGGCGCCGACGTGGACAAGGCATTGACGCCATAGATCTTGGCGCCGAGCTGTTAACCTATAGATCTTGGCGTTTGAAATGAAACAAGTATAATTGTTCCGAGGAACATGCAACAATATCATTGCGGTTCAGCTGGTTAGAACGCGTGCGACTTAGCTCAAAGGCTTGGGTTCAAATCCCAGCACTAAATCTTTTTTTGCTATATTTTTATAAGCAATAGAACAAGAAAAATTATTTCGATGAACATGCAATGATCACATTGTGGACCAGTTGGTTTGGACGCACGGGTCTCGGCCTGTAGACCTGGGCTCGAACTCATGCAACAAATATTTTTTGTTAAATTTTTATTTTTATAAGCAATTACAACAAGAAATATTATTCCTTTATTATTAGCGTCCTGGGTTTCACCGCACACTGTATATTATTGTTCTATTGTTCCACCGTACACTGTATATTTAATTTATTTTTTATTTGATTTTGAAATATTACATACCTTGATAAGTTGAGTTGTGCCGGTGCAGAAAGTGACCAACACGTAAATATTTGTAGTTTTACCGTACGTTGTGATCGAAGGTGGCCTACCACTCAATGACACAGGGTTTATACTGGTTCAGGCAACGTGCCCTACGTCCAGTTTGAGTCGATCGGTGACTTTATTCTTGAGCCCAGGTGCTCGAAGTTTGCAATGGGGTTACAAACGAGAAGGAGAAAGATGGTGTGTACAAGAGGTCCGGTCGAACTCTGGTCAGAGAGGCCGAGAGTGATGGGAACTCCGCTATGTGCTATGTGAACTTGATCGATCTGATTGAATCTGCCTGTTGGGAGAGAGCGTATCCCCTTTTATAGATGAAGGGGATGGCCTTACAAGTGAGAGGGAGAGAGTATGTATGCTACTAAGTCTTGTTGCCCACGCCGGTGGGTACAGGATGATGGTAGACGCCCACAATATTGTTGAATGTCAGATGCACGTGAGAGGTTGTGTTGTCTTCTTTGGGTATGGCAGACGTCGGCGCCTACCACACTGTTGATACCCGGAGGCATGCGAGGGGTTTTACCATGTTTCCCTAGTACGGTGAATGCCGACGCCTACAACACTGTCGATGCCCAGAGGTATATGGAGGGAGCCTTACCGTTTTTATCTGGTATGAGAGTTAATGGTGCCCACAACACTGTAGGGGAAAATATCGGTGCCTACAACACTGCTTGAGTTCTGTCGTGCCAGGAGGGTCGTCGGGTACTGCCTGGCAGGTGCACATGGTATGGTCTCTGGTATTGTGGTTTGACTTGTGCGCTCTGCCTTACTTTCTTTGTCCGTTCCCTGGTCCTTACCGAGCGGGCGTCCCCGATCGGTTAGTCCTAGTCGGCTCTGAATGCGCCAGTTGGAGAAGAGCAGTGAGTAGGGGTTTGGTGCATCCCCAGTTGGAGACGTGGGTCGGAGTCGAAAGTAGTGCTTTGGCTAGGCCTTCTGGTCGGAGAGGCCGTTCGGAGGCGGGCTAGAGACCGAAGTGAGCGCTCCGGTCGGAGAGGCGGGACGGAGTCGGAAGCGGGCGTCGTTCCCCCTAGGCCAGGCCTTCTGGTCGGAGATTGGATCGTCCTTCTGGCCTGTCGTCTAGGTATTTGGGCCAGCCCATGAGTTGCGCGTTGCTCGCAACATTGTCCGTTGGGACGAGCCTTTGTTGGAAAGCCGGTCCATGAGGGACCCCGGGTTTATGAACCCGACAGGAGCCCCCGAGCCCCCGAGCCCCCGGGCGATTCGGGTAGAATCGTCTGAGGGATTTTTGTCTTGACGGTGGGTGTGCGCGAGCGCATCCGCGGGTGTAGCCCCCCGAGCGATTCGGGCAGAATCGTCTGGGGATTTTTGTCTTAACGGCGGGTGTAGCCCCCGAGCCCCCGAGCGATTCGGGTAGAATCGTCTGGGGGGTTTTGTGTTTTTCAGCAGTGGAAGTTTTTGTTTTGTCAGCGGGTGCGCGCGAGCACACCCGCGGGTGTAGCCCCCGAGCCCCCGGGCGATTCGTGTCGAATCGCTTAGGGGGTTTTGTTAGCGGGTGTAAGGATCAAGATGCCCAAGAGGGGAGGTGAATTGGGCTAATTCTAAATTTCTTTGCAATAATTAAATCCTACGGTTAGCCCACTTCACCCCTTGTGCCTAGAGTGTGTTCCTATTGATCTATCATACAAAAGTTTAGCAACCTATGTTCCAATCCTACTCTAGCATAACAATTCTAAGTATGTAAAGATAAGAATTGAATTGCTCAAAAGTAAATGCTCAAAGTAAAGAGAGAAGAAGGAACGCGGCGATGTTTTGCCAAGGTATCGGAGAGTCGCCACTCCCCACTAGTCCTCGTTGGAGCACCCGCACAAGGGTGTAGCTCCCCCTTGATCCGTGCAAGGATCAAGTGCTCTCTATGGGTTGATTCTTCGACACTCCATCGCGGTGAATCACCCACAACCGCTCATAACTTGAGTTGGGTCATCCACACGCTCCGCCGGCTAATCACCAAGCTCCCAATCATCACCAAGCCGTCTAGGTGACGGCGATCACCAAGAGTAACAAGCACGAACTCTCACTTGACCACAACAAGCCTAATGAGAAGGGTGGATGCACACTTTGATGCTCTTGCTTTCACTAATGATGTCTCTCTCTTAGATTCTTAAATCTCAATCTCCTCACTAGGACCTTACTCTTCTTGGCACTCTCAATGATGTTTCTCAGCTGTTGGAATGAGCAAAAGTGATCCCTCATATGAATAGAGAAAGTATTTATACACCCTTGTTCAAAACGAACCGTTATGTGCCACTGCGGGGTGACCGGACGCTCCGGTCAAGGTGGCCGGATGCTCCGGTCAGTTCACCCGCCACTAAGCTGTTTAAGTTGTGACCGGACACTAACCAGCGTCCGGTCAGCACTGACCGGATGCGTTTCATCACGAAAACTGCTCTCTGGAACCTTACTCGAGTTGACCGGACGCTGGCGCCCAGCGTCCAGTCACTCACCTCTTAGCGTCCAGTCGCACCAGACGACTTCTCCTTGATCAAATGAACTGACCGGACTCTACGCTAGTGTCCAGTCACGCCAGAACCAGCGCCCGGTCAACATTTGACCCTCCATTCACTTCCAACTCGCAATCATATGTGAATGAAGTTTGCTCCAATTGATCTAAGAGCTATTTAGGAGATACCAGTGCTAGATTTGACAAGTGTGCATCACACCTAACCCACTAGACTCACCTAGGTCAAGCTACCCGTCCATATCCCCTTAATAGTACAGCCAAAGGAAAAACAAAGTCCTAAACTACTCTAAGTGTCTCTTCAACACTAAACGACACTTAGAACTAGTTCATCCTTAACCTTGCCATCCATCCTTTGAAAACCGAAACGATTTCCATCGTAGGGGCATGACAACCATGATTGCCCAATAAATTGTCATTACCATGACCTAACTTAATTGCATCTGCAAAACACACGTTAGTCACAGTAATCTCGTATTGTCATTAATCACCAAAACCCAACTAGGGGCCTAGATGCTTTCAATCTCCCCCTTTTTGGTGATTGATGATAATACAACCTCGAGTATGTAAAAGAGATGAGGTTTTCAACATGCTTGGTTCATATAAGCTTTTGATAATAAGAACAAAAGAGTTAAGCAAGCTTATATGACCCAAGCCATCATGATGTACTCAATAGATATGAAATAAGCACGAGTACAATAAATAAAGCTCATTTGCATTGGAGTTAAAACGCGGAAGCAAAGCAAATGAGCATAATCTAAGAGATATGACATATATAAAGATCAAAATAGAGAGCACACATGTCACATATCACATAAATATCACTATCATATTAATATCACGAACACACTTATGTAGTTCAATGGCAAGGCGACCAAGAAGACTACATCCATGAAGCGGAAGTATACAGATGTTGATACAGCGAGAGCAGCCGCAGTTGCAGCCGCCGCAGAGCATGCAGAGAGAGGAGGTGCTAGGAGTGGAGTCCAGATTACAGATCAGCTTTCACCTGCACAGAGGGCAGCTATTGAGCAGATTGAGCGCCGTCATGGTAGTCCAGCTGGGACTATCATGCTTGAGGGATGACGTGTTGTTCTAGAGGAGACTCTGCCTTAGGAGGAGCCATAGCAGCAGACAGAGCAGGCTCAGGTGGGAGAGCCAGCAGAGGAGACTGAGCAGGCACCACAGCTTCACCGCTCTAGTCATACCCGTACCCAGGTGACACCGAGGCCAGAGACGTAGTGGAGGGGTTCTCGTCCGTCACCTAGACCATAGGGTCCGCCTCTAGTGACTCATCTAGATTTGAGGGCCGCCATGGCCATGCAGGTTCAACAGCTCAGGTTCGTTCAGTTTGAGGACTGGTTTCCGCCTAGGTGGGATGAGCGTGCTTCAGAGGGCTTCTACACACCACCGCAGGAGGATTTTTATAATGCATATCTTAACAGTGGGGTAGCTTTTAGATATCATAGAGTTTGCTCCATTGAGGCCATTGTTGCAGCAGCAGGAGAGCAGATCCACCCTCACCTATCTTACTTGCCAGGGTTGACAGATCTACTTGGGTGGATAGGTAGATATGTACCATCATGGGTCTGTGAGTTCTATGCTACACTTTAGATTGACCCGCAGCATAGGTTTATTCACTTTGCTTTCAGAGGCCGAGACTACAGGCTGATGAGCTTTAGAATCAAAGAGATACTCAGGCTTTAGGAGTAGCCCATCCGGCTACATGAGGTGTGCTATGGTTAGACAGAGCCTCTCAGACGCCCTCGCGATGGTCTTGTGCCTCCTACAGATCTGGTCCGCCAGTGCTTCACAGAGCCTTTTGGCGAGGGGTCGAGCAGGACACCCAGAGACCTTACTCCTATAGCTAGACTACTTGATGCTATCATGAGGAGGACCCTGCTCCTGAGGATGGGATATCGCAAGGGCTTGACTCGCATTCAGTTATGGCTACTGAACTCTCTAATGCAGCAGACTATGTTTGATATTTAGGATCTCATTCTATTAGAGATGGAGGATACTCTTGCTGAGGGGTTCAAGGGTCATCGATAGTTGCCCTATGCTCACTAGATTACTTTTCTAATTCACAGGGCAGTCATAGTGAGGCCTCTAGAGATGCTGGCAGAGTATAGTGGTGCTACTACAGAGTTCCCTACATATAACTTGACTCAGATGCTCCGCCACAGTGTAGTGAGGACACCCAGCCAGCCGAGCCATCGCCCAGAGGTGCCAGAGTCTACAGCCCAGTAGGATAAGACTATCAGGGGCATTGCAGCTATAGAGACGGAGGAGCTTGATGCTTAGCAGAAGGGTATGGTCGAGAGTGACCCTAGTGATAGCACATATGATGATTATCAGGATATCCCTCGTATGCCTCCTCGACGACATGATGGTGAGGCCAGTGGCTCCAGTTTAGCTCCACCTGCACCGCAGACTGACCCCGCTTTACTTGCTATACTTGAGCGGATGAGGCAGGATCAGGCTCACCAGGCCTAGGAGACAGCTGCTGCACTAGCACAGGTACATGCCAGACAGGACGAGTTCCAGCGTCAGCAGCAGGCTATCCAGCAGCAGCAGTAGGCCATGTAGCAGTAGCAGCTTCTCATGCAACAGCAGTTACTCGGGTTCATGCAGCATGTTGTTACTGCCATTGGGGCTCCAGCACCATAGCCTTCACCCTAGATCGGATAACCTGCCATCACTTCTATGACTCCAGCTTTATAGCCCAGTGGGCTTCAGAGTCAGGGACAGCCAGTAGCATAGTTTCCTTCACCTATAGAGCAGGTGTCCTAGTGGTTTGCCTCGCCAGTGCTAGCCCCATAGTTCACACCTCTATAGATGGGTTTCACACTGGCTCAGACTTCCTCGCTGCTTGTGCTAGATACCCTAGTCTCTAGGAGCCTTGGTGCTACCTTCAGTGAGTTGACATGGTAGCCTACTCCGCCATATCTACATGTCCCTGGTCCTTCCATAGTTGCTCCTATCACTGGGACTACAGAGACGCTCCCTTCCTCAGTTGCATCATCAGAGCTGCCTGCTATAGTCATACCTACAGAGTCACAGGCCGCACTAGTCCCTGATCTGACCCAGACCGCTTCAGCATCGCTTCCAGCCACAGAGGGTCAGACTGCTCAGAGCTCAAGATTAGATGATGATGGCACATAGATCCAAATCGCTCACCGCGCCTCATTGCCTGACTCGTCCGCTGTAGCCCCACCAATCGACCCTTAGGTTTTGGTGTTTTACGCCAAAGAGGGAGAGGGATCGAGTATGGTAGACTTAGGGGGAGCGTCATATCTAGGGGAAGCTTTATCTATTAGCTTATCTATTACATTTGGAGTTTTATGTGTGATACATTGTTATGCATTAATGTTTACTTTCATAGCCTCCCTCAATGGTTCATCACCTACATCATCAAGATTCTCATGTGCTCCTTGGGAGCCGTTAGATTCATCAAATTCCACATCATATGTTTCTTCAACCAAGCCGGTGGCATGATTAAATACTCTATATGCTTTGGGCTTTGATGAGTAACCAACAAGAAAACCAATATCACAATATCTTTGAAACTTCTCTAGGTATTGCCGCTTTTTCTAGATGTAGCATTTGCAACCAAACACCCTAAAGAAGGAGACATCCGGCTTCTTCCTATTGAGCAACTCATAAGGTGTCTTGCCAAGCATGTTTCTCTAAATAATTTTTCTTGTTCTATTGCTTATAAAAATGTAGCAAATAAAGATTCAACGCTGGGGTTCGAACCCAGGCCTTTGAGCTAAGTCGCGTGCGTCCTAACCAGCTAAACCGCAATGGTGTCGTTGCATGTTTCTCAGAACAATTATACTTGTTTCATTTCAAACGCCAAGATCTACGACGCCAAGGCCTTGTCCACGTCGACGCCAGGTCACCGCCATGTCCGACGCCTCGCCAAGACCTTGGCGCCATTGGCCAAGGCGTCGAGACGTGTTTCCTCGGCGCCAAAAGCCATAGCGCCGAGGTCAGGGTCCATAAACGAAAATCAAACTACCAGGGGTCTATTTGTGAATATTTTTCAAAAAAAAGGGCTGAAAAATAAAAAATTCGTTATCCGCCCACTACGGCGTGGCCGCTCATCCACCCGCACCTTTCACCCACCGTGCGCCCATCTCCTGCCACACCGTGCCCTTCCCCCCCACCACGCCGCACCCCATCGCCGGCCGCGCCGCGCCCAACCCCCACGAGCGGACGACGCTGTTTGACTACGGCCAAGCGAGCAGCTGCTTTGTAACAGTGGGGCCGCATCGACGGGCGTGAGCCTGGGCCGCGAGAAAGTGCTGAGAATCACAGGAGGAGCAACGGGCCATGCCAACGGGGAGAGAGCGTGGAGCGACGTCCCCCTGACCCGGGCTTGCCGACTACCGTAGTTCCCCACCAGATAGGCCATGGATACCGACAACGCCGTGTTTGAAATGTTTCAGACTTTTCAGACTTATGTTTCAAGTGTTTTATCTGGATGTTGCAAAAGTATATCTGAGATGTTGCATATGTTGCAATGACAATATATGCATGTTGCAAGCGTATATTTTCAAGTGTTTTAGGTGTTTCAGACATGTATTTCAAGTGTTTTATCTAGATGTTGCATATGTTGATATGGCTATACATATATGTTTCAAGTGTATGTTTTCAAATGTTTCATATGTTTTAGACTTATGTTGCGATTATTTCATATGGTTGTTGCAAAAATGGATCTTAATGTTGCATATGTTGCTATAGTTATACACGCATGTTTCAAGTGTTTCATATGTTTCAAACGTACGTTGCAAATGTTTCATCTGTATATTTCAAAAGTAGAACAAGTATTGCACATGTTGCAATGAGCATTGGTGGTTGGCGGACAGCAGCCCGTCGTAGCCACCTGGTGCTGCTGCTGGAGCACCTGAGGCCGGCAGACGCTTCCACAGCGCGCATCCGCAGGCAGGGCTACTGACTTGGGACCCATAGGTTTTCCCCGTGCGGGCGCGGGATGGGTGCGGGAGCATGGTTTTAGACACTGGCGCGCGATGTAGGCGGGCGTGGGGCGCGGGATGTGATGCGGGGGCATCCCACGGGAGCTGCATCCATACACGTCCTGTGGCCGGACGTCGGGCGCTAGCCCTTCTATGCACGCTGAGCAGTCCTTCCCTGGCGAGATTACGACGTGCAAGACGGTTTCTGGCGCAGCAAAAGCTGGGGAAATTACTCATGTGACCCCGCCACCTCGTTTGACCCTAATATTTATGAGGTTTGCCGCTTCTTCTCGCTGGTTTGTGGTCTATTCGTCATTCATTTTGGTGGGTTGCGTGTTGTTTTGAAGGTGTGAGCTGGTTGAGGTGTGCTTGAGGATGGGTAATCGGAGATTGACTTTGGCTGTTCCGCCATTCAGAGTGGTGAAATCTTCTGGAGGGACTAGGGAGTGGAGGTTGCAACTAGTGTAGCATCCAAAGATGATAGTTGTCCAAGAGGCATTGCATAATGTGTCTCTGTGTGTGTTTGGACTGAACTATAGTTATAATCTTCACCATGTGATGGAATGCAACTAGTCATCTCACATTTTGCATGCAGCTACTTCAAAACTCAGTTAGTTAATCCAATGCCAGTACCGCAACACATTTCTAGCCACCACTATTTACTTCAGGAGACGACTTACAACAAGTCCGACAATGAAAGCATAGTATCATAATAATATATCAAAGTTATCGCATCATTATGGTCAAGCCCCCGATGGCGGGTAGGGAGTAGCTCTTTTTTTTAATAAGGCAATTTTACTATAATCCAAAACCTATAGCCGATTCATCCATCCAATCCGGGGTCCAGTTCTACCCCGACAAAGGTATCAGACTAATGAATCAAGGCAACAGATCATCTGCGTGGAAGGTCATCCCTACTCCTATCTTTTTATCCGATTGGAAGCTTGTAGCAGTGGAAGAACAACAATTCTTGATACTTTTTCTTTATTCACTCAATCCAACCGCTTCGTCTAACATAAACCCTTGTCTAGGGCAATTGATAGATAGAAGCCACATATATCATCTATACAATCCTTCTCTCTCTTATTGAGTCAATCTAGCATAACACCTGACCTCAAACTCCATTGGCTCCTTACCTCGAGCCGGGATAAGAAGATAGATTGTACATTTGATTGTTTAAACCTGAGTTTAAACTCATTTTAAGCATGTTTCAGTGAAGAAGTAGTGATGAAGGTTTCGTAAAAGGAAACAGGAAAACAAAGCGGGTTACCCGACTTGGGAAACGGAAGAGATCAAAAGCGAGAAGTGACTAGTTGGAAATTCCTGAAAGCAGGGAAAGCAATAGTTGACTTTTATTTAGAAGTAGGGACCCCAAGAATTAGGAATCAATGAAGCTCAAGTTGCATCACTCACACCCCATAAAGTCAAAAGCACCACACCATCCTCAGCTTGTTTTTGTACTAGGCAAAAGGGAAATCTTAATAAGGAAATTCCCTGAGGCAGCAGTTTCATTCGCACCTCCCTTCTGTTGCTATTGATCATTAAAAAAAAGAGCTATTCAATGAGTACATGTCAACATGGCACGATTTTTCAAAGCAATTTCAGTAACTTGGCACATGGCTTTCTCATCCTTCCCATAAACATGTCGAGGTTTCCACCACCAGCTCTGCCCCATTGTATTAGCACGACATTCAGAAGAAATGGTTATTATAAGAACATTCAAAAGATTTGAATCAACGGAGTTCACTATAAGCCTGGTAGTATATTCTAGGGCCCTAAAGGTTGTGCAGGCTTCCTACAGCCTGTTCGGGAGGCCGTATCGTATCGTGGATTATTTACTGCTGGCTGATTTGGTGTGAGAGAAAAACACTGTTCCCGGCTGAAAATTTACGATCGTTTACGAACAAGCGAACAGGCTGCTAGTTGATTTGCTGTTAGATAAGCAGGCCCAAGTTCAGCGAAATAAAATTTTTCATGACCCAAGTAGAATGCATATAATAAAAGGAAAAGCATGGTAGCTAAGTTCTTGGAAGCTATAGGACTTCATATGACATTCAGCTCTAACATAATGAATCCAGCTACGTGAAGAGTTGAAAGTTTTGCCATCACAACTCGTAACTGAATCCAGCTCCTGAAACCATAAACTAGCATATGGCTTCGAGCCTACAAAAGTACAGTATGGAAAGAGCAAGCAAATAAAAGTCACAATAATCTAAGTCTGTTCTACAGACTGACAAGTTCTACAGACTGACAACAAAGGTAAAACGTGACAGCTACTGATCATCCATGCGAAGATCATGACCACTTATCATTGAAGGGCACAGGAACGATCCTCTCTTCATCATCGGTAGTATACATGCATCTTTTGCGACCTAAAATGCTAGCTCGTAAATTATCGGGACTTTTTGGCCTAGTCGCTTCCACCATCATTATCACCACCAGTGCTCCTGTGGCTCTCAGTGCCCGAGGGCTCCGAGGCGACCCCACCAGCATCCTGTTTGTTCACTGCTGGTGGTGGCTGAGCTTGTTGAACTTGAATGGACTGAGGCATGCCGTTGACCATGCCAGGTCTAGCAACCATTTGGCCACTGAAATTTAGCAACTGAGCCTGCTGCTGCTGAAGTTGCTGCTCCTGCATCTGCTGGGGTGTTAGAGGTGTCCTCGGTGGGAAAATAGGCACCTGTGACATGTACTGCCCTACTCCAGGCAATGCACCAGGCGGCGCCATCTGTTTGCAGAAATAACATGAGGGCATAGAGTAGAAAGGATATGTGCACAGCTAGGTCTAGAAATGACAAACCTGAGGGCGGCTTACAGCAGTCTGTGGTTGGGCATCTGCGATTGCAGCGAGATACAAGAGGTTCTTCTGAAGTTGTGATTGATACCTGAAAGTTTCATGGAAGAAAAATATACTATTAACAAGAAAGAGCTTTGCGTCAGGAAAAACTTCTCAATTAATTTACATAGTCAGGCGACAGGGCGACGCCTTGCCTCTGTGGCGACCAGGTTACGCTGCAACACCTAGGTGACAACTTACCATGGCATTTTGTATCTTAGTTATAGCTTATAGCACACTGCGTGTATTGCTATTTTGCTGGCACGATTGCATATGCTGAATGGATGTTTATTAAAGCATGTATGCCAAGGAAAACCTGCTGATCAGGGCTAGCAGATTTTGCATTTATTCTATTGTAATGTCCTCGTGTGACTTCATTTTAGAAGGGTGATTTTATGAGCTGAATATTTTCATGTTAATTGCCAACAAGTAGACATCATTGATTGAAATCTCATAATCCCAAATAGGGTACATTAGCTGCAGATATAATGGTTCTTAACAGCAGCTTTGTGTATGCTCAGCAAATATGTGAGATGTTTTTAGTGCTTCAGGCCAAAGGCTTGGCCTGGCTTTTTTGTACAGACAGATCTGCTGGGCATACCGGCTTGACAGAAACATGGTCTTTTTTTTAGTCAGTTTTTTGTATCCTACATCATTGAGAAATGAGACGACTCTCAGTAAGGCGCCGTTCGGTTGTGGGGAAATAGTGCACTGGAATGATTCCGGCCAGGAATGATAGTTTAATTTATATAACCGTGAATGAGCAGGAACTATTCCTGGGCAGGAATCCGCTAAAATGAACGAGCCCTAAGTCTAAACCACAGCTCTAGTGACCACCAATCAAGAAAAAGGAAATATTGACAAGCACACCACATTGTTAAGTACAACATCAGCCCACGGCCATAGAGAACCTAAGTATAAAAGAGCACCGCTGGTAAGAAGCCAGTTGAACAATATTTTTACGGTTCCAGTGCATTCCTTGTCACTTTGCATAGTGAAATGCCATTAAGATGGCACTAGTACAACAATAACATTGTTGTGTGGTAACCCATCTAGATGTGATATGGACTGCATGC
Organism: Miscanthus floridulus; assembly: GCF_019320115.1. Taxonomy (NCBI): domain Eukaryota; kingdom Viridiplantae; phylum Streptophyta; class Magnoliopsida; order Poales; family Poaceae; genus Miscanthus; species Miscanthus floridulus. Next base: position 85,977,715 of record NC_089593.1, on the reverse strand, counting down.
TGAGTGCCAAACTGTATCACATAGTAATACTCCATAACACATGTTCTGTCAATAACTCATACTATGAATGACTACAGAATACACCGAAGACTTTGCATTCTAATATTTAGATGAAGCATTCAATAGATTTCTCTCAGAAAAGTAATACCAAGAAAGGTTAAAGACATTCTTGTCAGGTTTGCATCATATGGAGTTTGTGAAAAAAAATATTAGTCAAATATGCAAAATATAATTCGTTATGGCCATATATAATAGTATTCAACATTAGCCTTCCTTTTGCCAGCATACAAGTTCCTTTCTTTATCTTACGTGTTTATTTGCATTTATGGTAGTTTCTTTCAAAACATATTTACGTGTTTATTTGCATATATGGTAGTTTCTTTCAACCACATTGGTGCACTGGACAAAACTAGACTCGGCTATAGGTAACAACCAATCTTTTAGACAAAGCATACCAAGATTAACACTAAGTAACTGTTTGTTTTATCAATGAAAGAAGCTATGTTATAGGAGATACATGGTGGTGCTAAAATTTATTATATTGAGTTCACATTTCTTATTTATTTGCATAAGTTAGTGTTTTCAAATCGCTCGACTAATCATGTTTAACCAAAGGTAAATCAATAAGTTGGTCCCTGGAGAAGGATTAGGTGCATCGATTCGATTATATTGCCTAGTAAATCAATCAGTTAGCAAATAATTAACTATAGTCACGACTAGTCAGGCCTTTCTAGTTGATAGTTGGTAGAAATGGCAACTTGGGCTGAAGCCCAATAGCATTCAAGGTCCAGCCCATACCATCATCACCTATATATACTACTAACACTCAGGCTGACCTAGCCGACACCTGAACCCCAGCCACTGGCCGCCAGGGCGCCAAGGCCGCAGGTCGCCGGGCGCCGGCCTCCTGCTCACCTCCTGCGCCGCAGCAACTAGGCCTGTGCCCACCACCACGCCCGCCTCGCAGCGCATCCTGATTTGGTTGGTACTGAGAAGGGCAAGAGTCTGACGGCCACCGGCACCGGAGAGAAGGGTAACAGACCAAGGGCCGCCGGCGCCGACGAGGACTGGGGACATCCCATCGACCGTGGCCTGCTTCTCTCCTTCGACAAGCTCCTGCAGATCTGGAACGAGATCGAGAAGGTGAGTTGCTTTGCTTTCCAGGTGATTTGGAATTTTCCTCCGGCTCATTTGTCTCGCTGGGATGATTCAATGTTTCGTTGGTTGCTTGCAGCCTGCTGAACCACGCACTGCCTGTTGATCCAGGACCAACCACGCACTGCCAGATTCATTGGAAATAAGATGTTTAATTTTGTGGACTTGGCACAGAAGGAGGTTTTTGTGCACTACCTGGCCGTTCCATCGCCCTGGCCAGAGGTACGGCAACGTGGTACTGGCCCTTTAAATTGGGGTTCGATTTTCCTTGTTGTCTGATTGCTATTTTCTCTTTTTTTTATTTTTAGTGCTATGCGTGGTTGGCCTACCCCAACTTGCTTGGGACTGAAAGGCTATGTTGTTGTTGTTGTTGTTGTAGTGCTATGCGTGGTTGGTCCAGGATCAATAGGCACTGCGTGGTGTCCAGTGGTTCGGCGCACCCACAATGGTGCTAAATTGCTGCCTGTGGCTCCCTCATTCCTGTGTATGCAGGTTATGGGCAAACTGAAGGACTTCTTTCCTATTTCTGAAGTGTGGTATATCTGGTATGCTGTACAAATCCTACCTCATTCTTTGTCCCCATTCCCTCTGCCTTTTTTTGGTTTACTTTACTTGATCAATGTAGACTCTTTGATGCTTTCTGTGATAGATTGAGGCTGCTTCTATGCCTGGGTTGTAGAGTCATAATATGTACATGTTTGTTTCAGTTTATAGATTATAAAGCTGGATTACATAATTTGGGGTGGGAAACAAACACCCCCTTAGAACAGGTTGAGACCTTGATGTCATATAGTTGTAAAATTCTTTTCTTAATGAAATGACTTGTGTTGTTTGAGGGGAAAAAATGGTTGCAAAATCATTTATATGTTGGGCTCATATGCAGTACAACATATATAGTATTTTTTTTGAAACAACATAATGTATATAGTATTTTGGTTGATACCGTAGCATTAGCACAGGCAGTAAACTAGTCCTATCAATATCTCCCCTTTTCACCCTCGTTCCCTCAACATAGGTAATGGGGGGAAGTTTGGGCAGCTTAGGTGGAGATGTTCAAGGGGAGTGGGAATGGTGAGGGGGAGGAGGGGTCATGGTAGCATCCTTCCCTTGAGGCCATGGGCAACACAGAAATAGAGACATCCATATCGCCATCGCGTGGCTATATCTACAACATTGTTTACACCAAGGTGTACACTATGTTTCTTTTCTATTTGGAATCATAGACAGTAAGTGACCCTGCTTTTCATCGATAAGGGTGGATATAGGAGTTGTCAAATGAGGCTAGCAAGCCAGAATTACCCATCCTAGCTAATCAAGGCAAGGAAAGGTTATGGTGTTTGGCTGGTTTGCTATGTCAACTCCCTTCCTCCTCCCCAGTATCTCGCTCTAGACCTAGTCAACTCTAGGCAGACACTATAGCCAGATGGGACGTCATTGACCAAAAGGGGTTGATAGCAGTGTTTTAAAGGCGGCTAGGCGTCCAGGCGAGTGCTGGGTACGCCTGGACGCCTAGGCGACGCCTTTAAAACACTAGTTGATAGCCATAATTCAATATGCGCCACCTGTCTTAGGCGATTGGGGTGAAGAGAGGGCAACTTTATTCCAAATATGAGGGGTCTGACTCATGCCTCAAGTAGCTTGATCTGGAAAGGAGTCAATTTGATATTCATTCAGCAGATCATCAATTAGGCAGAGGAGCTTTTCACAGATGGAACAATGTGAGAAAGCAAAACTTGTCTGTGCAGCAAAATAGATTTGTTGTATGCCCACATTCGCAAGAAAATTTGAGTCAAACAAGGTTGTCCTGCAAAGCAAGTTTTTGGCTAGGCAAAACAGTAACCAACAAGAGTATCAAGCAAATCCATTCTAAATAAGAAATATAAGGGCCAAATATCAAAGATGTCGCTACAGTTTTGAGCTTCTAGTAGCTCATTCTCTGTTACATATTTACATGACACAACAAAGTTATAACACATGCTATTGCTACCTCATTATTAGATGACAAGTTAGTAACAAGAGATGTTTGGAATTAACTAAAGATCAAGGAAAGCTAACAACAAAATGAAGACATGTTTAAAACATATATTCAATTAATGCAAGGATGAGCCACCAAACAGGAAGCCTCAAAATTTAGCTCATTAAATGGTCATATCAAATAGAAAAACAAAAGAGAAAGGTTTAACCAAATACATACTGAGCACATTCTGCCAATTTTCCTAGGTTCTGATTTTCCAAAATAGCCAAAATAAGCTGCTTATTCTCATCCAGATACTGCAGAAAAAAAAACAGGATCAATCAGGAAAGTTACAAATGTGCAACAGATCATACACAAAACTGATTAAACTGGAATACAAGGGCCAATTGTGCCATATAAAATGAATAAAACGTTGATAGTAAGTCGTAAAATTGCAATATAAAGACAAGGTAGTTCTGTGAGAATACATGAAAACTCTAGATTATCACAAGATATTTATAAATCAATTGAATGAGCATATAAAGAACAATACAAGCATAGTTAGTGTTAGATGTAAAGTATTAAACATCAGTTAGAGTCTGTGTGGAACTATATTCTTGAACTGCAAATGTTTGGTCCAGTGGGCTACATAAACATGAGGCCATTGCTATGTTTGAAACAGATCAGGCCCATATTTCGCTCTATGTTTTTCTAGAAAGAACCAACTTGGCTACAATAATTTGGAATTATGCAAGTACAACAAAGATGAACATTCTTCAGCACCTATTTGTAAGCATTACATTTGGCAGTCTACAATTAACAAAATTAAAATTAGCTACTAGACAACTTAAGTACAAAATACAAAGAAAAAAAACAGACAATGAGCAGGAAATTAATAGATGAGACCAAAAAACAAATTAAAAAAGCTGTCACTTTTCCTTTTAAACTGAACAACAAGATGAAGATTGAAAATAAGAAAGATAACACTAGATTTCCAATGAAAACATATTGAGGCATCCCCAGAACTTAGTACAAAATTTACTACTGCTAGTTACAGGTAGAACTTGGAAGGTATGTCAATCATAAACTCATGTCTTTGTGGTGCTTGTTAAACTTCTGCTAAGCCTGTAAATAAAAGCTGCCACTGATTCTCCATATGAGCCATGACATCTTCCATCACAACACCAAAGAAATTATGCCATCAAGAGAAGGGAATGTACACACAGAGAAGGATTTGCAGGTTACGAAGTTAAGAGAGTGTCAGCGTGAGATCAACACCACAGAGCACATATGGAAAGCATCAGCTTCCTTCTGTTCGAAGCAATGTGATATAAGGCCATGCTACAAGAAAGGACTCAAGTCCCATTACCAAAAAAATGATACATTGAAATGTTGTGCTCCTATTATAACAGAACACGAATGGCCATATTCTTTGTGTGGTAAAATCTTTGGTGCACCGCCACCATAAGAAGACAAATATATTATCAACCAAGCATCAGGATTCATGTCTGACAGTTTTTTTTTTTAAAAAAAGGATTAATGTCTAACAGCAGGATCATAACATCATACCAAATATCCAATAGATCAAAAGAACTCGCTACACCAGCTTCAGGGGACGCTGGTCAAATCCACCAAGAAATCTAGAAAGAAACACCTAGCATCTTTACTACTCCACTAATCCGATCCACCAGTAATCGATCCCAGCGCATACGGATGAAATGCATCAGATTGGAGCCGGCTAGATGATCCAATCTTTGACCGAAACGGCGCCCCAAGAAAACCCCACACGAAGCAGGGATGCGAACCCTATCAGAACTGCGAGGGGGGGGGGGGGGGGGGGGGGGGTGGAAGTGAGGGCGAAAGGAGGCACCTTTTGGATCTGCTCCGTGGTGATTCCGGCGGCCGGGGTCATCGCCGGCGCCTGCGGCTGCTGCATCCCTTCTTCTGCTGGCTTTGGTATCTTGGGGTCGCGGGGCTTTGGGTTTTGGAGGGTTTGGAGAGTTGGGGGTCGGCGCAGGGATGGGGAGTGGAGGCGTCTGCCACTGCCAGTCAAAGCGACTGCGTGACAAGTTGGCTTAAGTGTGGAACATGTGACCCGAAAAAAAAAACATGTTGTACCCGTGTGAAATGGAAATACTCGGTCCCAAAACAAGGGTCCTTCACACTTTCCAAAATCCAGACGATGAGCAGTCAAGTGGGCCTGATATGCGGGCCAGAAATGGTGGACGTGGGGCTGTATGTCTCAAAGAAACGATAAGAGGTGAACTGGACCGATCCGGACATGGTCCGGACATGGACAGCCTAGGCGGTGGCACCTGGAAAGGCAAGGCAGCAAAGGACCATGACTTCTCGAAGGTGCATGCGGTCGATGGCGGCCACATCAGCTCGTTGAACAGACGAAACGACGGCATCAACGTAGACGTCGCCAGACTGGCGTTGATCTGAGGTAAGAATAAGAAACCATGCCTCTTCTCCCCAACCCACCACCGAGTACTTCCTTGTGTTCCTCATCGAAACTTTGAAAATGGTGGCACTGTGTGCAGCACACCCACTTAAAAATACTCGAAATGTCATCCGCTTTCATAATTGTATACATCACACAAAGGTTAAAATAGATTTTATTTTCTTAGAGCATCTCCACCGGACTGAGAAAAACAACAACCCCTTTCACTAAAAGGATTGGGTTGAAAAAATAACTTGAACATATCCCCTTTCTCAATCCTCTTTCCCTATATTTTTTATCAACCTCTCAAAATCCTCCTTCAATCCCTCAAATGAAGGGGATCCAACAGACTTTTTTCTCAATCCACTTTTCTCCCCCCATCTTTCTATGGCATGCGGGCCCCTACTCTGCTGCATCATGCATGCGAGGTCGCTGGCAGGATCCACAGCCGCTACCGGTGGCTGAGCGGACGCCTCGTCATCGAGCGTAGCGGAGCTACATGGCCATCGACACCAAGTACCCGGGCACCGGCCACGGCGTGCCCACGGGGGCTGCGTTCTTTCTGGCCGTGTGCAACTACGCGCTCGTCATGGCCAATGTCGACGAGCTCTTCACCCTATAACTCGAGCTCACCATATGTGATGAGGACGGCAACCTCCACACCATCATCAACAACGACAGTCACCCCCGGCAACTCGCCTGGGAGTTCAACTTCTCTGACTCTAACGTCACAGAAGAGGAGGCAAAGGCGCCAAGGGCCACGAACGGCTGCGCGCGGCTGTACCCGAAGGTGTTCATGCCGCTCGTGACAACCTATGTCAATTGCGATAACGCGGAGGCGCTAAGGCTTCCAGCGTCAGTTAAGTGAGACTTGGTTGGAGCCCCACGTATGAGAAGATGAACGATGAGCAGTCAAGTAGACCTAACCTGAATGGACGATCTGAGGGCGGGCCAGAGAAGGTGGACGTCAGAGCTAGATGTCTCCAAGAAACAACACGACGTGAACTAGACCAATCTGGACATGGACAACCTAGGCGGCACCGCTTGGAGAGGCACGACAATGAGGGAAAGTGACCTCCCTCTCGAAGGTGACGCGGTCGACGGCGGCCACATCATCTCATTGAATAGGCGGAACAATGGCATCAACGCATACATCGCTAGATTGGTGCCGATGGCTATGCTGAGATCTGAGGTAAGAAGATAGAAACCATATCTCTTCTCTACCAACCACAACCAAGTAGATTCTTGTGTTCATCATTGAAACTTTAAACATGGTTGCACTGTTTGCAGCACACACACACACACTAGAAAATAATCGAAATGCCATCCGCTTTTATAATTATGTACATGACACAAAGGTTGAAAATAAACTTTATTTTCTTAGAGCGTCTCCACCAGATTGAGAAAAACAATCTCCTTTCACTAAAACGAATCAGATGAAAAAGCAATAGCTCTAGCAGTTCCCATTTTAAAATCCCCTTTCCCAACATTTTTTCTCAACCTCTCAAAATCCCCCTTCAATCCCTCAAATGAAGGGGATCCAACAGACTTTTTTCTAAATCCACTTTCCTCCCCCATCGTTCACAGAGATGCCGGCCCTTGCTCTGCTGCATCTTGCCTGCGAGGTCACAGGTAGGATGCCCACCCGCTATTGGCGGTTGAGCGGACGCCTCATCATCGAGCGAAGCGGAGATACATCACCATCGACACCGAGTACCTAGGCACCGTCCATGGCGTGCTCGCGGGTGATGCGCTCGCCCTGACCATGCGCAACTACGAGCTCGTCAAGGCCAACGTCGACGAGCTCCCCGCCTCGCTGCTCGAGCTCACCATATGCGATGAGGACGACAACCACCTAGACGTCATAAAAAAGACGGTCGCCCCCTGCAACTCGCCTAGGAGTTCAACTTCTATGACTTCAACATCGTGAAAGAGGTGGTGGAGGAGTTGAGGGCCACGAACGGGTGTGCTCGGCTGTACCCGGAGGTGTTCGTGGCGCTCGCGATAACCCGTGTCAATTGCGATACCGCAGAAGCCCTAAGGCTTCCTGCGTCAGTTAAGTGAGGCTTGGTTGGAGCCCCACATACGAGAAGACAGAATATGAGCGGTCAAGTAGACCTGACATGAATGGACGATCTGAGGGTGGGCCGGAGATGGTGGACGCGGAGCTGGATGCTATCTCCAAGAAACAATAGGACGTGAACTATACTGATCTGGACATGGACAGCCTAGGCGGTGCCACTTGGAGAGGCACGGCCGCGAAGGATCGTGACCTCTCGAAAGTGCACACGGTCGACAGCGGCCACATCATCTCATTGTAAAGTTGGAACGACGGCATGGACCCAGACATCGCTAGATTAGCGCTGATGGCTGTGCTGCGATCGGAGGTAAGAAGATAGAAACAATGTCTCTTCTCCCCCAACCACCACCAATTACACCAATTAGTTTCTTGTGTTCGTCATTGAAACTTTAAACATGATGGCACTGTGTGCAGCGCACACACACTTGAAAATAATAGAAATGCCATCCGCTTTTATAATTGTGTATATCACACAAAGGATGAAAATAAATTTTATTTTCTTAGAGCATCTACGCCGGATTGAGAAAAACAATCTCCTTTCACTAAAACGAATGTGAGGAAAAAGCAATAGCTCTAGCGGTTCCCATTTCTAAATCCCCTTTCCTACATTTTTTCTCAACCTCTCAAAATCCCCCTTCAATCCCTCAAATGAAGGGGATCCAATAGACTTTCTCTAAATCCACTTTCCTCCCCAATCTTTCACTGGGATGCGGGCCCTTGCTCTGCTACATCTTGCCTGCGAGGTCGCCGGCAGGATGCCCAGCTGCTATCGGCGACTGAGCGGACGCCTCATCATCGAGTGAAGCGGAGATACATTGCCACCAACACCGAGTACCTAGGCACCGTCCATGGCGTGCTCACGGGTGATGCGCTCTCCCTGACCACGCATAGCTACGAGCTCATTAAGGCCAACGCCGACGAACTCCCCGCCTTGCAGCTTGAGCTCAGCATATGCGATGAGGACAACAACCTCCTCGACGTCATAAAAAACGACGGTCTCCCCCTACAAGTCGCCTAGGAGTTCAATTTCTATGACTTCAACGTTGCGAAAGAGGTGGTGGAGGCGTTGAGGGCCACGAACGGGTGCGCGCGGCTGTACCCGGAGGTGTTCGTGGCGCTCGCGACAACCTGTGTCAATTGCGATACCACAGAGGCCCTAAGGCTTCCTACGTCAGTTAAGTGAGACTTGGTTGGAGCCCCACATATGAGGAGACAGAATATGAGTGGTCAAGTAGACATGACATGAATGGACAATCCAAGGGTGGGCCGGAGATGGTGGACGCGGAGCTAGATGTTGTCTCCAAGAAATGATAGGACGTGAACTAGACTGATCTGGTCATGGACAGCTTAGGCGGTGCCGCTTGGAGAGGCATGGCTATGAAGGACCATGACCTCTCGAAGGTGCACGTGGTCGACGGCGGCCACATCATCTCATTGTAAAGTCAGAACGACGGCATCGAAACAGACGTTGCTAGACTGGCGCTGATGGCTATGTTGAGATATGAGGTAAGAAGATAGAAACCATGCCTCTTCTCCCCCAACCACCACCGAGTAGTTTCTTGTGTTCGTCGTTGAAACTTTAAACAAAGTGGCACTGTGTGTAGCACACACACTTGAAAATACTCGAAATGCCATCCGCTTTTATAATTGTGTACATCACACAAAGGTTGAAATTAAATTATATTTTCTTAGAGCGTCTCCACCGGATTGAAAAAAACAATCTCCTTTCACTAAAACGAATGGGATGAAAAACCAATAGCTCTAGCAGTCCCATTTCTAAATCCCCTTTCCCTACATTTTTTCTCAACCTCTCAAAATCCCCTTTCAATCCCTCAAATGAAGGGGACCCAACAAACTTTTTCCAAATCCACTTTCCTCCCCCATCTTTCATTGGGATGCGGGCCCTTGCTCTGCTGCATCTTGCCTGCAAGGTCGCCAGCAGGATGCCCAGCCGTTATTGGTGGCTGAGCGGATGCCTCATCATCGAGCGAAGCGGAGATACATCGCCATCGACACCGAGTACCTGGGCACCGTCCATGGTGTGCTCATGGGTGATGCGCTCGCCCTGACCATGCGCAACTACAAGCTCGTCAAGGCCAACATCGACGAGCTCCTCGCCTTGCTGCTTGAGCTCACCATATGCGATGAAGACGACAACCTCCTCGACGTCATAAAAAATGATGGCCGCCCCCTGCAACTCGCCTAGAAGTTCAACTTCTATGACTTCAACGTCGTGAAAGAGGTGGTGGAGGTGTTGAGGGCCATGAACGGGTGTGCGCGACTGTACCCGGAGGTGTTCGTGGCGCTCACGACAACCCGTGTCAATTGCGATACCGCAGAAGCCCTAAGGCTTCCTACGTCAGTTAAGTGAGGCTTGGTTGGAGCCCCACATACGAGAAGACAGAATATGAGCGGTCAAGTAGACCTAACATGAATGGACAATCTGAGGGTGGGCCGGAGATGGTGGACGCGGAGCTGGATGCTATCTCCAAGAAACAATAGGACATGAACTAGACCGATCTGGACATGGACAGCCTAGGCGGTGCCGCTTGGAGAGGCACGGCCGCGAAGGATCGTGACCTCTCAAAAGTGCACACGGTCGACAGCGGCCACGTCATCTCATTGTAAAGTCGGAACGACGGCATGGACCTAGACATCACTAGATTAGCGCTGATGGCTGTGCTGAGATTTGAGGTACGAAGATAGAAACAATGTCTCTTCTCACCCAACCACCACCAATTAGTTTCTTGTGTTTGTCATTGAAACTTTAAACATGGTGGCACAGTGTGCAGCACACACACACTTGAAAATGATAGAAATGCCATCCACTTTTATAATTGTGTATATCACAAAAAGGATGAAAATATATTTTATTTTCTTAAAGCATCTACGCCGGATTGAGAAAAACAATCCCCTTTCACTAAAACGAATGGGAGGAAAAAGCAATAGCTCTAGCAGTTCCCATTTCTAAATCCCCTTTCCCTACATTTTTTCTCAACCTCTCAAAATCCCCCTTCAATCCCTCAAATGAAGGGGATCCAATAGACTTTTTCTAAATCCACTTTCCTCCCCAATCTTTCACTGGGATGCGGGCCCTTGCTCTGCTGTATCTTGCCTACATGGTCGCTGGTAGGATGCCTAGCTGCTATCGGCGGCTGAGCGGACGCCTCATCATCGAGTGAAGCGGAGATACATTGCCACCGACACCGAGTACCTTGGCACTGTCCATGGCGTGCTCGCGGGTGATGCGCTCTCCCTGACCATGCGTAGCTACGAGCTCATCAAGGCCAACGTCGGCGAATTCCCCGCCTTGCAGCCTGAGCTCAGCATATGCGATGAGGACGACAACCTCCTCGATGACATAAAAAACAACGGTCTCCCCCTGCAAGTCACCTAGGAGTTCAACTTCTACGACTTCAACGTCGCGAAAGAGGTGGTGGAGGCGTTGAGGGCCACGAACGGGTGCACGCGGCTGTACCCCGAGGTGTTCGTGGTGCTCGCGACAACCTGTGTCAATTGCGATACCACAGAGGCCCTAAGGCTTCCTACGTCAGTTAAGTGAGGCTTTGTTGGAGCCCCACATACGAGGAGACAGAATATGAGTGGTCAAGTAGACATGACATGAATGGACAATCCGAGGGTGGGCCAGAGATGGTGGACGCGGAGCTGGATGCTGTCTCCAAGAAATGATAGGATGTGAACTAGACTCATCTAGTCATGGACAGCTTAGGCGGTGCCGCTTGGAGAGGCATGGCTATGAAGGACCATGACCTCTCGAAGGTGCACGTGGTCGACAGCGGCCACATCATCTCATTGTAAAGTCGGAACGACGGCATCGACCCAGACATCGCTAGACTAGCACTGATGGCTATGCTGAGAATGAGGTAAGAAGATAGAAACCATGCCTCTTCTCCCCCAACCACGACCGAGCAGTTTCTTGTGTTCGTCGTTGAAACTTTAAACAAAGTGGCACTGTGTGCAGCACACACACACTTGAAAATACTAGAAATGCCATCTGCTTTTATAACTGTGTACATCACACAAAGGTTGAAATTAAATTTTATTTTCTTAGAGCGTCTCCACCAGATTGAAAAAAACAATCTCCTTTCACTAAAATGAATGGGATGAAAAAGCAATAGCTCTAGCAGTCCCATTTCTAAATCCCCTTTCCCTACATTTTTTTCTCAACCTCTCAAAATCCCCCTTTAATCCCTCAAATGAAGGGGATCCAACAAACTTTTTCCAAAAGCACTTTCCTCCCCCATCTTTCATTGGGATGCGGGAGCTTGCTCTGCTGCATCTTGCCTGTAAGGTCACCGGCAGGATGCCCAGCCGCTATCGGCTGCTGAGCGGATGCCTCGTCATTGAGTGAAGCGGAGATACATCACCATCGACATCGAGTATCTAGGCACCGTCCATGGTGTGCTCACGGGTGATGCGCTATCCCTGACCATGTGCAACTATGAGCTCGTCAAGGCCAACATCGATGAGCTCCCCGCCTTGCTGGTCGAGCTCACCATATGCGATGAGGACGATAACCTCCTCGACGTCATAAAAACAACGGCCACCCCCTGCAACTCACCTAGGAGTTCAACTTCTATGACTTCAACATCGTGAAAGAGATGGTGGAGGTGTTGAGGGCCATGAACAGGTGCGCGCGGCTGTACCCAGAGGTGTTCATGGCGCTCACGACAACCCGTGTCAATTGCGATACCGCAGAAGCCCTAAGGCTTCCTGCATCAGTTAAGTGAGGCTTGGTTGGAGCCCCACATACGAGAAGACAGAATATGAGCGGTCAAGTCGACCTAACATGACTGGACGATCTGAGGGTGGGCCGGAGATGGTGGACGCAGAGCTGGACGCTATCTCCAAGAAATAATAGGACGTGAACTAGACCGATCTGGACATGGACAGCCTAGGCGGTGCCGCTTGGAGAGGCACGGCCACGAAGGATCATGACCTCTCAAAAGTGCACACGGTCGACAGCGGCCACGCCATCTCATTGTAAAGTCGGAACGACGGCATGGACCCAGACATCGCTAGATTAGCGCTGATGGCTATGCTGAGATCTGAGGTAAGAAGATAGAAACAATGTCTCTTCTCCCCCAACCACCACCAATTAGTTTCTTGTGTTCGTCATTGAAACTTTAAACATGGTGGCACTGTGTGCAGCACACACACTTGAAAATAATAGAAATGCCATCCGCTTTGATAATTGTGTATATCACACAAAGGATGAAAATAAATTTTATTTTCTTAGAGCATCTATACCGGATTGAGAAAAACAATCTCCTTTCACTAAAATGAATGGGAGGAAAAAGCAATAGCTCTAGCAGTTCCCATTTCTAAATCCCCTTTCCCTACATTTTTTTCTCAACCTCTCAAAATCCCCCTTCAATCCCCCAAATGAAGGGGATCCAACAGACTTTTTCTAAATCCACTTTCCTCCCCAATCTTTCACTAGAATGCGGGCCCTTGCTCTGCTGCATCTTGCCTGCGAGGTCGTCGACAGGATGCCCAGCTGCTATCAGTGGCTGAGCAGACGCCTTGTCATCCAGTGAAGCGGAGATACATTGCCACCGACATCGAGTACCTATGCACCGTCCATGGCGTGCTCGCGGGTGATGCGCTCGCCCTAACCACGCGTAGCTATGAGCTCATCAAGGCCAACGTCGATGAACTCCCTGCCTTGTAGCTTGAGCTCAGCATATGCGATGAGGATGACAACCTCCTCGATGTCATAAAAAACGACGGCCTACCCCTGCAAGTCACCTAGGAGTTCAACTTCTACGACTTCAATGTCGCGAAAGAGGTGGTTGAGGCGTTGAGGGCCATGAACGGGTGCGCACAACTGTACCTAGAGGTGTCCGTGCCACTCGCGACAACCTGTGTCAATTGCGATACCATAGAGGCCCTAAGGCTTCCTATGTTAGTTAAGTGAGGCTTGGTTGGAGCCCCACGTACGAGGAGACAGAATATGAGTGGTCAAGTAGACATGACATGAATGGACAATCCGAGGGTGGGCCAGAGATGGTGGACGTGGAGCTAGATGCTGTCTCCAAGAAATGATAGGATGTGAACTAGACTCATCTAGTCATGGACAGCTTAGGCGGTGCCGCTTGGAGAGGCATGGCTATGAAGGACCATGACCTCTCAAAGGTGCACGTGGTCGACGGCGGCCACATCATCTCATTGTAAAGTCGGAACGACGGCATCGACCCAGACATCGCTAGACTAGCACTGATGGCTATGCTGAGAATGAGGTAAGAAGATAGAAACCATGCCTCTTCTCCCCCAACCACGACCGAGCAGTTTCTTGTGTTCGTCGTTGAAACTTTAAACAAAGTGGCACTGTGTGCAGCACACACACTTGAAAATACTAGAAATGCCATCTGCTTTTATAACTGTGTACATCACACAAAGGTTGAAATTAAATTTTATTTTCTTAGAGCGTCTCCACCAGATTGAAAAAAACAATCTCCTTTCACTAAAACGAATGGGATGAAAAAGCAATAGCTCTAGCAGTCCCATTTCTAAATCCCCTTTCCCTACATTTTTTTCTCAACCTCTCAAAATCCCCCTTTAATCCCTCAAATGAAGGGGATCCAACAAACTTTTTCCAAATCCACTTTCCTCCCCCATCTTTCATTGGGATGCGGGAGTTTGCTCTGCTGCATCTTGCCTGTAAGGTCACCGGCAGGATGCCCAGCCGCTATCGGCTGCTGAGCGGATGCCTCGTCATTGAGTGAAGCGGAGATACATCACCATCGACATCGAGTATCTAGGCACCGTCCATGGTGTGCTCACGGGTGATGCGCTATCCCTGACCATGCGCAACTATGAGCTCGTCAAGGCCAACATCGATGAGCTCCCCGCCTTGCTGGTCGAGCTCACCATATGCGATGAGGACGATAACCTCCTCGACGTCATAAAAACGACGGCCACCCCCTGCAACTCACCTAGGAGTTCAACTTCTATGACTTCAACATCGTGAAAGAGATGGTGGAGGTGTTGAGGGCCACGAACAGGTGCACGCGGCTGTACCCAGAGGTGTTCATGGCGCTCACGACAACCCGTGTCAATTGCGATACCGCAGAAGCCCTAAGGCTTCCTGCATCAGTTAAGTGAGGCTTGGTTGGAGCCCCACATACGAGAAGACAGAATATGAGCGGTCAAGTCGACCTAACATGACTGGACGATCTGAGGGTGGGCCGGAGATGGTGGACGCAGAGCTGGATGCTATCTCCAAGAAACAATAGGACGTGAACTAAACCGATCTGGACATGGACAGCCTAGGCGGTGCCGCTTGGAGAGGCACGGCCACGAAGGATCATGACCTCTCAAAAGTGCACACGGTCGACAGCGGCCACGCCATCTCATTGTAAAGTCGGAACGACGGCATGGACCCAGACATCGCTAGATTAGCGCTGATGGCTATGCTGAGATCTGAGGTAAGAAGATAGAAACAATGTCTCTTCTCCCCCAACCACCACCAATTAGTTTCTTGTGTTCGTCATTGAAACTTTAAACATGGTGGCACTGTGTGCAGCACACACACTTGAAAATAATAGAAATGCCATCCGCTTTGATAATTGTGTATATCACACAAAGGATGAAAATAAATTTTATTTTCTTGGAGCATCTATACCGGATTGAGAAAAACAATCTCCTTTCACTAAAACGAATGGGAGGAAAAAGCAATAGCTCTAGCAGTTCCCATTTCTAAATCCCCTTTCCCTACATTTTTTTCTCAACCTCTCAAAATCCCCCTTCAATCCCCCAAATGAAGGGGATCCAACAGACTTTTTCTAAATCCACTTTCCTCCCCACTCTTTCACTAGAATGCGGGCCCTTGCTCTGCTGCATCTTGCCTGCGAGGTCGTCGACAGGATGCCCAGCTGCTATCAGTGGCTGAGCAGACGCCTTGTCATCCAGTGAAGCGGAGATACATTGCCACCGACATCGAGTACCTACGCACCGTCCATGGCGTGCTCGCGGGTGATGCGCTCGCCCTAACCACGCGTAGCTATGAGCTCATCAAGGCCAACGTCGATGAACTCCCTGCCTTGTAGCTTGAGCTCAGCATATGCGATGAGGATGACAACCTCCTCGATGTCATAAAAAACGACGGCCTACCCCTGCAAGTCACCTAGGAGTTCAACTTCTACGACTTCAATGTCGCGAAAGAGGTGGTTGAGGCGTTGAGGGGCATGAACGGGTGCGCACAACTGTACCTAGAGGTGTCCGTGCCACTCGCGACAACCTGTGTCAATTGCGATACCATAGAGGCCCTAAGGCTTCCTATGTTAGTTAAGTGAGGCTTGGTTGGAGCCCCACGTACGAGGAGACAGAATATGAGTGGTCAAGTAGACATGACATGAATGGACAATCCGAGGGTGGGCCAGAGATGGTGGACGCGGAGCTGGATGCTGTCTCCAAGAAATGATAGGATGTGAACTAGACTCATCTAGTCATGGACAGCTTAGGCGGTGCCGCTTGGAGAGGCATGGCTATGAAGGACCATGACCTCTCGAAGGTGCACGTGGTCGACGGCGGCCACATCATCTCATTGTAAAGTCGGAACGACGGCATCGACCCAGACATCGCTAGACTAGCACTGATGGCTATGCTGAGAATGAGGTAAGAAGATAGAAACCATGCCTCTTCTCCCCCAACCACGACCGAGCAGTTTCTTGTGTTCGTCGTTGAAACTTTAAACAAAGTGGCATTGTGTGCAGCACACACACACTTGAAAATACTCGAAATGCCATCTGCTTTTATAACTGTGTACATCACACAAAGGTTGAAATTAAATTTTATTTTCTTAGAGCGTCTCCACCAGATTGAAAAAAACAATCTCCTTTCACTAAAACGAATGGGATGAAAAAGCAATAGCTCTAGCAGTCCCATTTCTAAATCCCCTTTCCCTACATTTTTTTCTCAACCTCTCAAAATCTCCCTTTAATCCCTCAAATGAAGGGGATCCAACAAACTTTTTCCAAAAGCACTTTCCTCCCCCATCTTTCATTGGGATGCGGGAGCTTGCTCTGCTGCATCTTGCCTGTAAGGTCACCGGCAGGATGCCCAGCCGCTATCGGCTGCTGAGCGGATGCCTCGTCATTGAGTGAAGCGGAGATACATCACCATCGACATCGAGTATCTAGGCACCGTCCATGGTGTGCTCACGGGTGATGCGCTATCCCTGACCATGTGCAACTATGAGCTTGTCAAGGCCAACATCGATGAGCTCCCCGCCTTGCTGGTCGAGCTCACCATATGCGATGAGGACGATAACCTCCTCGACGTCATAAAAACAACGGCCACCCCCTGCAACTCACCTAGGAGTTCAACTTCTATGACTTCAACATCGTGAAAGAGATGGTGGAGGTGTTGAGGGCCATGAACAGGTGCGCGCGGCTGTACCCAGAGGTGTTCATGGCGCTCACGACAACCCATGTCAATTGCGATACCGCAGAAGCCCTAAGGCTTCCTGCATCAGTTAAGTGAGGCTTGGTTGGAGCCCCACATACGAGAAGACAGAATATGAGCGGTCAAGTCGACCTAACATGACTGGACGAACTGAGGGTGGGCCGGAGATGGTGGACGCAGAGCTGGACGCTATCTCCAAGAAACAATAGGACGTGAACTAGACCGATCTGGACATGGACAGCCTAGGCGGTGCCGCTTGGAGAGGCACGGCCACGAAGGATCATGACCTCTCAAAAGTGCACACGGTCGACAGCGGCCACGCCATCTCATTGTAAAGTCGGAATGACGGCATGGACCTAGACATCGCTAGATTAGCGCCGATGGCTATGCTGAGATCTGAGGTAAGAAGATAGAAACAATGTCTCTTCTCCCCCAACCACCACCAATTAGTTTCTTGTGTTCGTCATTGAAACTTTAAACATGGTGGCACTGTGTGCAGCACACACACTTGAAAATAATAGAAATGCCATCCGCTTTGATAATTGTGTATATCACACAAAGGATGAAAATAAATTTTATTTTCTTAGAGCATCTATACCGGATTGAGAAAAACAATCTCCTTTCACTAAAACAAATGGGAGGAAAAAGCAATAGCTCTAGCAGTTCCCATTTCTAAATCCCCTTTCCCTACATTTTTTTCTCAACCTCTCAAAATCCCCCTTCAATCCCCCAAATGAAGGGGATCCAACAGACTTTTTCTAAATCCACTTTCCTCCCCAATCTTTCACTAGAATGCGGGCCCTTGCTCTGCTGCATCTTGCCTGCGAGGTCGTCGACAGGATGCCCAGCTGCTATCAGTGGCTGAGCAGATGCCTTGTCATCCAGTGAAGCGGAGATACATTGCCACCGACATCGAGTACCTACGCACCGTCCATGGCGTGCTCGCGGGTGATGCGCTCGCCCTAACCACGCGTAGCTATGAGCTCATCAAGGCCAACATCGATGAACTCCCTGCCTTGTAGCTTGAGCTCAGCATATGCGATGAGGATGACAACCTCCTCGATGTCATAAAAAATGACGGCCTACCCCTGCAAGTCACCTAGGAGTTCAACTTCTACGACTTCAATGTCGCGAAAGAGGTGGTTGAGGCGTTGAGGGCCATGAACGGGTGCGCACAACTGTACCTAGAGGTGTCCGTGCCACTCGCGACAACCTGTGTCAATTGCGATACCATAGAGGCCCTAAGGCTTCCTATGTTAGTTAAGTGAGGCTTGGTTGGAGCCCCACGTATGAGGAGACAGAATATGAGTGGTCAAGTAGACATGACATGAATGGACAATCCGAGGGTGGGCCAGAGATGGTGGACGCGGAGCTGGATGCTGTCTCCAAGAAATGATAGGATGTGAACTAGACTCATCTAGTCATGGACAGCTTAGGCGGTGCCGCTTGGAGAGGCATGGCTATGAAGGACCATGACCTCTCGAAGGTGCACGTGGTCGACGGCGGCCACATCATCTCATTGTAAAGTCGGAACGACGGCATCGACCCAGACATCGCTAGACTAGCACTGATGGCTATGCTGAGAATGAGGTAAGAAGATAGAAACCATGCCTCTTCTCCCCCAACCACGACCGAGCAGTTTCTTGTGTTCGTCGTTGAAACTTTAAACAAAGTGGCACTGTGTGCAGCACACACACTTGAAAATACTAGAAATGCCATCTGCTTTTATAACTGTGTACATCACACAAAGGTTGAAATTAAATTTTATTTTCTTAGAGCATCTCCACCAGATTGAAAAAAACAATCTCCTTTCACTAAAACGAATGGGATGAAAAAGCAATAGCTCTAGCAGTCCCATTTCTAAATCCCCTTTCCCTACATTTTTTTCTCAACCTCTCAAAATCCCCCTTTAATCCCTCAAATGAAGGGGATCCAACAAACTTTTTCCAAATCCACTTTCCTCCCCCATCTTTCATTGGGATGCGGGAGCTTGCTCTGCTGCATCTTGCCTGTAAGGTCACCGGCAGGATGCCCAGCCGCTATCGGCTGCTGAGCGGATGCCTCGTCATTGAGTGAAGCGGAGATACATCACCATCGACATCGAGTATCTAGGCACCGTCCATGGTGTGCTCACGGGTGATGCGCTATCCCTGACCATGCGCAACTATGAGCTCGTCAAGGCCAACATCGATGAGCTCCCCGCCTTGCTGGTCGAGCTCACCATATGCGATGAGGACGATAACCTCCTCGATGTCATAAAAACGACGGCCACCCCCTGCAACTCACCTAGGAGTTCAACTTCTATGACTTCAACATCGTGAAAGAGATGGTGGAGGTGTTGAGGGCCACGAACAGGTGCGCGCGGCTGTACCCAGAGGTGTTCATGGCGCTCACGACAACCCGTGTCAATTGCGATACCGCAGAAGCCCTAAGGCTTCCTGCATCAGTTAAGTGAGGCTTAGTTGGAGCCCCACATACGAGAAGACAGAATATGAGCGGTCAAGTCGACCTAACATGACTGGACGATCTAAGGGTGGGCCGGAGATGGTGGACGCAGAGCTGGACGCTATCTCCAAGAAACAATAGGACGTGAACTAGACCGATCTAGACATGGACAGCCTAGGTGGTGCCGCTTGGAGAGGCACGGCCACGAATGATCATGACCTCTCAAAAGTGCACACGATCGACAGCGGCCACGTCATCTCATTGTAAAGTCAGAACGACGGCATGGACCCAGACATCGCTAGATTAGCGCTGATGGCTGTGCGGAGATCTGAGGTAAGAAGATAGAAACAATGTCTCTTCTCCCCCAACCACCACCAATTAGTTTCTTGTGTTTGTCATTGAAACTTTAAACATGGTGGCACTGTGTGCAGCACACACACACTTGAAAATAATAGAAATGCCATCCACTTTGATAATTGTGTATATCACACAAAGGATGAAAATAAATTTTATTTTCTTAGAGCATCTACGCCGGATTGAGAAAAACAATCTCCTTTCACTAAAACGAATGGGAGGAAAAAGCAATAGCTCTAGCAGTTCCCATTTCTAAATCCCCTTTCCCTACAATTTTTTCTCAACCTCTCAAAATCCCCCTTCAATCCCTCAAATGAAGGGGATCCAACAGACTTTTTCTAAATCCACTTTCCTCCCCAATCTTTCACTAGGATGCGGGCCCTTGCTCTGCTGCATCTTGCCTGCGAGGTCGTCGGTAGGATGCCCAGCTGCTATCGGTGGCTGAGCAGACGCCTCGTTATCCAGTGAAGCGGAGATACATTGCCACCGACACCGAGTACCTACGCACCGTCCATGGCGTGCTCGCGGGTGATGCGCTCTCCCTAACCACGCATAGCTACGAGCTCATCAAGGCCAACGTCGATGAACTCCCTGCATTGCAGCTTGAGCTCAGCATATGCGATGAGGATGACAACCTCCTCGACGTCATAAAAAACAACGGCCGGCGCCTGCAAGTCACCTAGGAGTTCAACTTCTACGACTTCAATGTCACGAAAGAGGTGGTTGAGGCGTTGAGGGCCACGAACGGGTACGCACAACTGTACCTAGAGGTGTTCATGCCACTCGCGACAACCTGTGTCAATTGCGATACCACAGAGGCCCTAAGGCTTCCTATGTTAGTTAAGTGAGGCTTGGTTGGAGCCCCACATACGAGGAGACAGAATATGAGTGGTCAAGTAGACATGACATGAATGGACAATCCGAGGGTGGGCCAGAGATGGTGGACGCGGAGCTGGATGCTGTCTCCAAGAAATGATAGGATGTGAACTAGACTCATCTAGTCATGGACAGCTTAGGCGGTGCCGCTTGGAGAGGCATGGCTATGAAGGACCATGACCTCTCGAAGGTGCACGTGGTCGACGGCGGCCACATCATCTCATTGTAAAGTCGGAACGACGGCATCGACCCAGACATCGCTAGACTAGCACTGATGGCTATGCTGAGAATGAGGTAAGAAGATAGAAACCATGCCTCTTCTCCCCCAACCACGACCGAGCAGTTTCTTGTGTTCGTCGTTGAAACTTTAAACAAAGTGGCACTGTGTGCAGCACACACACTTGAAAATACTAGAAATGCCATCTGCTTTTATAACTGTGTACATCACACAAAGGTTGAAATTAAATTTTATTTTCTTAGAGCGTCTCCACCAGATTGAAAAAAACAATCTCCTTTCACTAAAATGAATGGGATGAAAAAGCAATAGCTCTAGCAGGTTCCCATTTCTAAATTCCCTTTGCCTACATTTTTCTCAACCTCTCAAAATCCCCCTTCAATCCCTCAAATGAAGGGGATCTAACAGACTTTTTCTAAATCCACTTTCCTCCCCCATCGTTCGCTGGGATGCGGGCCCTTGCTCTGCTGCATCTTGCGTGCGAGGTCACCGGCAGGATGCCTAGCCGCTATCGGCTGCTGAGCGGATGCCTCGTCATTGAGTGAAGCGGAGATACATCGCCATTGACACCGAGTACCTAGGCTCCATCCATGGCTTGCTTGCGGGTGATGCGCTCTCCCTGACCACGCGCAACTACGAGCTCGTCAAGGCCAACGCCAATGAGCTCCCCGCCTTGCAGCATGAGCTCACCATTTGCGATGAGGATGACAACCTCCTCAACATCAAAAAAACAACAGCCTCCCCCTACAACTCGCCTTGGAGTTTAAGTTCTACGACTTCAATGTCACGAAAGAGGTGGTGGAGGCGTTGAGGGCCATGAACGGGTGCGTACGGCTGTACCTGGAGGTGTTTGTGTAGCTCGTGACAACCCGTGTCAATTGCAATACCACAGAGGCCCTAAGGCTTCCTGCGTCAGTTAAGTGAGGCTTGGTTGGAGCTCCACGTACGAGGAGATAGAATATGAGTGGTCAAGTAGACCTGACATGAATAGATGATCTGGGAGTGGGCCAGAGATGGTGGACGCAGAGCTGGATGCTATCTTTCAGAAATGATAGGACGTGAACTAGACCGATCTGGACATGGTCGGTCTAGGTGGTGCTGCTTGGAGAGACACGGCTATGAAGGACTGTGACCTCTCGATGGTGCACGCCGTCGATGGTGGCCATGTCATCTCATTGTAAAGTCGGAACGATGGCATCGACCCAGACGTCGTTAGATTAGCGCTAATGGTTGTGGTGAGATCTGAGGTAAGAAGATAGAAATCATGCCTCTTCTCCCCCAACAACCACCGAGTAGTTTCTTGTGTTCATCATTGAAACATTAAACAAAGCGGCACTATGTGCAGCACACATACTTGAAAATACTCAAAATGCCATGTACTTTTATAATTGTGTACATCACACAAAGGTTGAAAATAAATTTTATTTTCTTAGAGCATCTCCATCGGATTGAGAAAAGCAATCTCCTTTCACTAAAACGAATGGGATGAAAAAGCAATAGCTTTAGCGTTTCCCATTTCTAAATCCCCTTTCCCTACATTTTTTCTCAACCTCTCAAAATCTCCCTTCAATCCCTCAAATGAAGGGGATCCAACAGAATTTTTCTAAATCCACTTTTCTCCCCCATCTTTCACTGGGAAGCGGGCTCTTGCTCTGCTGCATCTTGCCTACGAGGTCACCGGTAGGATGCCCAGCCGCTATCGGCTGCTGAGCGGACGCCTCATCATCGAGTGAAGCGGACATACATCACCATCGACACCAAGTATCTAGGCACCATCCATGGCGTGCTCACGGGTGATGCGCTATCCCTGACCACACACAACTACAAGCACGTCAAGGCCAACGTCGATGAGCTCCCCACCTTGCTGCTCGAGCTCACCATATGCGATGAGGACGACAACCTCCTTGATGTCATAAAAATGATGGCCGCCCCCTGTAACTCGCCTAGGAGTTCAACTTCTATGACTTCAACGTCGTGAAAGAGGTGGTGGAGGCATTGAGGGCCACGAACGGGTGCGCGCGGCTGTACCCGGAGGTGTTCATGGCGCTCGTGACAACCCGTGTCAATTGTGATACCGTAGAAGCCCTAAGGCTTCCTACGTTAGTTAAGTGAGGCTTGGTTGGAGCCCCACATACGAGAAGACAGAATACGAGCGGTCAAGTAGACCTAACATGAATGGACGATCTGAGGGTGGGTCGGAGATGGTGGATGCGGAGCTAGATGCTATCTCTAAGAAACAATAGGACATGAACTAGACCGATCTGGACATGGACAGCCAAGGCGGTGCCGCTTGGAGAGGCACGGCCACGAAGGATCATGACCTCTCAAAAGTGCACACGGTCGACAGCGGCCACGTCATCGCATTGTAAAGTCAGAACGACAGCATGGACCTAGACATCGCTAGATTAGCGCTGATGGCTGTGCTAAGATCTGAGGTAAGAAGATAGAAACAATGTCTCTTCTCCCCCAACCACCACCAATTAGTTTCTTGTGTTCGTCATTGAAACTTTAAACATGGTGGCACTGTGTGCAGCACACACACACTTGAAAATAATAGAAATGCCATCCGCTTTTATAATTGTGTATATCACACAAAGGATGAAAATAAATTTTATTTTCTTAGAGCATCTATGCCGAATTGAGAAAAAACAATCTCCTTTCACTAAAACGAATGGGAGGAAAAAGCAATAGCTCTAGCAGTTCCCATTTCTAAATCCCCTTTCCCTACATTTTTTCTCAACCTCTCAAAATCCCCCTTCAATCCCTCAAATGAAGGGGATCCAACAGACCTTTTGTAAATCCACTTTCCTCCCCAATCTTTCACTGGGATGTGGGCCCTTGCTCTGCTGCATCTTGCCTACGAGGTCGCCGGTAGGATGCCCAGCTGCTATCGGCGGCTGAGTGGACGCCTCGTCACCGAGTGAAGCGGAGATACATAGCCACTGACACCGAGTACCTAGGCACCGTCCATGGCGTGCTCGTGGGTGATGCGCTCTCCCTGACCACGCGTAGCTATGAGCTCATCAAGGCTAACGTCGATGATCTCCCCGCCTTACTGCTCGAGCTCACCATATGTGATGAGGACGACAACCTCCTTGACGTCATAAAAAACGATGCCCGCCCCCTGCAACTTGCCTAGGAGTTCAACTTTTATGACTTCAACGTCATGAAAGAGGCGGTGGAGGCGTTGAGAGCCACGAACAGGTGCGCACGGCTGTACGGAGGTGTTCGTGCCGCTCGCGACAACGCGTGTCAATTGCGATACTGCAGAGGCCCTAAGGCTTACTGCGTTAGTTAAGTGAGGCTTTGTTGGTGCCCCACGTACAGGGAGACATTTTGTGAGCGGTCAAGTAGACCTGACATGAATGGACGATCTGAGGGCGGGCTGGAGATGGTGGACATGGAGCTGGATGCTGTCTCCAAGAAATGATATGACGTGAACTAGACCGATATGGACATGGACAACCTAGGTGGTGCCGCTTGGAGAGGCATGACTGCGAAGGACCATGACCTCTTGAAGGTGCACGCGGTCAACGGCGGCCATGTCATCTCATTGTAAAGTTGAAACGACGGCATTGACCCAGACATCGCTAGATTGGCGTTGATGGCTGTGCTGAGATCTA
This sequence comes from Miscanthus floridulus, assembly GCF_019320115.1. Taxonomy (NCBI): domain Eukaryota; kingdom Viridiplantae; phylum Streptophyta; class Magnoliopsida; order Poales; family Poaceae; genus Miscanthus; species Miscanthus floridulus. The sequence goes on along the minus strand of NC_089593.1, from coordinate 85,953,121 downwards.
TGGTAAGAAGATAGAAACCATGTCTCTTCTCCCCCAACCACCAAGTAGTTTCTTTTGTTTGGCATTGAAACTTTAAACATGGTGGCACTGTGTGCACCACACACACACACTTGAAAAATAATCGGCCGTCCGCTTTTATAATTGTGTACATCACACAAAGATTGAAAATAAATTTTATTTTCTTAGAACATCTCCACCGGATTGAGAAAAGCAATCTCCTTTTACTAAAGAGAATGGGATGTAAAAATAGTAGCTCCAACAGATCCCCTTTCTAATCCCCTTTCCCTATATCTTTTCTCAACCTGTCAAAATCCCCCTTCAACCCCTCAAATGAAGGGGATCCAACAAACTTTTCTGAATCCACTTTCCTCCCCCATCTTTCACTGGTATGCGGGCCCTAGCTCTACTACATCATGCATGCGAGGTCGTCAATAGGATCCCCAGCTGCTATCGGTGGCTGAGCGGACGCCTCGTCATCGAGCAAAGCGGAGATACATCGCCATCGACACCGAGTATGTACTTGGGCATAGTCCATGCTTGTGCCCACAGGGGATGCACTCTGCCTAACCAGAGGCAACTACATGCTCATCAAGGCCATCTTTGAAGAGCTCCCCTCCCTACAGCTCGAGCTCACCATATGCGATGAGGACGACAACCTCCTCGTCGTCATAAAAAACGATGGCCACCCCCTGCAAATGCCTGGGAGTTCATGTGGCAGAAACTGCCTAAGCTAATGCCCTCCCAAGAGTACTTGTCTACCTTTAGACACTAAGAACCTAGGGGAGCACACTAATTCAGATTGTTCCGTCGAGCACACCCAACGGGAGAACTCGAAAATCCACATTTTTCATCAGGATCATAAATGAGAGGATAAAGCTTACACTATTTCTAGCCATTTCTTACATCACTTTATTACAACATCAGAGTACTTAAACAAGTTGAATGCAATAGCGAAAATTAAACATTTTACATGTAAACGAGTTTATACATTCAGGTTCACAAGTTTTATATTACAGCGGAAAATAAACATATGATCAGAGTTACAGCAGAAACAAAGATTAATCTAATGACATGGTGAAGCATTAACGCAGTGGACATTTCTATACAAGACATGCTAGCAGATTTTACATCTTTTCTTATAAAAACCTTTAGTGAGGGTTATAAATAAACACTACGATCGCAGTGTGAAAGGAATCCTCTCTGAGCCCACTAGAAGGTTTCCATACACAAGAGTCAGCTCTAGTATCCACCATGTCACCTGCAATAGGGGGAATAAAACCCTGAGTACTTGATTGTACTAAGCAAGACTTACCTGATAGGAGGAAAATAAAAGACTCCAAGAATATGCAAGGCTTATTTGGCTTGCTAGTTTATTACATTTGCTAGGAAGCATTACTAATGGTGCATCCTTATGTTCCAAGTTTTTAGCAGTTATTTTTAGTTAATTAGCTAATCATTCTAAGTAAGCACCTAAGCTACTTTCAAGCATGTGGTAAGCAATCAGAACCATTTTACCATCTCTCATATTCCAGTTCTTACTATGGTGCTAGACCATAGCCAAGTTGGTACCATTCACAGAAACGGCGATTCACGAATCAATGTATCCTAGCTGGGTACCCCAAAACAAGACCAACCCATTTCACTACTGTCGAGGGGTCCAGGTCCCCGTCCAAACTTGGACTCCAAGCCCCCACACTTGAGACCTAGTCTCAGTGTCAGTGCTTAGACCTCCACCTTTCCCCACCTCCAATTAGTCGGTCTGAAAAGAGCCATGAAGGGGACCATGATGCCTAAGAGGGGGGGGGGTGAATTAGGCAACTTAAAATTCCAACTCTAAACTATGGCCTCTTTTTCTATCCTTAGCAAAACCTATGCAAAAGATAAACTATCTAAATATGAAACTACGGTTTTGCTAGTGTGTTGCTATCTCTACCGCAAAAAGGAGTAATACAAACAATGTAAATGCGGAAGCTAAAGAGCAAGGTAGAGATATGCAAACTCCCATCGACGACTCCGGTATTTTTACCGATGTATCGAGAAGCGCGCAAGCTTCCCCCTAGTCCTCGTTGGAGCCCCTGCAAGGATTCCCTCACAAGGGCCAAGCTCCCGATCGGGTAACTCCGTGGATAGCTCTAGGCCTTCCCCACACGCAAGTGGGTCTCCGGTGTGCCTTCCGGCAAGCCTCTCACGGACCACTCCCACCGTCTTCACTATCAAGCTTCCGACCGAACCACTGCGGGCCTTGTTCCCTTCGGTACACGGTGGCAGCCACACCACAAACGCGGTTGGTGTGATCTCGCAAGACTACAAGCCCCTCCAATGTACAACAATGGTGCGCGCAAGCACCGAGTGGTAAGAGGTATGCAAACCTCACTAAACACTAGGCCTAAACCGAGAGCAAGCACATAAGCGGTGGTCTAATCAACCTAAGCACTTCGCGAAGTACCTACGCTAATCACCTAATAAAACACTAAGCACTATGCAAGTGGAGATCACTAAAATGGTGTATCAACACCCTTGGTATGTTTCCTCAGCTCCACACTCTTCAAATGGCCGGTTGGGGGGTCTATTTATAAGCCCCACTGAGAAAGTAGCCGTTGGGGACGAAATCCTGCTTTTCTGCTACTGATCGGATGCATAGGTTGTCCTGATCGGACGTGTCCGATCGTCCCGACCGTTAGTGACGCGATCAACTGATCGGATGCTGCCAGCATCCGGTCACATGCCACCGGACACGTCCGGTCGCAATTTCGCCGCTCTAGGAACCTTTATGTACTCGATCGAACACTGCAGTCCTGCGTCTAGTCGATTTGCCGCCAGCGTCCGGTCATTACTAAATGTATTGCCGGTGATGATGAACAGTACCATCGTTGCTGTCCGGCCACTTTACTAGTTCAGCGTCCGGTCACTGCTTGCTGACGCCTTGCTATTGTCGAGCCTCTTGATCGGAGCGTCCGGTTGCTATCTGCCAGCGTCCGGTCACCTCTATGAGCTCATTTCTTTATGATCTTGTGTCAGGCTTAGGTTTCTATCTTTGTGCTTGGACTTTGCTTGATATCTTGGGTTTTCTCTTGTGCTTCTAAGGTCTTGCTTATGGTGTTGATCATCGGATCATCACGTCGCCTTCGTCCAAGTCATGTTTTGCACCCTATTGAACTACAAAAAATCACTTGCAAATTCGTTAGTCCAATTTAGTTGTGTTGGTTATCAAACACCAAAATCCAAAGTAAATGGGCCTAGGGTCCATTTTCCTTACAATCTCCCCCTTTTTGGTGATTGATGACAACACGACCAAAGCAAGCAAATAATAATAATTTGGAATTTAAAAATTATCTACTTGCTAGGATGCAATGCAAAGGGCAAGGTTATGTGATGCTAAAAGATACTACTTGTAAGACTAAAAGATACCACTTGAAAAACTTATCTTGCCCTTGCAAATGTCCCCATGTGGTATTATTGATTTAAGCCTTGCTTTTTGTCCTACAAATTCTCCCCATTGCATAGACTAATCCATAATCCACTATCCTCCCTTTCTCAGACCATTACCACTTGTAGACCATTATCAATTGTAAATTATTATGATCGGGCTTTTGGTCCTCCAAATTAATGCTTGCTTTTGGTCCTCTAAATTCTCCCCCTTTGGAATCAAACACCAAAAAGGAAGACATTAGTAGCACAAGGGAGGGTCAAACTTTGTGACCCTTTGTATGCGGAGTGGAATATGATAAGGATATCAGCTCCATGCATACGACCATGCTTGGAGATAGAGGACGAGGAGATCAGCGAGGGTGTCCTAACCGAGAAGGAGGCCCGAAGCTCATCCGGTTTGAGTCACCAAGGTGGAGGCCCAAATCAAGTTCGAGCCAATCTCGGGTTCTAGGACCGGTCTGTCATAAAACTAGTCACACGGGTGCGTATGGGCTCCGTTTTCGACGATCCACATATGGATGGAAAGCTAATTAGATAAGGAAGCCAATGCAAGTGGTCTCACATCAAAAGCCCTTCAGAATCAATGGGAATCGTTGAAACAAGTCAGCGTCCAGAATCTGCCAGGGTGCTGCGACACCGTCTTTTGGTCCATTGGGCCGTGTATCGTCTTAGAGCCCATTAGGGGGCGTGTCCAGGGGGTGACGTCCAGGGCTCTATAATTAGCAGCCTTTGCTCTCCTTAGGGTTTGGGTTTTGTTTAGTTCTTGATTTCCTAGTGAAACAGACGTCGTTTTGCTATAATTGTGCCGCCAAGGCTGCTTGCTGTGAACCAGGGCCCCTGTTCTTGATCTTGTTCGCCTGTGACGATTAGTCCTTTCGAATAAAGACTTGAACTCCTTTCTCGTTATCATAAGCCTCATATTTATTTGCAATTTCATATTGCGTTCATCCTGTTCTTGCTTGTGTTCTCGATTCGCTTGCAGGAAAGCCTTCTCGGTGAGGTCAATCGTGTTCGCGTGGTTGATAACCAACGGAGCAGTGGTGTAATGGTTTCGAGGATCCGAATTATTCTTGGTTCGAAGCCTAGATCGTGAACGTTGAGTCTCCACCAATCGACGCTATCATACCTTTTGGAAGATCGGGCCTTGTCTACTTCAGAATATGTCACAAAGTTTGACTCTCACCTTACATAGACTAAGCTCCCCCTAAATATATGCATACATATGTTGGAGAATGTAGTTTATGCATAATTGGCAAATTAATGCTCAAGGGAGTTTAATCTATATAATGCATGGAGAAAGCATATAAATACCAGAGTGAAATCAACATGATGATATCGGTTTAGAAATACCACATGTGGAAACCAATTTGATATCTACCACTTGCAATAGGTGGTGGATATTTGAAGTATGATGCTTAACTCCGGGGACTCCTATTTTCCTTGCAATGAGACTACTACACACATGATAATCTTGAAAAGGTGTTAGTCTCAAAGCATCTAACTTGTAGAGTAACCTCCCCCTAAATTTGTGCACACAAGTATGGAATACTTGTAGGAGACATGCACATTGATTTTAGAATCAACAATACCACTTGAAAGATGACATCACATGAATGTGAGAATCATTTTCAAAGATGATATTCAGGAGAAATTATCTACAATTTGGACTTTGGCATAAATTAGATGAACAATTATAAAACAAGCTATGTGCCGTGCTCCTAAACAATTTAAACCTATGTAGGTTTGCTCCAAGGGTTAATGAATGAAACTGAGCAAGCCTACCATGTGATTTACCTAGTGTATGCATGACAAAAGATATAAGCATGCAAATGCAAACCTAGGCATGAAAAGGAACTAGATGCTAAAAGATAGCAAATTGTAATATCACTTGTAGGAAATTCCAATTAAAAGAAATTACATCTAGTTACCTAACATGGGAAGGGGATTTGGGTCCATGGTATTCACTAACCCACTTGGCAATGACATGATCCAATGTGATGCACCCTACGAAATGCACCCAAAACTATACCAAGTCTCCAAATTCCCCTGAAGTCCATTCGGACTTCTCACTTCCCTTTCAGGATCCAAACCTTCTTGGTGCTCTTCATATTTGAGATGATTTCCTTTGGCACCCAAAAGCATTTGACCCCATTGTTGGCTTGCTTGTTCACCTTGATGGCCACCACCTTGTCATTTTTCTTCTTCTTTAATAAATATGGTGTGGAGGCCTTCTTGTCCACCTTGTTGGTGTAGGTGTTGGAGAGCTTGCTTGTTTGCTTTTTCTCTTTCTTCTTGGCTCCTCCCCCATTCTTTAACTTGCACTCATAGGACTTATGGCCTTCCTTGTGGCACATGTAGCAAACCATAGTTTGTCCTTCATTAAGCTTCTTCACTCCCTTGACGGTGTTATCTTGATGAAGTTGGGCTTGCTTCGCCTTGCCTTTCACTTGAGTCAAGTCCTTGGTGAGGCGAGCCACTTCTTGCTTGAGTTGCTCATTCTCCTTTGCAACCTCTTATGTGCATAGTATCTACAACAACTTTCTCAACACAAACTGTGTTGCACAAGGGTGAGTCTAAACATAAATCATTACAAGAAGTAGACGCATCCTTTTTAGGCATGTTAAAGATAGAACTTTTTTTTTAGATGCCTTGGTGGGGGTTGTACCAACGGCTTCAAGTTTAGGCAACTTTATTAGTTAGCTCATCACAATGTTTGCACATGGTTTCCATTTTAGCAAGCAAACTTTTATAAGCCTCTTGTGAGCTAGCTATCTTTTCTTTTAATTTTTCATTTTTCTTTACAAGTTGCTCATTAGTTGATTGTGCATGCATTTGTTGTTGCACTAGCCTCAAGTTGCTCAATTTTGGTAGATAGTTCAATATTGAGATTAGCAAATGTCTCATATTATTCAAGCAAAGTTTTATATGCTTCTTGTGAACTATCTAGCTTTTCTTTTAATTTTTCAGAGCTTCTTTTGTTGACTAGTGCAAACCTTAGCATAATTAAGATTTTGTTGCACAATTTCATCATAAGAAGGCATTTCATCATCACTATCACTCTCACTAGAGGATGAGCTTTCAGTTACCTCATGCCATAAGGCACTACGAGAAGAGCTTGATGATGAGTGCTTGTGCCCGCGCCTCTTGTGGTGGTCTTCTTCTTCACTTGAAGAATCATCCCATGACCTTATTGATGTGAGGGCTTGGTTCTTGCACACCTTCTTCTTTGTCTTGGGTGTGGGCTTGTTTGGACAAACTTCCACAAAGTGCCCCAATTCGCCGCATCCATAGCATCCTCTCTTTCTTTGCTTATTTCTTTGATTGGTGAAGATGATATCTTGAATTTGGATGGGCACACCCTTGACATTGAGCCTTTGGATCATCTTCTCCACCTTATTGATTAGTTTGATTGATTCTTCATCAAGGTCAGAGGTGGAGGAGGAAGATTGATCATCATCACTTGAATCATCATCATCATCCTCATCTTCTTCTTCATCTTCACTTGAGGAGCTTGAGCTTGAGCTTGTCTCAACTTTCTTGCCCTTATCTTCTTTTTCTCACTACATGCGAGAGCTTTGCCTTTGCTTGATGAAGAGGCTTCTTCTTGACCCATCTTGCATGACATTTCAAATGCCACTATCTTGCCAATGACTATGGCCGGGGTCATGGTGCTCAAGTCCTCCATGTTGTGAAGGATGGTGATGATGCTTGCATATTTCTTTTGTGGTAGCACGGAGATGATCTTCCTCATGATGTCCGCATCATCTAGCTTTGTTAATCCTATTGAATGGAGCTCATTGATAATTAGATTCAAATGGAAATACATATCATGAACAAGCTCATCATCATTCATTGTAAAGGAATCATAATTTTGTTTAGCTAGACAATGTTTTTGCTCACGGACATTAGATGTGCCATCATGGAGCTCTTAAAGTTTTAACCAAATTTCATGTGTCGTATTTAAAGTGAACACTTGGTTAAACACATCCATGCTAAATGATTCAAACAAGCAATTTTTAGCTCTAGCATTGAAATGAATTTCCTTTTCTTCACTCTTCTTGGGTTTATCGGGATTCTTAATGGGTTTCATCCTATCATGAGTGACTCTCCAAACACCCAAATCAACCGCCTTAAGGTGGCAAGCTATTCTAGCTTTATAATAGGGGAAGTTAGTGCTGTCAAAGTGCGGAGGCCTAGAGGTATCCATCCCAACCACTCTAAAAAGCGTCGGCTCAACGGCGGTTAAGCCAAAGGTCCAAATTGAGCCAACCGACTCTGATACCACTTGAAGGGGACCGTGACGCCTAAGAGAGGGGGGGGGGTGAATTAGGCAACTTAAAATTCCAACTCTAAACTATGGCCTCTTTTTCTATCCTTAGCAAAACCTATGCAAAAGATAAACTATCTAAATGTGCAACTACGGTTTTGCTAGTGTGTTGCTATCTCTACCGCAAAAAGGAGTAATACAAACAATGTAAATGCGGATGCTAAAGAGCAAGGTAGAGATATGCAAACTCCCATCGATGACTCTAGTATTTTTATCAAGGTATCGAGAAGTGCGCAAGCTTCTCCCTAGTCCTCGTTGGAGCCCCTCACAAGGAATCCCTCGCAAGGGCCAAGCTCCCGGTCGGGTAACTTTGTGGATAGCTCTGGGCCTTCCCCACGCGCAAGTGGGTCTCCGGTGTGCCTTTCGGCAAGCCTTTCCCAGACCGCTCCCACCGTCTTCACTATCAACCTTCCGGCCGAACCACCATGGGCCTTGTTCCCTTCGGTACACGGTGGCGGCCACACCACAAACGCGGTTGGTGTGATCTCGCAAGACTACAAGCCCCTCCAATGTACAACAATGGTGCACGCAAGCACCGAGTGGTAAGAGGTATGCAAACCTCACTAAACACTAGGCCTAAACTTAGAGCAAGCACATAAGCAGTGGTCTAATCAACCTAAGCACTTCGCAAAGCACCTACACTAATCACCTAATGAAACACTAAACACTATGCAAGGAGAGATCACTAAAATGGTGTATCAACACCCTTGGTATGTTTCCTCAGCTCCACACCCTTCAAATGGCCGGTTGGGGGGTCTATTTATAAGCTCCACTGAGAAAGTAGCTGTTGGGGATGAAATCTCGCTTTTCTGCTACTGACCGGACGCGTAGGTCGTCCTGATCAGATGCATTCGGTCATCCCGACTGTTAGAGCCGAGATCAACTGATCAGACACTGCTAGCGTCCGGCCACATGCCACCAACGTGTCCGGTCATAATTTTGCCGCTCTAGAACCTTTCTGTACTTGATCGGACGCTGCAGTCCTACGTTCGGTCGATTTGCCACCAGCGTTCGGTCAATACTAAATGTATTGCCGGTGATGATGAATAGTACCATCGTTGCGTCCGGCGACTTTACTGTTCGGTGTCCGATCACTGCTGCTGACGCCTGCTGTTGCCGAGCCTCTTGATCGGAGCGTTCGGTCGCTATCCGCCAGCGTCCAGTTCAGCGTCCGGTCACCTCTATGAGCTCGTTTCTTCGCGATCTTGCGTCTGGCTTGGTTTCTATTTTCGTGCTTGGACTTTGCTTGATATCTTGGGTCTTCTCTTATGCTTCTAAGGTCTTGCTTATGGTGTTGATCATCGGATCATCACGTCGCCTTCGTCCAAGTCACATTTTGCACCCTATTGAACTACAAAACAATCACTTGCAAATTCGTTAGTCAAATTTGGTTGTGTTGGTTATCAAACACCAAAATCCAAAGTAAATGGGCCTAGGGTCCATTTTCCTTACAAGCCGGAACCCACGACAAGAGCGCGATGAGCCTTCCCACTCCCATAAGCAAGTATGTGCTAAGGATAATAAGTCTATGACCTGACTACCATCCACAGCAACGGACGATCCTCAACTGACACAGGTAGAAAAAATGCAACCAGAGCCTCGCTCGGTTGCCTAACCAAGTCCACATACGGTCCCGCCTAGTCTCTAATTATTGTCTATATATATATATATATTCCATGTGACGGTAGTATGATAACAGTAACAATGATATATTTTTATATCTCTCGCGAGTGACAGATAATCACTCGACTTGTACCAGGTCCTATAGCATAGCAATCTACACGATCATGACATACTAGTAGGACTCATTAAATAAGGATATATATATGCAAGTGGACTTCATTCAACTCCTTTAAACTTAATGCACAAGCATAAAATAAAGTGCATAATAATAGGGGTTATGAATCAGGGCTTGCCTGGATAAGATATAACCAAAAGTTAGTACTCCATCGTGGTGATACGATCATCAAGGCACCATCTTTTTTGCTACTCTGGTTGACTCCACGATCCATCATTATTCCTATTATAATATATGTCGATGCAACGTAGAGACGTAATTAATCATCAGCAATCGCAACTCTTAAAATTCAGTTTACGCCTCTCACGCTAACGAGCTAGCTCTAAATGACTAATGTACTAGGTCCATGTATCCATGTTGTCGAATAAGGCAGTTATTTACCAACAAGTATTTTAGCTTTAGACTTTCAAGGTGTTTCTTTATTTCATTGATTTAATATATATATTCCGAAACTAGGGCTCCGTAGCTATCTTAGCAAGCCACTTATTATGGAGCTACAAAAATTACAGTGAGCACCTAATAATATTAAGAATTTACTGTGAAATTTTAGAGCCAACACTATTACCAATTTATTACAAAAATTCCTACAAGTTTATATCTTAACAATATTAAGCATCTCAATTCAATTAGATAACTCCTGAAAAATACTATGAAACTTATGTGAACAAGATATATTAATAGGTAGATCATGATTTTAGGAACCTAACAAAATTAGTTTCATAATTTTTGGCCAACTACACAAATTTATATTGAATTTACAAGTTTGCTTTAGAAACTAAATTAGAAAATGCTTAGAGAAAGGAAAAGGGCCGGCGGCAACCAATTCTGGCCCGGCAGTCCAGCGCAGGGCACGGCCTATCGCACAGTGCGATGGACCAGCGATGGCCCAAACCAGGAGGCCCGCGCGTGATGGCGGTTTTGTAGAAACCCCCCGAGTTTTTGGATATTAATATGACTACTATGTACACTATTCCTACCGACAGCGGTTTTGCAACCCAGCCCCCAAACTATCCCGTCTTCAAAATGGGATGGTCCCCAATGCCACTGCGCTCACCGCGCGTGGCCTTGGTCGGCACTACGTGGCTAAGCCGGCCAACTAAGGGCCTAATCGGCACATCTAACTGGCTGATGGGGACCTACGGGCCAACGCGTAGTGATGCGAAGCAGAAGGAAACTCGATGATGCACTACCAAAGTCTATCCTCGACGTCGGGTCGAACCGTGCTGGTGGCAGCGAATCGTTCTGATGACCTAAGGCACTAATCCGAGAGTAGAGATGGCGGGGAAGCATCAGAGGGCTCACCACGGTCCGTGCTGAGGTGATGGTTGAAGTAGAGGAGGGTCGAGATGACCTAGCCACGTGCGCGTGAGACCAGCGGCGACGCTCCGAGGCAGACACCGACGCGTCACCACACCGTCGATGAGTACCCTAGCCAAAATAGCATGAGCACCGGATAGAGAGAGTAAAGGCAAGTTCGGGGTTATGATCAATTGAACTGCTATCAACCCTATGGGCCTTACCCCTAGACCCACCAGCTCGACGACGAGCAAAATGCCAAATTGTCGGTCGGTAGTGCTTTGTCGGGCTTGAGGGGAAAGACACGGCAAGCTGACTTCCTAAGCTACCCACTGGAGCAAGGAATTATGCAGCAAAGCTTGCTGATGCTAGGAGGGAAAGGAGTGGTGGTCCCACGCACGGTGCGGTCATGGAGAGGGCACACTGAGCGAGCTCGAGCAGGTTAAGATGGGGCGGCTCCAATCGATGGCCGCAGCACAAGCACGTGCGCACAGATGACGAGACATGGAGGCTTGGCGCGAAACGCTTGGAATGTAGTGGCAGGACCCGAGCGGGGCTCACCGGCGTCGGCTAGCAGGGCAAGGCGAGGCAGAGAGGCATCACCATCACGACTGTGACCGGGGCCAGTTGACCCAGACATGGCGGGCAGTGGAGCATGCCCGGAGGCTCGATGTGGCAGGTGAATTGGAGGGTGGAGCAAGCTCCACGGTGTCCAAGTGAGGGCAGCCGCAGCCGCAGTTCACCCCTGCATGCGGCACAGTGGCCAGCCACTCAAGTGTAGCATGGACACTGAGCAATAGTGGGAGCTAGGCTGTAGGCAGCTGAGACCGACCAACGCAGGGCCAGGGATGTCGTGTGGCACCGACCGGCCATGTGAGCTAGCCATCAACAATAGCCTGACCACGGCTTGGCCTCGGTGCCAGCAGCGCCCGCACACGCACGGTGACCGTGGACTTAGGCCGAACAACTGTAATCGGTGTCATGCACGCATTTTAAAGCGAAGCAAAGGCTGCTGATCAATACGCCCGGGGTTCAACCAATTCCACTAACCTAAAGCCAATACTAACAGTGACCTGGCAAAGCAATCATCATGACCAGAGAGCAACCAGAGGGACATAAAAGGATGCCAACATGAGTTCGTCACGCTGAACGCCAGTTCACGAACAAGCGCTAGCAACATGGTCTACAGCATGTTTTAACGAAGTTTGGGCAATTTTTGCAATGCCAATGCAAAACCAAACTAGTCCATGAACTACACCATGTCAAGGTACTCATTATGGTGCATCCAACAGTAAAAAACATGGATCTAGTGTTTAAGAAATTTAATCAAAATTTAAATGCCAAAACGGCATCGTCATTAGGTTTTTAGACGGGTCATTTTAGTTCTAGAAGCTGAAGTTGAATTCCACATTCAATTCTCTAGCTATCAAAAATACTATTGAACAACATCTATTCACCTAAAACAAAAAGTTGCATTTTCATCTACCAAACTTGTACTTCAAATTATTTCCATGCTTAATCAAATAGGACAAGCCACTCACTATTTATTTGCTAGAATTGCTATCAGGACATTTTAAGCACTTTCTTCATACTTTTCCAAGACAAACCCTAAACAACTTTTGTTCCCAAGATTATTTAAAAGCTTTTAAGTACTAAAGAAAAATTGATTAGCAACACTTGTTTGATTCTTTTATTCACAAAAGTAAGTCACTAGGTTCACCTTATCATTTCATGTGAGAATTTATTTTTAAAATCCTAGAAAACAGTATATGCTAGGGTTTATTAGGCCTTAACCTCAGTACTAACTAAGTCCTATAACACTAGGGGTGTTATAGTTCAACTTCTATGACTTTAATGTTGCGAAAGAGGATTTGGAGGCACCGAGGGCTACTGAACGGGTAGCGCATGGCCTATACCCGGAGGTGTTCGTAGCCACCGGCGACAACCCATGTCAATTGCGATAACGCGGAGGTGCCTAAGGCTTCTTGCGTTAGTTAAGTGAGGCTTGGTTGGAGTGGTTTCTTATATTCAGCATTGAAACTTTAAACAAGGTGGCACTGTGTGCAGCACACACACTTGAACATACTCGAAGTGCCATCAGCTTTTATAATTGTGTACATCACACAAAGGTTGAAAATAAATTTTATTTTCTTAGAGCAACTCCACCGGATTGAGAAAAAACAATCTCCTTTCACTAAAATGAGTGGGATGAAAAAACAGTAGCTCCAGTAGATCCCCTTTCTCAATCCCCTTTCCCTATATTTTTTCTCAACCTCTCAAAATCCCCATTCCCTATATTTTTCTCAACCTCTTAAAATCTCCCTTCAACCCCTCAAATGAAGGGGATCCAACAAACTTTTCTCAATCCACTTTCCTCCCCCATCTTTCACTGGCATGAGGGCCCTAGCTCTGCTGCATCATGCATGCGAGGTTGCCAGCAAGATCCCTAGCCGCTATCGGTGGCTGAGCAGAATCCTCATTATCGAGCAAAGCGGAGATACATCGCCATCGACACCGAGTACCTAGGCACCGTCCATGGCATGCCAGTAGGGGATGCACTCTCTTGGACCCCATGCAACTATGTGCTCATCAAGGCTAATGTCGATGAGCTCCCCCACCCTACAGCTCGAGCTCACCACATGCGATGAGGACAACAACCTCCTCGTCGTCATCAACAATGACAGATACCCCCAGCAACTTGCTTGGGAGTTAAACTTCTATGACTTCAACATTGCATAAGAGGATGTGGAGGCATCGAGGCCCACAAACGGCTATGTGAGGCTGTAGTTGGAGGTGTTCATGCTGCTCGTGACAACTCGTGTCAATTGCGATAACACGGAGGCCCTAAGGCTTCCTGCGTCAGTTAAGTGAGGCTTGGTTGGAGCCCCACGTACAAGGAGACGGACAATGAGCGATCAAGTAGACCTGACATGAATGGACGATCTAAGGGTAGGCTATAGATGGTGGATATGAAGCTGGATGTTGTCTCCAAGAAATGACAGGACATGAACCAGACCGATCTAGACATGGATGATCGAGGCGGCGCCAATTCGAGAGGTAGGACAACTGAAGGACCATGACCTCTCGAAGGTGCACGCTGGTCAATGATAGCCATGCCATCTCATTGAATAGGCAAAACGACGGCATCGATGCAGACATCGCTAGATTGGCACTGATGGCTATGCTACAATCGGAGGTAAGAAGATAGAAACCATGCCTCTTCTTCCCCCAACCACCACCGAGTAGTTTCTTGTGTTCGTCATTGAAACTAGTGTGCCGCACATACACTTGAACATACTCGAAATGCCATCCGCTTTTATAATTGTGTACATCACACAAAGGTTGAAAATAAATTTTATTTTCTTACAGCATCTCCACCTGGATTGAGAAAAACAATCTCCTTTCACTAAAACTAATGGGATGAAAAAAATAATAGCTCCAGCAGATGCCCTTTCTAAATCCTCTTTCCCTATATTTTTTCTCAATCTCTCAAAATCCCCCTTCAATCCCTCAAATGAAGAGGATCCAATAGACTTTTTCGCAATCCACTTTCCTCCCCACATCTTTCACCGGCATGCGGTCCCTTGCTCTAGTGGATCATGCATGTGAGGTTAGCAGGATCCCCAGCCGCTACTGATGACCGAGCGAATGCCTCATCATCGAGTTTAGTGGAGATACATCGCCATCGACATCGAGTACTAGGGCATTGTCCATGGCATGCTAGCGGGGGCTATGCTCTCCCTGACTACGCGCAACTACGCACTTGTGAAGGCCAACATCTATGAGCTCCCCACCATGTAGCTCAAGCTCACCATATGCAACGAGGACGACAACCTCCATGTCGTCATCAACAATGATGGCCGCCCCCTTCAACTTGCATGGGAGTTCAACTTCTCCGACTTCAACATCGCAGACAAGGATGTGGAGGTGTTGAGGGCCAAGAACGGGTGCGTGTAGTTGTACCCAGAGGTGTTTGTGCTGCTCGTGACAACCTGTGTGAATTGCGATAACACGAAAACACTATGGCTTCCTACGTCAGTTAAGTGTGGCTTGGTTGGAGCCCCACATATGAGGAGACACACAATGCATGATCAAGTAGACCTGACATGAATAGATGATCTGAGGGTGGGCTGGAGATAGTGGACGTGGAGCTGGATGTCTCCAAGAAATGACAGTACATGAACTAGACCGATGTGGACATGGACAAGCCTAGGTGGGGTGCCTGCTTGGAGAGGCACAATAGTGAAGGACTGTGACCTCTTGATGGTGCACGCAGTCGATGGCTACCATGTCATCTCATTGAATAGGCGGAACGACAACATCAGCTCATACATTACTAGATTGGTGCTGATGGCTGTGCTGAGATCTGAGGTAAGAAGATAGAAACCATGCCTCTTCTCCCCCAACCACCACCAAGTAGTTTCTTGTATTCGTCATTGAAACCTTAAATAAGGTGGCACTGTGTGCAGCACATACACTTGAAAATACTTGAAATGCCATCCACTTTTATAATCTCCACCAGATTGAGAAAAACAACCTCCGTTCACTAAAATGAATGGGATGAAAAAACAATAGCTCCAACATATCCCCTTTCTCAATTCTCTTTCACTATATTTTTTCTCAACCTCTCAAAATCCCCTTCAATCCCTCAAATGAAAGGGATCCAATAGACTTTTTCTCAATCTACTTTCCTCCCCCACCTTTCACTAGCATGCGAGCCCCTACTCTGCTGCATCATGCATGTGAGGTCACCGGCAGGATCCCCAGCCGGCACCAATGGCCGAGTAGATGCCTCATCATCGAGCAGAGTAGAGATACATCGCCATTGATACTAATTTCCTATCCATGGCATGCCCATGGGGGTTGTGCTCTCCCTCACTGTGTGCAACTACACGCTCATCAAGGCCAACATCGATGAGCTCCTCGCTTAATAACGATAGCCGCCCCCTACAACTCATCAAGGAGTTCAACTTCTCCAACTTCAACATCATAGAAGAGGATGTGGAGGCATCGAGGGCCACTAACAGGTGCACTCGGCTGTACCCGGAGGTGTTCGTGTTGCTCACGACAACCTGTGTCAATTGCGATAACGTGGAGGTGCTAAGGCTTCCTGCGTCAGTTAAGAACCACCTAATCTAATGCCCTCCCAAGAGTACTTGTCTTCCATTAGACACTAAGTACCCAAGAGAGTGCACTAAATCATACCGTTTCGTCGAGCACATCCCAAGGGAGAACTCGAAAATCCACATTTTTTCCTCAGGATCATAAATGAGAGGATAAAGCTTACAACATTCTTAGCCATTTCTTACATCACTTTATTAGAGTACTTAAACAAGTTGAATGCAATAGTAGAAATTAAACATTTTACATGTAAACGAGTTTATACATTCCAGGTTCACAAGTTTTATCTTGTAGCGGGAAATAAACATATGATCAGAGTTACTGTGGAAACAAAGATTAATTTACTGATGTGGTGAAGGATTAACATAGTGGCCATTTATTTACAAGATATGCTAGCAGATGTTACATCTTTTCTTATAAAACATTTAGTGAGGGTTACAAGCAAACACTACGATTGCAGCATGAAAGAAATCCTCTCTGAGCCCGCCAGGAGGTTTCCACACACAAGAGTCAGCTCTAATATCCACCTGTCACCTGCAACAGGGGGAATAAAACCCTGAGTACTCAATTGTACTCAGCAAGACTTACCCAATAGGAGGAAAACAAAGGACTCCAAGGATAGTCAAGGCTTATTTGGCTTGCTGGTTGATTGCATTTGCAGGAAGCATTACTAATGGTGCATCCTTATGTTCGAATTTTTTAGCAGTTATTTTTAGTTACTTAGCTAATCATTCTAAGTAAGCACCTGAGCTACTTTCAAGCATGTGGTAAGCAATCAGAACCATTTTACCATCTTTCATATTCTAGCTCTTACTACGGTGCTAGACCATAGCCAAGTCATTATTGTCTCACAAAAATGGCGATTCGTGAATCAATGTATCCTAGCTAGGTACCCTAAAACACACGCCCTGCTTGTTCCCCAGGCACAAACAAGACCAACCCGTTCCACTCTTGTCAACTATCATGGGGTCCAGGTCCCCGTCCAAACTTGGACTCCAAGCCCCCAACACCTGAGACCCAATCACAGTATGGTGCTTAGACCTCCACCTAATACCCACCCCTAAAGTCGGTCCGGAAAGAGCCAGAACCCATGACAAGAGAGTAACAAGTCTTCCCACCCCCATAAGCAAGTATGTGCTCAGGATAATAAGTCTATGACCTGACTACCATCCACAGCAATAGACGGTCCTCAATTGACATAGGCGGGACAAGTGCAACCAGAGCCTCGCTCGGTTGCCAAGTCCAAATCCAAATCCAAAGCACAGTCCCGCCTGGTCTCCAATTATCATTCATGTATATTCCCTGTGATAGTAATATGATAATAACAACAATAATATCTTTCCTGTCTCTCATGAGTGACAAGTAATCACTCGACTTCTACCGGAGTCTATAGCATAGCAATCTACGCGATCCTACCATACTAGTAAGACTCATAGGATAAGGATATATATATGCAAGTGGGTTTCATTCAACTCCTAAACTTAATGCACAAGCATAAAATAAAGTGCAGAATAATAGGGGTTATGCACCGGGGCTTGTCTAGGTAAGATTTAACCAAAGATTAGCATTCCATCGTGGCGAACACGATCATCAAGGTGCCATCTTTTCTGCTACTCCTGTCGATTCTACGATCCATCGTGGTTCCTATTATGATATACGTAGATGCAACACAGAGACGTAATTAATCAACGGCAACCGCAACTCTAAGAATACGATTATGTCTCGCAAGCTAACGAGATAGCTCTAATAACTAATGTACTAGGCTAGGCGTCGTTCCCTAGAAAATGTTTTAGTTCTACAATCCCAAGGTGTTTTGGCATTTTATTGATTAAATATATATATTTGAACTAGGGCTCATTTAGCTACCTTAGCAAACTAATTATTAGGAGCTACAAAAATTACAGTGGGCACTTAATAATGTTAGGAATTTACTGTAAAATTTGTAAAACCAACACTATCACCGATTTATCACAATAATTCCTACAAATTTATATTTTACAATATTAAGCATCTCAAATTAATTAGATTACTCTTGAAAATACTATGAAGCTATGTGAACAAAATATACTAGCAAACAGATCATGATTTTAGGAACCTAACAAAATTGGTTTCACAATTTTTGGTCAACTACACAAATTTATATTGAATTTACAAGTTTACCTTAGAAACTATATTAGAAAATGCTTTAGGAAAAGAAAAGGGCCGGTGGCTATCAATTTGGCCCAACAGCCCAGCGCGGGTGCGGCTGCTCACGCATCGCAATGGCCCAAGGCCGGGGGCGCCCGCGCGCGGTGACTGGTTTTGTAGAAAAGCCCCGAGCTTTTTGGTAATGATACGACTACCATGCTGCACTATTCATACCATCAGCGATTTTGCAAACAAACCCTCAGGTGTTTCCACCTTTACCACGGGAGGTCCTTGGGGATCCCCACGCTCGACGACGCGGTGGCCGATGGCATAGGGCGGTTACGCCGGGCAAACTAGGCCCTCTACGATAGAAATAAGGGGCCAACCACCTTCTACGGCCAAATGCATAAGGTTGGGTGGCGGTAGGGGCTTAGGGACGCACTGACATGAGCTGTAGCGGTGAGCGGCTATCTGTGGTGGTGGCACGACTCTTCCGATGACCTAGGGCACTAACGGAGGGGTAGAGACAGCGGGAAGCATCAAAAACTCACCGAGGACCGAGCTATGGTGACGGTCGAAACCGGAAAGTGCTAAGGTGGTCTGGCCACGTGCGCCCGCACCACATGGCGGCGCTCCGAGCGTGGCACCGGCGTGTCACCGCACCCACGATGGGGACTCAAACCAACCTAACACAAGCACCAACTGGAGGGAATCAAAGCGAACCCAGAGGCACAACCAATTGAGGTTTTTACCTTCAGGTCATGGCTATCCCCAAATCCCAGGTCATGGCGGCGTACATGCCCAGCGATGATCAAAATGCTAAATTGGCCACCTACAAGGCTCGTATGCGCCTTGGTGCGGATCGGTTTGCTAGCTGGCTTCCAATCCTTGCTGTAGAGGCACTGAATTGAGGTGGGATGCCATGGTCCGCACATTTAAGCTTGGGAAGCGGTGTGGCGGACGATGGCCCAGAGCAGCTGTGGCTAAAATGGCCTGGCCAAGACTCGACGAGGCTTGACAGCGTGGGGATATGGCTGCATGAGTGGGGGCAGGAGGTGCAGCGGTTAGTGCTCGGATAGAGCCATTAAGGCGTGCCTACACGTGGAACGCTAGAATGCAGTAGCCGGGCCCGAGCGGACTCACCGACGTCGGCTAGCGGGACAGGGCAAAGCAGGGAGGCATCACCATCACCTTGTGATCGGGGTCAGTTGACCTAGACATGGCAAGCAGCGACATAGGCCCATGGTAGGTGAATCGTAGGGTAGGGCAACTGCCATGCAAGCATGGCAATGATGACCATAGCCTTGGCTCGACCCCACGTGTGGCTCAGCAGTCATGGTGACGCGCGCACGCGGCTACAGTGGGGACAAGCGACAACGGCATCACGACAGCACCTCGCAGTGCAGCCACGCAACAACATCACCGGCATAGCGTAGCAGTGCAGTGCTCGTGCGCACGTGAGGCCTAGGCACAACTCAGCCAGCCCGACAACAGTGTGGCCACGGCTGGCTCGGCCTGACGCGTAGCACAGGCCAGCAATGAGATGGCCAACGGCAACGCCACGCGTGATGTGGTGCGCACGTGCGCGGTGGGTGCACCAACGCGTGACGCTGCACCCCGAGGGCGGTGACCACGCCCACCCGGCCAGCCAACCCGAGGCGATGTCGTGCACAGCTATTAAAGCATAAAAACCAACCGATTAGAGCTCGGTCGAGATTAAAACAAAAGCTCGAGACTCTAGTAGACCCTAAGGGCTTCGGATCTAGGCAACAAGCACTGGCCGAAGGGTGACCAACTAGGGAGATAGAGAGATGCCAACATGGGTTCGTCATGCTGAGCAGTTGGTTCATGAAATGGAGTGCCAACAGACATGGTACACAACGCGTTCTAAGGAAGTTTGGGAAATTTTTAAGAAAACACGTGCCACTCCACACCACTACAACATATACCATGCCCAAGTACTCACTTAGAAGGCAACCAATACTAGCAAGAACGTGAAGCTAGTGTTTAAACATTTTAGTTATAATTTAAATGACAAAATAGTATTGTCTACTATCCTTTTCAGACTTAGAAAAGGGCAAGGGTTCAGTTAGAACTAAACAACCATTAGCACTTTTGTCACAATTTTTAAGAGGCCTAAACCTTGTTAACTGCAACCCTAGAAATACTCCATGCGAAAGTCCTGTACTTTATACTAAACCGTAGGAACAAAATATTTAAACACTATTTATTTAGTTTGCTCAATATAGTTTGCCAAAAATGGCACTTAAATCACAAGTTCAACTTCCTCCCGGTTCAACGGAAAGATCTAATTTTAATTTCAGATTTGATTTTTGAGCTATCAAAAGTACTATTGAACAACATCTATTCACCAAAACAAAAGTTGCATTTTTATCTACTAAACTTGTACTTCAATTTTCATTTAAGTACTAAATACAAGCTATATTTTGTTTTTGCGTATAAAAATTGTTTTTCACGCCAACCGGATTAAACCTCTTACTTCGTTCTTCCTGTTAGGATTTCTATTAACATTTTATACACTAAGTAAATTATCCTACGATATTGATTGAATTTCTTCTGACCACAAAAATGAGTCACATAAGATTTGTTTATCGTCTCATGTGTGTGTTAAATTTTTAACACCCGATAACCTGCTCTACAAAGTTCTCTTAGACTTAATCTTGGTGCTAAGCGAGCACATAACACCAGGGGTGTTACACTTGGCTGGAGCCCCACGTATGAGGAGATGGACGATGAGCGGTCAAGTAGACCTGACATGAATGGACGATCTGAGGGCGGGCTGGAGATGGTGGACACGAAGTTGGATGTCTACAAGAAACGATAGGACATGAACTAGATTGATCTAGACATGGACAGCCTAGACGGTGCCGCTTGGAGAGGCACGTAAGGATGGCAACGGGTCAGGTTCGGGTCGGGTGGAGTCTCCGTGCACCCAAAACCGAAACCCGAAATCGAAACCCGAATCCGCCCCGAAAACCAATTCGGGTGGAAATCCATCACCAAAACCAAACCCGCGGATACCCGAAACCCGAACGGATACCCGAAGCCCGAATGGATACCCGAAACCCACGGATATATATACACATATTCACATGTATAAACAAGAGGCAACAAATAATAAATATTTTCATGAGTCAACTTTAAATAAATTTAATAATCTAAGTAAACAAATTATTATTAGTATATTATAAAACATGAGTTTTAATTCCAAATGATTTATTTTGGATATCCATTGGATATCCACGGGTGGAAAACCAAACCCGAAACCGAACCCGATTGGTTTCGGGGCCCCGAACCCGAAAACCGTGGGTGAAAAACCATCCCCAAACCCGAACCCGCAGAACCCGAAACCCGCGGATATCCACCCCAAACCCGATCCGTTGCCATCCTTAGAGGCACGGTAGGGAAGGACCTTGACATCTCAAAGGTGCAAATGGCCGACTGTGGCCACGTCATCTCATTGAACTGGCGAAACGATAGCATCAATGCAGACGTTGCTAGATTGGCGCTGATAGCTGTGCTAAGATCTAAGGTAAGAAGATTGAAACCATGCCTCTTCTCCCCAATCACCATCGAGTAGTTTCTTGTGTTCGTCATTGAAACTTTAAACAAGATGGCACTGTGTACAACACACACTTGAAATACTCGAAATATCATCCAGTTTTATAATTTATTTTCTTAGAGCATCTACACCTGATTGACAAAACAATCTCGTTTCACTAAAATGAATGAGATGAAAAAACAATAACTCCAATAAATCACCTTTCTCAATCCCCTTTCCCTATATTTTTTCTCAATCTCTCAAAATCCCCCTTCAATCCCTCAAATGAAGGGGATCCAACAAAAATTTTCTCAATCCACTTTCCTTACCCCAACTTTCACTGGCATGCAAGCTCCTGCTCTGCTGCATCATGCATGCGATGTTGCCGGTAGGATCCCCAGCCACTACCAGTGACCGAGTGGACGCCTCATCATCGAGCAGAGCGGAGATACATCACCATCGACACTGAGTACCCGGGCACTGTCGATGGCGTGCTCGCGGGGGCAGCGCTCTCCCCGATTGCATGCAACTATGCGCTCGTCAAGTCCAACATCGACGAGCTCCCCGCCCTACAGCTCGAGCTCACCATATCGACGAGGACGGCAACCTCCATGTCATCATCAACAATGGTAGCCGCCCACTGCTACTCGCCTAGGAGTTCAACTTCTCTGACTTCAGTGTCATGGAAGAGGAGGCGGAGGCGCCGAGGGCCATGAACGGGTGCGCACGGCTATACCCGAAAGTTTTCGTGCTGCTCGCGACAACCCGTGTCGATTGTGATAATGCAGAGGCACTATGGCTTCCTACGTCAGTTAAGTGAGGCTTGGTTGGAGCCCCACGTACGAGGAGACGGACGATGAGCGGTCAAGTAGACCTAACATGAATGGACGATCTGAGGGTGAGCCAGAGATGGTGGACGCGGAGCTGGATGTCTCCAAGAAACGACAGGACATGAACTAGACCGATCTGGACATGGACAGCCTAGGCGGCTCTGCTTGCATTAGAGAGGCATGGCAGTGAAGGACCGTGACCTCTCGAAGGTGCATGTTGTCGACGACGGCCACGTTATCTCGTTGAATAGGTGGAATGATGGCATCGACGCAGACGTCCCTAGATTGGCGCTGATGGTTGTGCTGAGATCTGAGGTAAGAAGAAAGAAACCATGCCTCTTCTCCCCCAACCACCACCGAGTAGTTTCTTGTGTTCGTCATTGAAACTTTAACCATGGTGGCGCTGTGTGCGGCACACACACTTGAAAATACTCGAAATGACATCCGCTTTTATAATTGTGTACATCACACAAAGGTTGAAAATAAATTTTATTTTCCTAGAGCATCTACACCGGACTATAAAAAAATCTCCTTTCAATAAAACAAATGGGATGAAAAACAATAGCTCGAGCAGATCCCCTTTCTCAATCCTCGTTCCCTATATTTTCCTCAACCTCTCAAAATTCTCCTTCAATTCCTCAAATGAAGGGGATCCAACAGACTTTTTCTCAATCCACTTTCCTCCATCATCTTTCACTGGCATGCGAGCCCTGCTCTACTCCATCATGCTTGCAAGGTCGCCAATAGGATCCTGTTGGCAGTCCTTACAGACCAAATCTGACCAGCAAATAAGATAAAAATATAGGAGAACTAACACGTCTTACTCACATATTTTATTTATATTAACCTATTTCCACATGTATTGAAGAATAAGTGTTTTGTAGGACACATGTAATAACAGAGAAAACATGCTCGAAGTACACAAGAAACACAGCATAACGCCATCCGATGCGAGCACAAGGGGGAGAAGGCCCACAAATCAGGCTTATCGACAACATTCAGGGCCCAACCCCGAGGATCACGCTGGGGACCCACCTGCTAGTCAACACGATGAAGGCGGTGGTGGGGAGGCGCTACCTGGTAGGGTTGGCCAACCCTAGGGGTGATCGACCCCCTTGCCATGCCTCTCGCCCCCAGCCAACACGTAGCACCTCCTTGTGATGTCTCCAAGGCAGTTGCATGTGGGATTCCCTAGAATATTATCTGCAAACCAACCATTAGGATAGTATAAATAGAGGGAGAGGCTCCCCCACTCACACACACCACACTTGGAGCCTCTCCCCCCCCCCCTCTACTCTTGTACTTTTACATAGTATTTTTGGAGCTAGGCTAGAGCTTAGTTGGAGATCTTGGACATCTCGGAGTTGTTTGGTATGACAAATATCATCAGCTTCCTTATGGCCTTGTTCTCAATATATCATTGTTATGCTTATGAATTGGAGCTCAATTCATTTCAGATAATAAGTTAAGTTATTAATTTCCTATGTAGTGTATAAAATATACATAGAGAATATATATGCTCACAACGTTGATCAGTGGCAATCTTACGTCATCCCACGACTTCATGAAATGGTGTACAAGGAAGGCTTCCAATTTCATGGAGAAGAGCATGTGTTTATTTGTTGTACATAAATCAAATGACTATTTATTTGATAATAAGAAAGATGAAACATATATTATTATATGTTATGACAAGCAAATATGAATTCAAAAATAAAATAAGACAGGTCTAGAATAGCGTACTTATATTAATATAAAATAAATTTTGTACCTAGTATAGTTTGGATTGGTCCATTATAGTAGAGATGTAAATAAAATAAAATAAAATATGAAGCCCAAAAAACAAAATGATTCGGCAATATGGCAAAAAAATTATCAAGCACATGCCCAGCCATATATGTTTACATGAGGACTGATAAAATGGTTTGAGTATACCCGCCGTTATTCACCAGTTCTAGACTATTTGTAAACAATATTCTTGGTACTCTTTCCTGTAGGATCCAATTCCTCTTTTGGTTTAGCCAAAATTCTTGTTATTGATCTTGATACCCCTCGATAAACCAACGTAAAGCTGTCCATGCGAGAACATAGGTTCTGGAAGGTAGATACCAACATTAGGGATGGTTTGTCCCTGTGATTTATTTATAGTCATGGCAAAACTTAGCCTGGGAATTGCTCTCTCTTGAACTAGAAAGGAAGGGAAATACCAACCGAGGGAGACAATGGTAGCCTTGGTATGAAAACCCTTTTCTGCACATGCTGTCCACCAACGATCTTGGCATCAATTGCATTGTCTTGCAATGCGCTCACCATAAGCCTTGTTCCATTGCACAATACGTTGTTAGGATCAAGATTGCAGAGAAGAATCATAGGACAGTTGATTTTTAGCTTCAGCTCATGCGAGGGAGGCCATTTGGAGTTATTGAGTTCAAAAAGTCAATATGGAAGCGATTCTAAGAATCATCATCAACAGTGTCAAAGCTATGGTAAACCTTTTCCTCACCTGGAAACCTATCAACCATCATTGCATTCAGCCTATGAACATGGTCATTTTTGGTCGATAGAATGGCATGAGAGCTCATATAGGCGGCTGATGTTGCATGTTCTTCAAGTGATGGGAAAAACATCTTGAATGAGTTTGTTGACTACCACCTCTGATCCGTGTCAGTATAACCAATCACAACGTCATTAGGGAGTCGAGCATAATCATCTCCGATGGTTTCCTCGGTTCCATTTCCAATTCGTAGGAGGTACTCTGAAAGCCAAGGGTCTGACTATGTCCTCATGTTACGTGATAATCGTATCTTCCTTATTCTTTGCCACAAATAAGGTCTTTCCAATGTAGCATTACTTACCTGTGCTCTTGTCCCACGTATCACCACATGAAGGACCTGTCTAAAATCCCCACCAAATACCATGACCTTTTCTCCAAATGGCAAAGCACATTCCATAATATCCTATATAGACCTATCAAGTGTCTCGACGCTGACGCTTGGTCATGGTAACTTCATCCCAAATAATCAAAGATACCCTACGGAGCAACTCTGCAGTGCCACTTTGCTTCGTAAAGCTGCACATGCTGTTGTCCCCAATTTTAATTGGAATTTTAAACGTTGAGTGTGCAGTGCGTCCTCGGAGCAATATCGATGCTGCTATACCAGATGTGGCTGGTGCAATGGCTATTAATCCTTCGGATCGAACTCTAGTAACAAGGAGGGCCTTGTATAGGAACGTCTTGCCCGTGCCTCCAGGACTATCTACGAAAAACACTTGGCTCTTATTAGCAAATATATGTTGAATGATTTCATCAAATCCTGCACACTACTCCTTGTTAAGAGATCCATAAATCTAAGTGTTCTTGTTTTTTGATTAGCTTGTCGAGAGTAATGCAACGGTGAAGTCCATTCTTTCATTTGAGAAAGATGGGAAAGTCCGGGAGTTGTCTAAGTCGATTCTAGCCGGGTCAACCCCTGAAAAGTCGTTTTATTCGCCTGGCCCCAAATGTGATGACCCAAGTATGTTTTCTAGCCATCTTGATGATAGAAACATGATGATGGAGTCCATTATATACTTTGGACACTTTTGAGTGTCGACAATATGTATATGCTCCGATCAATGCAACAACCACTAGATTTTGATGATCGTCGATGCCAAGGAAGGTATCAAAACGAGATGGTCAGTAAGTCTCCATATACTAAGTTATGCATTATGTTCTTGCCAAAGTACATTGTATTTTCATATATAAAACATGATGCATCAACACAGTGCCACAAACAACGTAGCGAGAGTGGACATTGTGGATATTACATCTGCGAGTACATGAAGGTAACCGGGAGATACCAGAGAGACACCCCGTGAGGATAAGTAATAACTGCATACTTTTCTTCATCATATTAGTTGCAAGGTATACATATTATATTTATATTTAGGGTGCATTTTTCCTACTCCCACCTTCAATAAACAATATTGTGTATGTGTGCGTGCTCGTTTATCAATTTAAGTATGTTTATATACTCATTTTATGATACTCCAAATCATACTACGTAAAATTTTTCAAAAGAATCCATATTTTTAATATGTTATTATAATACTACGACAGTAATATACAAAATAAGTATAACCATATATTCAATGTATACTATAATCATATACTTCATCAATATATACTTCGTTAGGCCATATACACCTTAAAATATAAAGATATACACATGGGAGTAACTACTCCTTGCGAGTAGGAAATAATTTCCCTTTTATATTTATATTTATATTTATATATAAACAATCATTTTGTATTCTGTTTCTTATAATTTATACATCTCGGAAAACAATTTAAAGAGATGTTACCAGCGGCGGCGCATGATGCTGCAGTACAAAAAAAAATCACAGCTCCTTTACAGCCTGTTCGCTTGTTGGTTTCATCCAGCCCAAACCAGCCAGCCAACAGTGTTTTTCTCTCACAAAAAACCAGCACCAGCCCCAACCAGCGAACAGGCCCAATTGGCTACCTCTAAGCTCATCCGCATTCCATCAGATACCTTGCGTTGCGCCCGTTCACGCTTATCCATTTGGTGTGAACTCACGCTTGCAGTTTTGACGGACACTCCCCAGGCCGACAGAGGTTGCCACGTGCCTGCCACGCGACAGGCTGGTTGCAGGCCCGCGCACCCGACCAGCATGCGCCATTCAGCCTGTTCGCTGGTCAGTTTCAGTCAGGGCTTATCAGTCAATCAACAGTGTTTTTCTCTCACAACAAACCAACACCAGCCGAACTTATCAGCCCAGAAACCAACCAGCGAACAAGCTGATTGGCGCCAAGCCACCAACAGCGGCGGCGACAGCCCGAGAGCCGAGCCATGGTTTTTAGATAAACCATTCATGCCTTCCTGGCTCAAGGAAGGAGATAAGGGTGATTCCCGGTTGAGGTCGGGATTCTTTGGGCGGTGGCCATGGGACGACAGCGGCTGCTGAGGGGTGCCGCTGGCAAGGCCGACGCTGCAATGGGTCGCGTTGATGCGGCGACCTGCCTCGGCTGCTGTCATGCGGATGGAATCGATTGCTTCTAAAATTGTTCGGCAGTTCAATTATGATTTTATCTTTATTTTTTTGAACTTTATGAATTTGTCCCTGTTATTTTGAAACGAACCATCTGTTTGCCTCTGGTTTGCACATCCATTACATGGGCCGGACTGAGTGAATTAAAGAAATCAAAATCCGAAAACACAAAGGCAAAAAGACCAAATTGACCATTATCTTATCTTCAGCTCATCCACTAGAGGCAAAACCACAAAACGCGTCGCGGCTCAACGGGGCCGGGGAGGAGGGGGGGGGGGGGGGGGGGGGGGGGTGGCGGATCTTGGTCATCGGTGAGGCGCCGGCGGTGCTTGGCTGCGGAGCGCGGCCTACACAGGGCAGCAGCGGTGCCCGGCCGTGGCGCTTGGCCCAGGCACGTGGTGCGGGGGCCCCTAGCGGCTGGGCTCACCCGTGACGCTTGGTGCGAGTGCTGTGTGGCTCGGTGCGCAAGACAGCAGCCGAGCGGGGGCGTCGGTGGCAGATCCAGCGGCGGAGTCTGGTGTCGGCAACGCGCGGGGCGCAGGGCGGCGTCGGCGTGCGGCACACATGACGGCGGCGGTGCGCGGGTTGCAGAGCTTCTGTGGTGTGCAAAGCATCGGCAGCACACGGGGCGGCGGCAGGAGTGGTCGTCGACACCCCATCGCAGCGGTGCGACATGCTTGTCAGAGAGAATGTATGGCTCCCGGAGATCGACGTGCTGCTCTCCTTGCTTCTTCTCCAATACCAAATCTGATTTAAAATATTTGCAAATTGTGCCAAATTTATTTGGCCAAATCTAACCTTTTTTCGTTAAAATACAATATAAATGTCTTATTAAATCAGGGGTAAAATTATAAAATAGTATTAGCAACTAGGGACAAAATTATATGGGCATATTTGTCTATTTGTATAAAATTTAACACCGTCAGTGAAGAATGATAGGGCAAAATGGTGCTTCATTTTAAAAACATAGGGGTAATTCACAGAGTTAAAAAACATAGATGTAAAACTACAGTGTCAAAACATGGGTAACAATGCAAGAGCCCCTAAATTTTCGTATTGCCCCTGCAAGGTTTAATCACACATTTACAGTCATGGAAGCAAACAGTTTCATTTCTTTTGCAGTGTACACCAATCTTGATGCATGAAAATGTTTTTACGGTCAGGATAGATCTGATAGCCGCACTTACAGGCGGAAAATCCACTCATCCGATCCGAACTGGCGGAACTGACATGTGCAAGCCACCTTCATTTTCGGTCCAGTCTTGCTGAAGAAGGAAGCGGGGGCAAGCCTAGTATAAATTTTTGCCGCCTCGAAGGTCCCTTTGGAAGTTTGATCAAGCCCAAAAGCAGCCAGCGCACCGCCCCTTCGTCCCCGCCCGTCGCTGCGAGTGGGCCCATGTCGTCGACTGCTACGGCGCACCAGAAGGCGGCGGCGCCTGAGCACGGGCCCTTCCCCATCGAACAGCTACAGGTCCGGCCCCTCCGCGCTCCAATCTCTCTCTCTCATCCCCCCCCCCCCCCCCCCCCCCCCCCCCACCCCACCCCGCGACACACACCCCCCGCTCGCAGCTCGTGGCCCGATCCTTCCAAGAACCGCTCCAATTCGAGGGCTTGATCGACGATTTGGTGCGTTCGGAGCGGGTGCGGCGTGGTGGTTTATCCCAATTTGGTCGAATATCGTACGGGAGTTCTGGGGGGGCCTCCCAGTCCCCGTTTTCTTCGTTTATTTTCTCCTCGCGAACTCCAAAAATGTTTAGCGATGAAACTTCTTTAATTAGTTTTGTTAACTGACTCAGAGTCTATTTGTAGTGTATCGATCATGAGCATCTCTGCTGGTTTAATTGTGGAGCATAATGTACCATTGAGGGCCTGTTTGGAATGCGGGATTTTTTCCCCATTCCTGCGTTTTTCCTGTGAAATTGAACTGATTCCTGTGAAATTCCTGTGTGATTCCTGTGAAATTCCTGCGTTCCAAACAGGCCCTGAGCAATGGTCAGTTCTTTGAGATCTGAAGGATATTATTTTGCCTTGTAGAATTGAATGCAGAAATTAGGTACACGTGCTACATTATTGAACTGTTATGGTCAAATAGACTTACCATTGCAGTGCACAAATGCAAAAGATATCCATAGTTTATTTAAAATATGCTTTCTTTGGTTCAGCAACGTCCACTACCTTCCTTTGCAGAATTCGTTCAGGCTTCCGTGAACTGTTGACTAGGATGTAATGTGTTATCTCAGTGGGAATTGGGGGATTTTTCTTGTTAGGAAAAAAAAAGACAGGTGTTGACCTGAACCATCACTTGAATTCCTGTAAAATTTGCTGTGTAGGCATCTGGAATAGCTGCACTTGATGTGAAAAAACTCAAAGATGCTGGTCTCTGCACAGTGGAATCTGTAGCATACTCTCCGAGGAAAGACCTTTTGCAAATTAAAGGGATTAGTGAAGCCAAAGTCGACAAGATAATTGAAGCAGGCAAGTAATTATTTGCTTCTTTTTAGAGCATACTACCACATTTCTATTTGTATGAAAATAAATTTGCGCGTGAATCATTAAGTTCATAAACATCTGGCAGCTTCCAAATTGGTTCCACTCGGATTTACTAGTGCTAGCCGACTTCATGCTCAGAGGCTTGAGATCATCCAGCTTACAACTGGATCCAGAGAGCTTGATCAAATTTTAGACGGTAATGTATTGGTGCCTATTGTTGACCTTTAACTTCCTTAATTAATGTCATAATTGTGGTATAGGAATAATAGCAAAACAGTGTAACTTGTGTTTTCAATCTTTAACAGGTGGAATAGAAACAGGATCTATAACAGAGATCTATGGTGAATTTCGCTCCGGGAAGACTCAGTTGTGCCACACTCTCTGTGTCACATGTCAGGTATTGGACTGAAAGACTAATTCTAAGATATGATACCACATTGCCACAAACAGTACCAGTATGATTTCTAGAATGACATACTTAAATAATCTATTTCTTTGCATGTTGGAACTGTTTACATATTTCCAGCTGTTTGGCAAATGGAAATATCCAGTTCTGATGTGATTGTTTTTGAGCTTACAAATGTGGTGGTGATTTATGCAGCTCCCATTGGACCAAGGTGGTGGTGAAGGAAAGGCTTTGTATATTGATGCAGAGGGTACATTCAGGCCTCAAAGACTTCTCCAGATAGCAGATAGGTGATACGGCACTACAAATTATTACTTAGTTACTACTATTATTCTTGAATTGTCAAACAAGATTCTTTTGCATTCAGGTTTGGCTTGAATGGTGCTGATGTACTAGAGAATGTGGCTTATGCCAGAGCATATAACACTGATCATCAATCAAGACTTTTGCTAGAAGCAGCTTCCATGATGGTAGAGACCAGGTGAGCTCATTCATTTGTTGTAGTTAGCTTCTATCTGAACTAGTGAGTTATAGGATCTATCAGTTAGAAAAGGAGAAAATTGCTAAAAACATAGTACCTGAAATTAAGGAAGTATGTAACTCCACTTACCTCCTAGTATCACTTGGTGTTTGGAAGGTGCTGTAATAATAAAGTAGGAACAAATGTTCAGTAAGTGGCTATCAACAATTAAAGAAATTTCAGTTATGATCCCCATGGGCAAAGGCAAAGGATACTAAGCTGTGATCCCCAAACTGCATTACATTCAGAAGCATATTGGAGTCTGGCCGTCGATGATATGTTCATGTACATGCATCATTTGTGCTTTGCTGATAAATTTTAATAGAGTATCAGATGCTCTTTTTCTTACTAAAGCCTTGTAGCCTTTCGTGATTAGGATATGACATAGGCACATTAATGTTGCATTAGAGAAGACCTATGTGCTATTCAAACTGATCTCTTACAGAACAGATTTGTTACAATTGCTTTAGATAGGAGGATCCTAGTCATGTAGCCCAATGTGAAAGCATTTTTGTATGATAATGTTGACGTAGCAAGTAACAAGGCATGTATCAGGGTTTCTACATCTTGTCATAAAGACACTTTGATCCTGAATTGCTAATGCCTTTGTTATCTCACAATCTAGAAAATTCGAACTCCATTTTCTTTTGCCAAGCATATGCTCATAATCTTGGTTGATCATGTTTCCCATGCCAATTTTTTTGAAGCGGAGCTCTATGTCTGCAGGTTTGCTCTTATGGTTGTGGATAGTGCTACAGCCCTATACAGAACTGATTTCTCTGGTAGAGGGGAGCTATCAGCAAGGCAGATGCATCTGGCCAAGTTTCTTAGGAGCCTTCAGAAGTTAGCAGATGAGGTAATCAGCTTGTCCTTTGATCACTCATGAATTATGAAATGTTAGATATATTGCAACACATACGTTTGGTCGTCGTGCAAACATTATTGCTATCAAATTACCGGACAACTATTGATTCTGCTGCAAGTTGTTTGATTAGTTAACCAAGTGTAGCAACAACACATTGAGTCTCATGCCTATTTGGTGCACATAGTATTTTTATTGTTTTTGGTCCTTTTTTTGGCTGTCTCTAGTTTGGAGTGGCAGTGGTAATAACGAACCAAGTAGTGGCTCAAGTGGATGGTGCTGCAATGTTTGCTGGGCCACAGATCAAGCCCATTGGAGGAAACATCATGGCTCATGCTTCCACAACTAGGTGAGCTACACCAAGTAACATAACATCTCCATTTTATTTTTGTTCAGTTACTCATTGTCTCAAGTGTGTCGCGTTTCGTATCAGGCTCTTTCTTCGCAAGGGAAGAGGGGAGGAGCGGATCTGTAAAGTAGTCAGCTCTCCCTGTCTTGCTGAAGCTGAAGCAAGGTTTCAAATATCATCTGAGGGTGTCACTGATGTCAAGGATTGAAAGCATCTCTGCATTTGCAGCCCATAGCATAACTTGCCCACTCGAATGAATCTCTGGTCTGCTGGATTCATGTTGGTCCCTTGTACAATCAAAATGCCAGTACAGGCTTCCAGAATGGGAATGCAAATCCGTTGGACTGGCATTGTCATCCTGTTGTCTCAGGTACCATCCAAAGTTGTCCTTAGTGCATATCCTTAGTGTGTCCAAATGATATATGTACAGACAACCAGCCACAATTTAGCAACTCATCATGCTGCATGCATCCATGTTCTCTTTCAATGTACTTGCCTTGATGCCAATTAGTTGATTTTGTTTTGTTGTACTGCTCTGAACCAGAGATCACAAACCATTGAATACCAACATTTGGCTTGTTCGGTTCTTAACTTATGTAAATTAAGTTTTCAGGATACATAGAAGTATATGGTCATTTTAAGGTACTGTTTAACAGTCCGCAATTAGCAAAAGTATTATCTCCTTGCATAGAGCTGTTGGCATTGATCATCAGAGTCCCAGTTCTATGGAGTAATTCTGTAATTCAACAGTTATCATCCTACCATGCATTACCATTCGTGCTACATTTATCTGAACTCTGCAGCTACAATGTAAAACTACAATGGTGAAAAATAGAGTAAAACAGTCCCTCGGGGACCGGCTTCCACACCAGGGCTCGGCCCGAGAAAACAGCATGTTGTTCATGGGCCGGACCAAGAGTCTAAAAACACGACGGGCCAGAAGGACAGTCCGGTCGCCGACCGGAAAGTCTGCCCGAAAGAACAAAACGCCCGCTCGTCAACTTCTCCGGCCCACCTCTCCGACCGGAGCACTCGCTTCGGACGCCAGCCGCCTCCGGACGGTCTCTCCGATCGGAAAGGCTTGGCCCAAAACGCTGCCTCCTACTTCGACCCCGCGACTCCGACCGGGGACCCTTAGGAAGCCTACTTGCCGCTCTTCTCCGACTGGCGCGGCCGGGATCGACTGGGGCCATCCAACCGGGGACGTTTGCTCGGAAGGGACCAGGGGCTAATGGAGAAGGCAGGGCACAAAGTCAAAACACCATACCGAGACCATACCCTGTACGCCTGCGGGAACAATGCTCCACAACCGCCCTGACACAAACAGTATTGTAGGCGCCGACATTTGTGTCTACAGTATTGTAGGCGCCATTGGCTCCCATACGGCAACAAACCCCCCAACATGCCTCTGGGCATCGGTAGTACTGTGGGCGCCAGGGTTCACCATACCTGGTGCACATGGTAGGGCTCCTCACATACCAACAGTATTTTTGCAGGTACCAGCATCCACCCTTCCTGAAGAAGCCAACACAACCTTCCATGTGCACCTGACATTCTACAGTGACATCAACAGTATTGTGGACACCTACCATCATCGCTACTCTCGTCGGCGTGGGCAACAAGGCTTAGGAACATCCCTACTCTCTCCCTCTCACCTGTAAAGCCATCCCCTTTATCTATAAAAGGGGATGCGCTTCCTCCAACAAAGGAGGTCGACTTCTTCAAGTTCAGACTCACTAGATCGATAGCTCACAACCCCTCAAGCGCACGCTTGGACTTCTCTAGCTCGTAGCGGAGTTCCGGTCGCCCTCGGCCCTTCCGGTCGGACCCGACCGGGCCTCTTGAACACCCCTCCTTTCTCCTTCTCATTTGTATCCCCACTACAGACTTCGAGCACCTAGGCTCAGGAATAAAGTTATCGACTGACCCAAACTGGACGTAGGGCACGTTGCCTGAACCAGTATAAATCCTGTGTCATTGAGTGCTAGGCCACCTCCGATCACAACGTACAACAAAACTACAAATATTTACTAGTTGGTCACTTTCTGTACCGACAGTTGGCGCCGTCCGTGGGGAAGACGCTGTACGTTCAACACTTGTTTGGTAATCGGATGGCCCATTTCTTCACCACCCCTGCCGTGACGGGCTCGGGCGATACGATTCGCTTCGGCTCGTTGGAGTTTCCCGCACTCTCGCCCGCCGGGATGCGGGTTCCACCCGTCTTCGAGCCATCCCAGGCCTTCCGCTTTGAAGCCTGGACTTCGTCGCCGACCGGATCGGCGTACTCCACCTCCGCGAGGAGACTCGCGACCTGGCACCCGTCGGAGAGACGTCCTCCATCGACCTCGACGCGACGGCGAGCATCTGCGCTTCATTCCGAGCAAAACTCTCTGCTCAAACCCCACTGTAAGAAATACGCGTACCTCTATTCGCCCTTTATTTACTAATCTCCCACCGATCACCCGGAGGGACTGCACCGCCCACACCACAAACACCGTACGGTCGATTCCCCTACGACCTTGCGTCCTCCTCGAGGGTGCCTACACTCGGGGCTCCGAAGGGCGCTGGCACATCCCCACTCAGTCCGAATTCGTAGGAATGGCAGGCTTCGCTCCTGTCGTTTCCCACGAACTCCCGGATAACGAGGGCGAGAGCGATGGTTCCAGCATCGGTGATTGTGGCACCCCTCCACCATCCGTCCCGGGAATGCGCCATGGCAGACGGTCTAGGGCAACCACCGGTGGTTGCGGAGTCTGCGCAAACTCATGCCCCTCCGAACCCGCGTGCGGAGGCCCTCGCGGCTGCGCAAGCGCACGCCAAGGAATTACGACAACGGCGGCAGAGCCAGCCGCCGTCTGCGCCGGCACAGTCGGTGCGGCACGTTGCGCCCCATGCGCATGGCCTGGCGGGTGGCGCTCGAGGTCGCGCTCGTCAGGTACAGCATGACATCGTGAACGAGGGGAACAATGTCCCACAATTCGCCCAGGCCGGGCAGAATATCGCTGCTGTAGCAATGCTTCTGCGCGGTGTCCCCGAGCCCGTCGACCCCCAGGAGCGGGCAGTCTACCGAAACCTCCGGATTCTAGTAGAGGCCGCCGCCGTCCAACAGGTGGAAAGCTCCGCATCGCAACTCCGACCTGCACCCTCTCTCCCCACCGGGGGAACGGGGACGCGCTAGCCGGATCGCTCCATTCGCTCGCTGCTGTAGCCGTCAGGCTTGGCTCGGGGTGCAGTAGTCGCGCCTCGGTTCGACCGGTTGCCCGCTCCACATCGACCGCCGATACACGAGTGGCCCGATCCACACCAGGACGCTCGTAGCGTCATCAGCAACTAGCATCGGGTCCGGCATGATAACGATGTCCGCCGTACGGCAGCAGGCGACACGGATCCTGGCCAAACCATCGAGGGAAGCGGTGAAACGCGCCCTAGGTACGGTCGTCGGCTAGACGATCGGAGCCCCAGCCCTGAGGGCCCGGGGCCATGGGCCTTCAGCCGGCGCATCCATAGAGCACCGTTCCCACAGCGTTTCCGACCCCCCTCCAACATCACCAAATACACTGGGGAGACAAACCCAGGCATTTGGCTCGAAGACTTCTGGCTCACCTATCGAGCCAGAGGAGTGGATGATGACTATTTCATCATCCAATATCTTCCCATTTGTGTGGGGGAACATGTTCGGGCATGGCTCGAATTCCTTCCACGTGACAGCATCCACGACTGGGCAGACCTCAAGAGGGTCTTCGTCAGGAATTTTCAGGGGACGTACGTCCGCCTAGGAAACTCCTAGGACCTCAAGAGCTGCCAGTAAGAGCCCAGTGAGTCCCTGCGGGATTACATCCGCAGGTTTTCTCAACGATGCAACTCCCTCCCTGATGTCGTCGACGCAGACATCATCAGCGCATTCCTCTCCGGGACAAACTGCGAGTCCCTGATCCACAAGCTTGGCTACCTAAAACCCCACACCACCCACGATCTGCTCGACGTCGCCACCAACCATGCCTTTGGCGAGGAGGCGATCGGAGCGGTCTTCAGCGGAGGTCGGGACAAAAGCAAGCCCAAGCGCGCGGATCTAGACGAAGGCCCCTCCTCTCAGAGGGGCAAGAAGAACAAGAAGGATTGGCGCCGAATGGACAACACCGCATTGGTCGCCGCGGCTGATCGCACACCCAGGCAGCCCCAACAGGGACTGCCTGACCACTTCAACAAACTCATGGATGGTCCGTGCCCCAATCATGCCTACCCCGTCAAACACCTCTACAAGGAGTGCGAGCTCCTCAAACGTTTCCTCCGACAGGTCGGCGGGCCAAAGGAGGGAGACGGCAAGGAGCCGGCAGCCAAGAGGGGAGGCGCGGCAGGCAAGGACGGAGACGGTTTCCTCGAACCTGAGGAGTGCATCATGATCTTCGGCGGGTCCGATGCCATCTGGTCCAAACGCCAGCATAAGGTGCGCTACAGGGAGGCGTGCGCCACCGAGACAGCCGTCCCCTCCTTCCCCAGCTGGTCAGAGTCCCCGATCACCTTTGATCAGAGGGACCATCCCTCCTACGTTGCAAGACCGGGACGCTACCCGCTCGTCGTCGACCCCATCATCCGCAAGAAGCGCCTCACCAAGGTGCTGATGGACGGGGGGAGCGGCCTCAACATCCTGTATGTCGACACCCCATGCGCATCCCCCGATCAGAGCTCCGCCTGGCGGGCTCCCCCTTCCACGGGGTAATCCCAGGAGCACAGGCATACCCGCTCGGATAGATCGATCTGCTCAGTCACGTTCGGCACTCGGGCCAACTTCCGCTCAGAGGTCCTCACCTTCGAAGTGGTGGACTTTCCGGGGTCCTACCACGCCATCTTGGGGCGGCCATGCTACGCAAGGTTCATGGCAATCCCCAACTACACCTACCTCAAGCTGAAGATGCCAGGACCAAATGGCGTCATCACCGTGAGTAGCGCCTTCTCGCACGCCTTCACGTGCGACCGTGAGCACTACGAGCTCGCCACCACGGTCGTCAACTCATCCGAGCTCCTGCAGCTCAGGGAGTCGTCAACCCCTGCAGTCTCGAACTACAACAAATCAACCTCCTCGACGGCCTTCCGCCCGCTCAAGGAAACCAAGGCCGGTGGGTATCGACCCCACCGACCCAACCAAAACGGTGTGAATCGGGACCCAGCTCCCGGCCAAATAGGAATGCGAGCTCGTTGACTTCCTGTGCGACAATCGCGATGTCTTCGCATGGCAGCCCTCTGACATGCTGGGGATACCACGGGGGGTCGCCGAGCACGCACTATGCCTTATCCCGGGCTCAAAGCCCTCCAAGCAACGCCTAGTCGTTTCGACGACTGAGAGGCGCAGGGCCATAGGCGAAGAGATCGCCAAGCTCCTGGCAGCCGGATTCATCAGGGAGGTTTTCCACTCCGACTGGCTCGCCAATCCCGTCCTTGTCAGAAAAAAGACCGGGAAGTGGAGAATGTGCGTCGATTACACCGGACTTAATAAAGCGTGTCCGAAGGATCACTTTCCTTTACCACGCATAGACCAGATAATTGACTCCACCTCGGGTTGCGAGATCCTCTCCTTTCTAGATGCCTACTCAGGCTATCACCAGATCGCGATGAAAGATTCCGATCAGCTCGCGACCTTGTTTATCACCCCGTATGGTTCGTACTGCTACGTGACCATGCCTTTCGGTCTGAAGAACGCTAGCGCCACCTACTAAAGGTGCATGCAGCAATGCTTCGCCGACCAAATCGACCTGCCTGATAAGCCTGATCAGGCTGAACGACCGAAACCAACAATCGCCGTCTATGTTGATGACATAGTGGTCAAAACGGCTCGAGCTTGCGACCTGATCGCAAACTTGGCCGCAACGTTCGCGAACCTCCGAAGGTTCAACATCAAGCTAAATCCCGAAAAATGTGTTTTCGGGGTTCCAAAGGGAAAGCTGCTTGGATACATCGTATCCAAGCGTGGCATCGAGGCCAACCCCGAAAAGATTGCAGCCATCTCCAACATGGGCCCCATACGCAACGTAAAAGGCGTACAAAGGCTCACCGGCTGCCTGGCGGCCCTTAGTCGCTTCATCTCCCGGCTCGGCGAACGGGGGATGCCACTCTATAAGCTCCTCAAAAAGGCGGACGCCTTCATCTGGACTGAGGAAGCCCAGTAGGCTCTCAAAAGCCTCAAAACATTCCTGACGTCGGCTCCGATCCTCGTCGCTCCCGAACGGGGAGAACCCCTCCTCCTTTACGTCGTGGCAAGTAACCATGTGGTGAGTGCCGCCCTGGTCGTCGAAAGGGAGGAATCGGGACACCCGCTCAAGGTACAACGACCCGTATACTTTGTCGGAGAAGTACTTACCGACCCCAAGGTCCGGTACCCCCAGGTGCAGAAACTCCCATACGCCGTACTAATGGCCACTAGGAAGCTCCTACATTACTTCACCGACCACGAAGTCACAGTCGTCACTTCATACCCACTCGGAGACATCATCTGCAACCGCGACGCCGCAGGGACGAATCTCTAAGTGGGCCCTTGAACTCATGGGCCATGACATCAGGTATAACCCCCGCACCGCTATTAAATCTCAGGCCCTCATGGATTTTATCGCTGAATGGACGGAGGTCCAGCTACCTGTCCCGGACGTCTCCCACGAGTACTGGACAATGAACTTCGACGGGTCCATAATGGCGCCCGATTCAGGGTCTGGAGTGGTTCTGATCTCCCCGGATGGGAGTAGGTTCCGCTATGCCATCCACCTCCACTTTTCTGCTTCAAACAACACCGCAGAATACGAGGCCCTTATCAACGGACTACGCATCGCCATCGAGCTCGATGCTACGCGACCCTACGTCCGTGGCGACTCAGAACTGGTCGTTGATTAGGTCATGAAGGAGTCCTCCTGCAGAAGTCCCCTCATGACAGCATACTGCCAAGAGGTGCGCAAGCTCGAGGACAAATTTCAGGGGATCGAACTGCATCACGTCCCTCGAAGGGATAACGATGCCGCCAATTTCTCGCAA
Organism: Miscanthus floridulus; assembly: GCF_019320115.1. NCBI lineage: Eukaryota > Viridiplantae > Streptophyta > Magnoliopsida > Poales > Poaceae > Miscanthus > Miscanthus floridulus. Next base: position 85,913,938 of record NC_089593.1, on the reverse strand, counting down.
AACTAGCCGCCAGGCGGGATCCATCCCCGAGCGGGGTCTTCATCAACAACGTCCACGAGCCGTCCGCTCGCATCCTAGAAGGACCAACCCAGACACACCCCGATGGCCAGCCGGCGCTCGGGGGCTCCGATCCCAGTACCTCTATAACAACGTCACCCGCGGACGTCACCATATTGGCACTCGATCAAACCGACTAGCGAGTACCACTACTCGCCTACCTCCTTGAGGAGGTTCTCCCACCTGAAAGAACTGAAGCCTGATGAATCGCTCGACGCGCCAAGACCTTTATCGTGCTCGGTGATGAACTCTACAAACGGAGTCTGTCAGGAGTGCTCATGAAGTGCGTCCTCGCCAGCCGGGGGAAGCAGATCCTCCTCGAGGTCTATGCCGGGATCTGCGGGCATCATGTGGCCCCAAGGTCTCTGGTCGGAAAAACCTTTCGCCAAAGTTTTTACTGGCCCACCGCGCTACGAGATGCAGAAGAAGTCATCCGCAGATGCGAAGGATGCCAGTTCTACGCTCGGCAAACCCATTTACCGGCGCAAGAGCTCCAAACCATCCCAATCACCTGGCCATTTGCGGCCTGGGGCCTCGACATGGTAGGGCCCCTCAAGAAAGGCCCAGGTGGTTTCACTCACCTACTCGTAGCAGTCGACAAGTTTACCAAATGGATAGAGGCCAAGCCCATCACCAATCTCCGCTCGGAAGAGGCGGTCAAATTCTTCCTCGACATCATCTACCGATTTGACGTTCCTAACTGTATTATCACTGACCACGGGACTAACTTCACTGGGAAGAAGTTCCTAGACTTCAGCAATGGATACGGCATCAGCATCGACTAGGCTTTGGTTGGACAGCCACGAACTAACGGTCATGTCGAACGCGCCAATGGCATGGTCCTCCAAGGACTCAAGTCACGCATCTTCGACCGACTCAACAAACACGCCGGGCGATGGGTTGCAGAGGTCCCAGCGATCCTCTAGAGCCTAAGAACAACCCCAAACCAATCCACGAGATTCACACCTTTCTTCCTGGCTTACGGAGCAGAAGCCGTGTTGCCCTCCGACCTCGACCACGGCGCACCAAGAGAAAAAGCTTTCGACTGCGACCGAGCCACGGAGGCTCAACAAGACGCAGTCGACCTACTCGAAGAGGCCCGTGAGACAATCGTCATCTGCTCTGCTCGCTATCAACAAACCCTCCGCAGGTACCACGAAAGGAAGATTAGAGGAAGGATACTCGAAGTCGGCGATCTCGTGCTCCGAAGGACCCAATCGACGAAGGAAAAACACAAGCTCTCTCCACCCTGGGAAGGACCCTATACGGTAACCGAAGTAATCCGACCGGGCACCTACCGACTGGAGGACAACAACGGCAATGTTCTCAACAACACTTGGAACATTGAACAGCTACGTCGTTTTTTCCCTTAAATTTGGTCTAAACACTTTCGCTTAAAACACATGCTCCTATAAGAGCGCCCCCGCCCGAACGCTTTCAACCCGGGTCGCTCAGGGGCTCCATAAGTGTACAAATATTGAGTATTACCTCTCTTTCTCTTTACTATCACATGGTATACAACTTTCTCCCCGAATAGAAACACATTCCATTCCTTTGATTACCCTACGTAACCCTGTTCTTACCCCCAAACCGAACGCACCCCGCCTTTCCCTACGGATACGAGCAACTGAGCCTCGCGGGCCATGCCCCGGGCTCCCAAGATCGCACCTTACGGGACAAACGGGCAGGTACGAGAAAGATAGGATAAAAACAAAGGTTATGCTAGGGCAAAAACAAGGAAACAGATATGGTGGTTTCGTCACAGGGGCAGTGTGATTGTATTCATTGATACAAAGAAACTATTTACACGGGGACTTACCCACAAAACCTAACTATTACATTTTCTACTGCTACAAGTACTACTGCGGCCACTCGACGACTTCGCCTGAAACGCCAGAAATCGCTCGGTTCCGCCCCTTCAAAACTTCGGCAAAACACAACAGGTACCTCAAGGGCGTCGCACCTATAGATGCTCAACAGAAGAACATGGAGCTCCTGACCTTCTCATGCAGTCGAGGCAGCTCCTGGGTGTGAGGTATGGTCGCCATGGCTGGAAGAAATCTCATCAAACTTTATGAACTAGCCGACTTGAGCAGCTGTAGGCACGGAACCCTCCACCGGCACAATCGTGAGTAACCTCCTCTCTGACGAGGCCTGCCCAGTAAAGATCCACTAGAGAGTCTACACACGGCTCCATCCCGAAGAAGGCCTCGCAGATCAGATCCAGCATCACCTCCAGTCCGACATCACGCTTTGGGTTCACAAAAGGATCTGTGAGTCCTCCCCCTCGCTCACTCTCTCTCTCACTTAGGAACCGCCGCGGCATACAAGCACTCTCGGTGAGAAGGAAGAAGAAAGAGAGACAATAGTTGGAGAACAGGCAAAGGACTGTGACGGAGAGCCCTCTCCATCCCCCTATTTAAAGAAAAAAGGTAAACGATCAGAGCACAAAACTCTCCACCTACCCCCATTCAATACGAATGGGAAACGATGGGACGCGCACTGACCGACGAAGCAACACCGGGTCAGACGGAACGCCACCTGGCAAGACAAAGCGTGGCCGGGGTATGCCCCACCACTATCGCATGGCCAGGCATGAAAACCGAAGCATCACCATGAGCAGGCAGCTCCTCGCTTCCCTAGTCCAGGCCTGGGGAGACCAAAAATAAAATCTCCACCCGGAGAGACCATCGGACCTCCCTGGGTCGATCGAATCACCCAGGACAGACACCAAGCGACAGGTAAGGAGCAAAGGGACGCCTCATGCAGGCCATGTCGACTCCGTCTCGAACGACGAGCACGGGTCCCGGTCGGACATTTCCGACTGAAGCTCTCCGAGCCCCGTCACTCCAGTCGTCAAGGTAAACACTATCAAAACCCCCTCTATTTCCTTATAAATCATTCATACATCCATACACGCATTCATCTCATACGCCCACACCTCCCAGACGATTCGGGCCCTGAACCGCCCAGGGGCTCGGGAACTAAGCATCGCACGTGCAGCAAAATACACCAGAACGCTCCGTGTTGCGTCACGAAGCGGCGGTTGCCTCATTCAACATGATCAACCAACAGAGCCAGGGGAGAAAATCGTAGATGAGCACCGTGCGGCCCTAGCCCGGTCCGGCAGACCGGGTCATCTCAACCTTCTTGTTCGATCCTGATCCTCTCGCCAGGCCCACAGAATCTCTATCGAAGGGGAGGCCGTTAGGCCACCCAGGTTGGTCTCCAGAATGACCCAGACATCTGTCGGGTTGCAGGTAAAGGAGTAGTGGAATGTCACAAGAGGGCTATGCCGACCCCGTTACGAACGACGGACCTAGATTCCACTCGATCACACCCGTTAGCGAGCTCACTGAGCTAGTCTTTGAACCCGAGCGATCGGGACAGGCTACGAAACTCAGACCCTCCGGTTGTGAGGAACCGGATGGGGTAACGCACAATACTCACATCGACCCCACGAAGGCCCAATAGGGCTCAGGGCTCAAGAAAAACGCCAAGGACAGCGACCTCGAACTCGCCAGATCAACGACTACGACTCGCCCGGTCCCAAGGCGCGCACTGACGCCAGGATCCGCGAGCACCGCCTCGTCCAATCTTTAACTAAACTAACAACGTCTTTGTAATGGCTTCACATCCGGCTACGGCTCTTGGGACCGCGACCCCGAACTCACGTCGACAGGATTGGCGACATCTGGCTACGGCTCTTGGGACCGTGACTCCTAAACTCGCGTCGACAGGATCGGCGACATCCGGCTACGACTCTTGGGACTGTGACTCCTAAACTCGCGTCGACATGATCTATGACATCCAGCTACGGCTCCTGGGACCACAACTCCTAAACTCACGTAACGGCTTCACTTAGGATCCACGAGCTCCGGCTCGTCCGATTCCTAAAACTAACTAAACTAACTCTCTCGATCCACGGCGCGCACCGACGCCTGGGTCCATTCGCAACTCCGCCTCGCCCGATCCCGAGGCGCACATCGACGCCAAAGATCAGTGAGCTCTGGCACAACCGGATGAAGCTATCTCCACCCACGACGCGCATCGACGCCAGGGTCCGTTCACGACTCCGACTCACCCGATCCCACGGCGCGCATCGACACCTAAGATCAGCGAGTTCTGCTTTTTTACCCAATCCCCGCACCTCAACGCCTCGGCTGCGCAACGACACCGTGGTTAAACAAAGTTTCGTCTCAAACTAAAAAACACGCACGCCCGCTGAAACAACACCCCCAGACGGTTCTACCCGAACCACCCGGGGGCTACACTCGCGAGTGCGCTCGTGCGCACCCGCCGACACGATGCAAAAAACCTCTCCCACTGACAACACAGAAACCCCCCCAGCCGGTTCTACCCAAACCGCTCGGGGGCTCAGGGGGCAACACCCGCGGGTGCACTCGCGCGCACCCGCCGGTAAGACAAAAATCCCCCGGACGATTCTGCTCAAATCGCCCGGGGGCTCGGGGGCTCCTGTCGGGTTCATAAACCCGGGGTCTCTCGAGGACCGGCTTCCACGCCAGGGCTTGGCCTGAGAAAACATCATGTTGTTCATGGGCCGGACCAAGAGTCTAAAAACACGACGGGCCAGAAGGACAGTCTGGTCACCGACCGAAAAGTCTGCCCGAAAGAACAAAACGCCCGCTCGTCAACTTCTCTGGCCCACCATACCAGGACCATACCCTGTACGCCTGCGAAGAAGGCAAGGCACAAAGTCAAAACACCATACCGGGACCATACCCTGTACGCCTGCGGGAACAATGCTCCACAACCGCCCTGACACAAACAGTATTGTAGGCGCCGACATTTGTGTCTATAGTATTGTAGGCGCCATTGGCTCCCATACGACAACAAACCCCCCAACATGCCTCTGGGCATCAGTAGTACTATGGGCGCCAGGGTTCACCATACCTGGTGCACATGGTAGGGCCTGTCACATACCAACAATATTTTTGCAGGTACTAGCATCCACCCTTTCTGAAGAAGCCAACACAACCTTCCATGTACACCTGACATTCTACAGTGACATCAACAGTATTGTGGACGCCTACCATCATCGCTACTCTCGTCAGCGTGGGCAACAAGGCTTAGGAACATCCCTACTCTCTCCCTCTCACCTGTAAAGCCATCCCCTTTATCTATAAAAGGGGACGCGCTCCCTCCAATAAAGGAGGTCGACTTCTTCAAGTTCAGACTCACTAGATCGATAACTCACAACCCCTCAAGCGCACGCTTGGACTTCTAGCTCGTAGCGGAGTTCCAGTCGCCCTCGGCCCTTCCAGTCGGACCCGACCGAGCCTCTTGAACACCCCTCCTTTCTTCTTCTCGTTTGTAACCCCACAACAGACTTCGAGCATCTGGGCTCAAGAATAAAGTCATCGACCGACCCAAACTGGACGTAGGGCACGTTGCCTGAACCAGTATAAATCCTGTGTCATTGAGTGCTAGGCCACCTCCGATCACAACGTACAGCAAAACTACAAATATTTACTAGTTGGTCACTTTTTGTACCGACAGGAACCGTTACGCTCCCCTGCTTCGCCCCCGCCCCCGCCCCCGCACGCCGCTCCTCAGCCCAGATCCACCGCCGCCGGCCGCGACCCCCAGTCGTCGTGCGCTACAGCGCGTTTCCCACCCCATGGCCGTCCTCCTCATCCCACTTGAAAGGATCAAGATGCCCAAGAGGGGGGTTGAATTGGGCTAATTCTAAATTTTCTTACAATAATCAAATCCTACGGTTAGCCCAATTAACCCCTTGTGCCTAGAAAAGTGTTTCTATTAATCTAACGCACAACGGACTTGCAACCTATGTTCCAAACTTACTCTAGCATGGCAATTCTATGAATGTAAGAACAAGTATTGAATTGCTCAAAGTAAATGCTCAAAGTAATTTCTCAAAGTAAATAGAGAGAGAGAGAGGAATGCGGCGATGTTTTGCCGAGGTATCGGAGAGTCGCCACTCCCCACTAGTCCTCGTTGGAGCACCCGCGCAAGGGTGTAGCTCCCCCTTGATCCATGCAAGGATCAAGTGCTCTCTACGGGTTGATTCTTTGACACTCCGTCGTGGTGAATCACCCAAAACCGCTCACAACTTGAGTTGGGTCACCCACAAGCTCCGCCGGGTGATCACCAAGCTCCCAATCACCACCAAGCCGTCTAGGTGATGGCGATCACCAAGAGTAACAAGTATGAACTCTCACTTGACCACGCGAAGCCTAATGAGAACGGTGGATGCACACTTTGCTACTCTTGATTCACTAATGAGGCTACTCTCTTGGATTCTCAAATCTCAATCACCTCACTAGGACCTTGCTCTTCTTGGCACTCATAAACATGTTTCTCAGCTGTTGGAATGAGCAAAAGTGACTCCACACACGAGTGGAGCTTCTATTTATAAGGCAGCCTGAAAAACGAACCGTTATGAGCTTCTGCGGGGTGACCGGATGCTCCGGTCATGTTGACCGGACGCTCCGGTCAGTTCAACCCGCATTCTAGTGTTTAAGTGTTGACCGGACGCTAGCAGGGTCCGATCACCACTGACCGAACACGTCCGATCGCATTAAACCCTCACTGGATGCTTACTGTACTCGACCGGACGCTGAACCCTCAGGGTCCGGTCAGTACTGACCGGACGCGTCCGGTCACAGAATTCCTTCTCTGGAACCTTACTGGAGTCGACCGGACGCTGCCTCTCAGCGTCCGGTCACTTGACCTCTCCAGCGTCCGGTCGCACCGAACGCAATCACCTTGGTCAAATGAACTGACCGGACCCTACGGCCAGCGTCCGGTCGCACCGGAGCCAGCGTCCGGTCAGCATTTGACCCTCCATTCACTTCCAACTCTCGATCATATGTGAATGAAGTTTGATCCATTGGATCTTAGGCAAATGTAGGAGCTACCTAGTGCTAGTTTTAACAAGTGTGCACCACACCTAACTCACTAGACTCACCTAGGTCAAGCTACTTGTCCATACCCCCCTTAATAGTATGGCTAAAGGAAAAACAAAGTCCTAAACTACTCTAAGAGTCTCTCCAACTCCAATCGACACTTAGAACTAGTTATCCTTAACCTTGTCGTCCATCCTTTGGAAACCAAAACGATTTCCATCATAGGGGTATGACCACCTCGTTTGCCCAATCGATCTCCATTACCATGACCTAACTTAATTGCCTCTGCAAAACACACGTTAGTCATAGTAATCTTGTATTGTCATTCATCACCGAAATCCAACTAGGGGCCTAGATGCTTTCAATCTCCTCCTTTTTGGTGATTGATGACAATACCACCTCGAGTATGTCAAAAGAGTGAGGTTTTTGACGAGTTTGGTTCATATAAGCTTTTATCAATAAGAACAAAAGAGTTAGGCAAGCTTATATGACCCAAGCCAACACAATGTACTCAAAGGATATGAAATAAGCATGAGTACAAGTAACAAAGCTCATTTGCATAGGAGTATAAACGCGGAAGCAAAGGCAAATGAGCATAACACAAGTGATATGACATATAAAGGAACTCAAAATAGAGAGCACACATGTCATATATCACAATCATGTAGATATCACTATCACATAGATATAATAGTATGCATGAAAGTAAACACACGAATGCATAAAGTAATAGTGTATCACACAAATAAGACTCCAAATGTATATAATAGACTAATAGCTAATTAGGCTCCCCCTAAACGTCGCTCCCCCTAAGTCTACATAATAGAATCCTCTCCCCCTTTGGCGTCAAACACCAAAACCTAAGGGTTGGTCGGCGGGGCTGCAGCGGACGAGCCGGGCGCTGAGGTACGAGGGGCAAGCTGGAACTAGGCACCATCATCATCTGACCCTGAGCTCTATACTGACTGACCCTCTATGGCTGGAAGCATCGCTGAAGTGGTCTGGGTCTGAGCTGGGGCAGGTGCTGCCTATGATGCTGCTAGGACATCTGTAGTGGGATCTGATGATGCGACAGACGAAGGAAGCCTCTGTGTCATCACGGCGACTGGTGCTGCTGTAGAAGGACTAGGGGCATACATATGCGGCGGTGTAGGCATCCCTGTCAACTCGCTGAAAGAAACTCCAAGACTCCTGGAGACTGACATGTCAGGCACAAACAACGAAGGTGATTGGTCCAGTGTGAAGCCCGTCTGAAGTGGAGTGAACTGCGGGGCTACCACGGGTGAAGCTAACCACTGGGACACCTGTACTGTGGGTGAGGCAAATGGAGCTGAAGGCTGTCCCTGACTCTGAAGCCCACTGGGCTATACTGCTGGAGTCGTCGTAGTGGTGGCAGACTGAACAATCTAGGGCGAAGGCTGTGGCTGTGGAGCCCCAAGTGCTATTACTACATGCTGCATAAATCCCATAAGCTGCTGCTGCATGAGTAACTGCTGGTGATGCATCTGCTGCTGCTGCTACTGGAGGACCTGCTGCTGTCGCTGGAACTCGTCTTGACGAGCCTGAGACTGTGCAAAGTTGGCAGCGGTCTCCTAAGCCTGTCGTGCCTGATCCTGCTGCATCCGCTCAAGAATAGCAATCAACGCGGGGTCCATCTGCGGTGCAGGAGGAGCTGAGCTAGAACTGCCGGCCTCTGCATCGTGTCTGCGTGGAGGCATCTGAGGAATAGGCCGCTAGTCATCATCCGAACTATCACTAGACTCGGTCACCTCCTGTTGTGCCTCAAGCTCCTCCTCCTCAGTAGCGGCTATGCCTCTGATAATCTTGTCCTGCTGAGCTGCGGACTTTGGTATATCTGGACGACGGCGAGGCTGAGCTGGTGCCTGTGGTGTGCTATGCCTGATCCTCTGTGCCATGTTATAAGCTGGAAACTCAGTGATGGCACCTCTGTACTCTACAACCATCTCAGGGGTCCTAACTTGCACAGCCTTGAGCATAAGAAATGTGATCTAGTGTGCATAAGGAAGCTGCCTGCGACCCTTGAAGCCCTCAGCTATAGTATCCTCCATCTCTGATAGAAGGAGGTCCCAAATGTCGAACACGGTCTGCTGCATCAGGGCGTTGAGGAGCCAAAGCTGGAGGCGAGTCAAGCCCTCTCTGTATCCCAACCTAGGAAGTAGTGTCCTCCTGATGATAGCCTCTAGCACATGAGCTGTAGGAGTAAGGTCACTGGGGTTCCTCCTCGACCCTTCACCAAAGGGCTCCTTGAAGCAATGGCGCACAAGATCTGTAGGGGGCACCAAACCACCATGTGGACGCCTAGGAGGCTCCTGCTATCCATAGCATACCTCATGTAACCTGATGGGTTGCTCCTGTAGCCTTAGTATCTCCCTAGCCCTAAAACTCATCACCTTGTAGTCTCTGCCTCTGAATGCAAAGTGTATGAAGTTATGCTACGGGTCAACGTAGAGCGAAGCATAGAACTGCCAAACCTAAGATGATACATACAATCCTATTCGGCCAATCAGATCTGTCAGCCCCAGCAAATATGATAAGTAGGGGCGGATATGCTCTTCGGTTGCTGCCACAATAGACTCTATACTGCATACCCGCTGAGATCTGAACACTGCCCCACTGTTGAGATAAGCATTGTAGAAATCCTCCTACAATGGCGTGTAAAAACCCTCTACTGCTCTCTCATCCCTCCTCGGAGGAAACCACACCTCAAACTCTACAAACCTCAGCTGCCGAACCTGCTTGGCCGTGGCGGCCCTCAAGTCAAGATGTACCACTAGAGGCGGACCCTGTGGTCTAGGCGGTGGACGCGATCCCCTACGCGGAGTAGCTGGCCTCGGTGGGACTGGTACACTGGTATGACCAGAGCAGCGTAGCTGTGGCTAGGGTGCCTGCTCGGTCTCCTCGGCCTCCTCGGCCTGCTGGCCCTCCTGAGTTGGCTAAGGCTCTGCTGGTGGGGGCTGCTGCTATGGCTCCTGCTGGTACTCCCCCTAAGGCTGAGGCTCCTCAATAGCCAGACGACATCCTGCCATCATGATAGTCCCAGGTGGACCACCATGACGACGCTCAGCCTCCTCAACTGCTGCCCTCTGTGCTGGTGTAAGCTGCTGATCTATAATGACAACACCACTGTGAGCACCTCCTCTCTCGGCACGCTCTGCGGCCTCAGCGACTGCTGCTGCTCTCGTTGTCTCTGCGTCGAGGTACTTGCGCTTCTTAGATGTAACATGCTTCGTCGCCTTGCCTTTAGGTCCTACAGGCTGGCGAGGCAGGGGCCTCCGATCATCATCTCCTAGACCACCACCAACGTTCTTGGTGCAAGCCATCTGATCTGACAAGAGAAACTGCTGCTGACAAGATCGACTGTCTACTGACACTTTCGAGGCTTGGCCTCGATCCGTACTCGCGAGCTTGGCTCTGAGTTGACTGTCAACTGCACCTGTCACCTCAACGGCACCAACTCGCTGCATGATGGAATAGATGGATATACAAGTAAATACGATATATCTAAAAGATGCGAAACCCTATTAGAGCAAGCAATGTAGGTATGAAATAGAAACGACTGGCTTGCTACCTGACGAACCGACGATCCGAGAAGAGAAGAGACGTCACGCGGGGAACTTCAGAACTAGCTAGGGTTAGGGTGGAGCGGTGAATTGATGGCCCTGGTTGCAATTTAGGTCAAAGCATTGAAAACGATCTAGATCAAACGAAGAGGATGCTAGGGCATGGCCTTACCGATGCTGTGAAAGCTTTGCAGTGACTCGGCGGCAAGGGAGCACGGCAGGCGTGCGAGAAGTGGACGACGGTGGAGCTCTGCGCGGTGGCTCGGTGGCGCTCGGTGCTCGGGAACGACGCGGCGCTAGGGCTGGCATGACACGGGGAGGCGCTGATGACGCGGGAGCAGACGGCGGCGCGCGCAGGCGGCTGGAGACGGCGTGGACGCACGGGCATGGCGGTGCGAGGTGCTCGGCGCGGGCAGTGCAGTGCGAGCGGCGCGTGGAGCTGAACGGCGGCTAGGGCACGGGATTAGGCGGTGGCGGAATAGGTCAGCAAGGTACGGCTGATTAGATTAAATAGATCCCCTGACGCGACAAGAAAGGAAACGGATAAGGAGTCCTAAAGCCGCACGAGATCTACTGACCGGACACTCCGGTGGTAGCGACCGGACGCGTCTGGTGGTCCATGACCGAACGCAGGCAGGGTCCGGTCAGTTGCCTTCAACACCATGTAGATTGATCGGACGCTGGATCCATTCTGACCGGACGCTCAAACGCAGAGTCCGGTCACTCCTTCAGCTTCTGTTCACCTCCTGAACTGACCGGACGCTGGACAATAGAGTCTGGTGCAGCGTCCGGTCACCCTTTTCTAGCAAATCTTCAAAGTTCCTCCGCGCTGCCTGTTCCCAATCAAGTCCCAACTCAAATAAGATCCAAATAAACACCAATTGGGACTGATGTGAGTGACCTCTCTCAAACCCTCATATTTTTCAAAATATTTTGCCTTAGGCTATAATTCTTTTTAAGAAAATAGGCAATAAGAGGGCAAATGGAACAAAACGACAAAACAACATTCATGCATATGCAATACTTGTAAGTAAATCTAGTTGCTTGTCAAGTTTGATCCAAGGTTAAGCTTGTTCACACGCTTTTCGGCGGTTATCTTAACCATGTTAGACAAGCCCTATATGCATTACCAAAAATTAAACATGTTGTATATTACAATGAATGCAAGGGACAACACAAGCTCAATTTTTAGTGAAGTTACTAAAATCAAGTACATTGAGCTCATTCCGCAACCTACAAAATGTAGCCTCATCTAGTGGTTTAGTGAAGATATCCGCTAATTGATCTTCGGTTCTTACACCTTCTAGTGATATATCATTTTTAGCAACATGATCTCTTAGAAAGTGATGGCGGATATCTATGTGCTTGGTGCGAGAGTGTTGAACCGGATTATTTGTAAGTTTTACCGCACTTTCATTGTCGCACAAAAGAGGTACCTTTTCTAGAACTACACCATAGTCTAGCAAAGTTTGTTTCATGTATAATATTTGTGCACAACAAGCACCCGCGGCAATGTATTCCGCTTCGGGGGTGGACAAAGCCACACTATTTTGTTTCTTGGAGGACCAAGACACAAGTGATCTACCAAGCAAATGGCACGCTCCGGATGTGCTCTTTCTATCAACTTTGCAACCGGCATAATCCGAATCGGAATAGCCAACTAATTCAAATATAGCTCCTTTGGGAAACCAAAGGCCAATGCTTGGTGTGTGCTTAAGATACCTAAGGATTCTTTTTACGGCAATTAAATGTGTTTCCTTAGGATTAGCTTGAAATCTAGCACACATACACACACTAAACATGATGTCGGGCCTAGATGCGGTTGAATATAACAAGCTACCAATCATAGAACGGTAGAGAGTTTGATCAACCGGGTTACCTCCCTCATCTAGGTCGAGATGTCCATTGGTAGGCATTGGTGTCTTGATTGGCTTACATTCATCCATCTTGAATCTTTTGAGAAGATCTTTTGTGTATTTCTCTTGAGAGATGAAGATGCCTTCTTTTATTTGCTTGACTTGAAAACCAAGGAAGAATGTAAGCTCACCAATCATGGACATCTCGAACTCCTTCGACATCAATTCACCAAATTCTTTGCATGAGTCTTCATTTGATGATCCAAAGATGATATCATTAACATATACTTGACAAATGAAAATATGCCCATCAAGCTTCTTGGTGAATAGTGTGGTGTCGACCTTCCTAATGGTGAAGCCCTTCTCAACGAGGAAGTCCCAATGGCACTCATACCAAGCTCTTGGGGCTTGCTTAAGCCCATATAGTGCCTTGGACAACCTATAAACATGATTAGGATATCTAGGGTCTTCAAACCCGGGAGGTTGATCAACATAGACTAGTTCATTAAAAAAGTCATTTAAAAATGCACTTTTCACATCCATTTGATATAGTTTCATTTCATGATGTGATGCATATGCAAGTAGGATACGGATGGCTTCTAATCTTGCAACCGGTGCAAAGGTTTCTCCAAAATCCAAACCTTCAACTTGGGAGAACCCCTTTGCAACTAGTCTTGCCTTGTTCCTCACAACAACACCTTGATCATCTTGCTTGTTGCGGAACATCCACTTTGTTCCAATGACTCTTGCACCTTTTGGTCGCTCTTTAAGAGTCCAAACTTTATTGCGAGTGAAGTTATTCAACTCTTCATGCATGGCATTGATCCAATCCGGATCTTTAAGAGCTTCTTCTACCTTGATAGGCTCATAGCAAGAGACAAAAGAGTGATGAGCAATAAATGAAGCAAGTTTTTGAGATCGAGTCATTACACCCTTTGATGGACTCCCTATGATGAAATCTTGTGGATGATCTTGTAGGAGAGGTGTATTTCTTCTATTGACCACTTGAGGGGGAGGTTGTGGAGCATCAACATCTTGTGCTTGTACCACCATTTGCTCATGGGAGATATGAGTATCTTCATTTTCTACTCTCCCATCTTTTTCGCCATCTTGTGGCACACTTGATGAAGAAGGTTGATCAATGACTTGTACATCATCTTCATCATCTTTTGGCTTGATGTCTCCAACCGAAATGTTCTTCATAGCCTCCCTCAATGGTTCATCACCTACATCATTAAGATTCTCATGTGCTCCTTGGGAGCCGTTAGATTCATCAAATTCCACATCATATGTTTCTTCAACCAAGCCGGTGGCGTGATTAAATACTCTATATGCTTTGGACTTTAATGAGTAACCAACAAGAAAATCAATATCACAACGTCTTTGGAACTTCCCTAGGTGTTGCCGCTTCTTGTAGATGTAGCATTTGCAACCAAACACCCTAAAGAAGGAGACGTCCGGCTTCTTCCCATTGAGCAACTCATAAGGTGTCTTACCAAGGAACTTTTGAAGGAATAGGCGGTTTGATGCATAGCATGCGGTGTTGATTGCTTCCACTCATAGAGCTTCGGGGGTGTTGTACTCATCTAGCATTGTCCTTGCAAGAGTGATCAAAGTCCGGTTCTTCCTCTCAACTACACCATTTTGTTGAGGAGTATAAGTTGCGGAGACTTCATGCTTGATCCCAACTTCATCACAATAAGCTTCAATGTTTGTGTTGTCAAATTCTTTTCCATTGTCACTTCTTATCTTCTTGAGCTTCACTTCAAATTCATTTTGAGCTCTCTTGGCAAACTTCTTGAAGCAAGATGCAACTTCGGATTTGTCATGAAGAAAGAATACCCATGTGTACCTTGAATAGTCATCAACAATCACAAGACAATAGAGATTCCCTCCCAAACTCTTGTATGTTGTTGGTCCAAATAAATCCATGTGTAGGAGTTCTAGCACTCTTGTGGTTGACATGAAAGCTTTGGTTGGATGAGTATTTGCAACTTGCTTGCCGGCTTAACATGCACTACAAAGCTTGTCCTTTTCAAACTTCACATCCTTCAACCCTCTCACCAAATCATTCTTCATAAGCTTCTTGAGTGAACTCATACCAACATGAGCAAGTCTTCTATGCCATAGCCACCCAAGTGTTGTTTTGGTGAATAGGCAAGTCTTCAAATTTGCATCATCGGAGGTGAAGTCCACTAGATATAAGTTGTTGTATCTAAATCCATTGAATATCACTTGATTATCATCTACCTTGGATACAACAACCTCCTTCTTGGTGAACAAGCATTGGAAGCCAAGATCACACAATTGTCCCTCGGATAGCAAGTTGAAGCTCAATAAAGCAACATAGAGCACATTGGAGATAGAATGATCATTTGATATTGCCACTTTGCCCAATCCTTTAACCTTGCCCTTTGAGTTATCTCCAAATGTTATTTTCTCTTGTCCATCTACCTCTTCATCTAGTGAGGTGAACATACGAGGATCACCGGTCATATGTTGAGTGCAACCACTATCAATAACCCAATGACTTCCACCGGTCTTGTAGTTCACCTACACACAAGAGATTCCAGCTTTAGGATTCCAAACTTGTTGAGGGCCCTTCACCTTCTCAACAAGTGACTTAGCCACCCAAATCTTCTTAGGCCTATTCTTGTTAGGGGGACCTAAGAACATGACTTTCATCTTTCCAATAGAATCCTTTCTAAGCATGTAGTGAGCATTGAAAGCAAAGGGTCTAGCATGCTTGGGCAAGGGTTGTGGCGGTGGAGTTTGGCACTCATGAGCAAAATGGCCTTCTTGTCCACACTCAAAACATCTCTTTGGCTTTGGCTTTGGCTTTGATTGTTGTTGTTGAACTTGAGCCTTCTTCTTCTCGACACTTGCCACATATCCAATGCCACTTCTATCCATCTTCATGACGGTGTTCATGAGTAGCTCACTTTGGAGGTGCTTGCCTCTAGCAAACTTGCTCAATCCAATCTTGAGATGCTCTTTTTCCAACTTGAGCATCTTATTTTCTTCCTTTAGAGCATCATCTTTCTTCTCTTCCTTGAGCTTCTTGTTTTCTTCTTTGAGCTTCTCATTCTCAAGGATCAACTCTTTGTCATGATCAAGAGTTTCTAGCACAATGGTGTTGTGGCTTTTCATCTCTTCAAGATCTTTCATGAGCTTTTCATTTGTGTTCTTGAGCTTGACATATTCATCATAGTTATTGCACTCAACCACTTGCTTGCCTTTGCCACTAGATCCTTGCTCAATGCTCTCATCAATTAAATCATCACATGATGTAGCTATATCAATCTTAACAACATGGTTAGTAGCATCATGTGGCTCATTTGGTAAAAATTCTTAAGCAATAACAAGAGTATCATGATTGATCTTAAGAGTGGTATATTCATCTTTTAGCTTGTTGTGGCTAGTGATGAGCTCATTGTGCACTCACTCAAGTTTATCATGTTTATCTTTAAGCTCTTTCTTAGAAGATTTGAGCTCCTTGAGTTTGGATGATATAGCATCATTTGTTTCTCTAAGCTCATCATTAGCCTTTTCCAATGTATCGCACTTTGCTAAGAGTGAATCATTTTTAGCATCAAGCTTTTCATTTTTAGCTCAACTCTTTCTAATGATCTTAGTGTATTTTCTTAGTATTTTGACAAGATCATCATATGAAGGTGAATCATCATCATTGCTATCACTATCATCATCGCTAGCTTGCTCATCATCACTACTATCATCATTATTAGTTACCTTGCGTTCACCCTTGGCCATAAGGCATAGGTGTGTAGAAGATGATGGCGATGGTGGCGGTGAAGATGGAGGATCAATAGCAATGGCGGCCACATTCTCATTGTCACTATCATCATCGGATGATCCACTAGATAAATCAATGTTCGTGAGCCAATCACCGACGATGTAGGCCTTTCCACTCTTCTTCTTCTTGTGTTTGCCATCTCTCTTCTTGTATGGCTTGTTCTTCTTCTTCTCATCTTCATCTTCATTACTTGAGTCATCTTTCTTGCCCTTGTTCTTGTTCTTGAACTTGTCTTTCTTGGGCTTGGGGCATTGATGTGCTAGATGACCAAGTTCACCACAATTGAAGCAATCCATTTCGGAGATTGGCTTTCTTCTAGAGCTTGTGAAGAACTTCTTCTTCTTGCCGTCGAACTTGATGCCACTCTTGTTTAGCTTCGTTAGCATCTTGTCGGCTTTCTTCACCATGAGAGCAAGATTTTCATCTTCATCTTCTTCATCACTTGAGCTCTCATACTCAAGTCTTGCTTTGCCCTTGTCTTGGCTAGCTTTGAAGGCTAAGTCTTTCTCTTTCTTCTTGGTAGAGGATGAGCCATCTTGTGGCGTGATGTGCATGTACATCTCATGAGCATTAATCTTTCCCAAGATTTGTGTTGGTGTAGTGGTGGAAAGATCACCTTGGTGTAACACGGTCACAATATGCCCATATTTGTCAATGGGGAGGACACTCAAGATCTTTCTCACAACGTCGGATGGTGACATTTGAGTAAGTCTAAGCCCATTGACTTCCTCTACAAGAACATTCAAACGTGAATACATCTCATTAGCACATTCTTTGGGAAGCATCTCAAATGAATTTAGCTTTTTAATCACAAGATGATAGCGTTCCTCACGCTCACTCTTGGTTCCCTCATGGAGCGCACAAACGTCCGACCATAGTGCATGGACGTCTTTGTGGTTCCTTACGCGGTTGAACACATCTTTGCAAAGGCCTCTAAAGATGGTGTTTCGAGCCTTTGCATTCCATTTTTCATAATTAACCTCATCGCCTTGTAAGTTAGTAGCATCCCGAGGTTTTGGGAAGCCTTGTGAGGTGGCTCTAAGAATACCAACGTCTAGAGCTTCTAAGTACGCCTCCATGCGGATTTTCTAATATGGAAAGTCATCTCCCTCAAAGATAGGAGGAGGTCCATTCCCGTGAGACATCTTGCTCTAAGCGGTTAAGCTTAAAAATGTGAGCACGAGGCTCTGATACCAATTGAAAGGATCAAGATGCCCAAGCGGGGGGGGGGGGGGGGTGAATTGGGCTAATTCTAAATTTTCTTGCAATAATCAAATCCTACGGTTAGCCCAATTAACCCCTTATTCTTAGAAAAGTGTTTCTATTAATCTAACGCACAATGGACTTGCAACCTATGTTCCAAACTTACTCTAGCATGGCAATTCTATGAATGTAAGAACAAGTATTGAATTGCTCAAAGTAAATGCTCAAAGTAATTTGTCAAAGTAAATAGAGAGAGAGAGGAACGTGGCGATGTTTTGCCGAGGTATCGGAGAGTCGCCACTCCCCACTAGTCCTCGTTGGAGCACCCGCACAAGGGTGTAGCTCCCCCTTGATCCGTGCAAGGATCAAGTGCTCTCTACGGGTTGATTCTTCGACACTCCGTCGCGGTGAATCACCTAAAACCGCTCACAACTTGAGTTGGGTCACCCACAAGCTCCGCCGGGTGATCACCAAGCTCCCAATCACCACCAAGCCGTCTAGGTGATGGCGATCACCAAGAGTAACAAGTACGAATTCTCACTTGACCACGCGAAGCCTAATGAGAACGGTGGATGCACACTTTGCTACTCTTGATTCACTAATGAGGCTACTCTCTTGGATTCTCAAATCTCAATCACCTCACTAGGACCTTGCTCTTCTTGGCACTCACAAACGTGTTTCTCAGCTGTTGGAATGAGCAAAAGTGACTCCACACACGAGTGGAGCTTCTATTTATAAGGCAGCCTAAAAAACGAACCGTTATGTGCTTCTACGGGGTGACCGGACGCTCTGGTCATGTTGACCGGATGCTCCAGTCAGTTCAACCCGCATTCCAGTGTTTAAGTGTTGACCGAACGCTGGTAGGGTCCGATCACCACTGACCAGACGTGTCCGGTCGCATTAAACCCTCACTGGATGCTTACTGTACTCGACCGGACGCTGAACCCTTAGGGTCCGGTCGCAGAATTCCTTCTCTAGAACCTTACTGGAGTCGACCGGACGTTGCCTCTCAGCGTCCGGTCACTTGACCTCTCCAGCGTCCGGTCGCACCGAACGCAATCACCTTGGTCAAATGAACTGACCGGACCCTACGGCCAGCGTCCGGTCACACCGGAGCCATCGTCCGGTCAGCATTTGACCCTCCATTCACTTCCAACTATGATCATATGTGAATGAAGTTTGCTCCATTGGATCTTAGACAAATGTAGGAGCTACCTAGTGCTAGTTTTAACAAGTGTGCACCACACCTAACTCACTTGACTCACCTAGGTCAAGCTACTTGTCCATACCCCCCTTAATAGTATGGCCAAAGGAAAAACAAAGTCCTAAACTACTCTAAGTGTCTCTCCAACTCCAATCGACACTTAGAACTAGATATCCTTAACCTTGTCGTCCATCCTTTGAAAACCGAAACGATTTCCATCGTAGGGGTATGACCACCTCGTTTGCCCAATCGATCTTCATTACCATGACCTAAATTAATTGCCTCTGCAAAACACACGTTAGTCATGATAATCTTGTATTGTCATTAATCACCGAAATCCAACTAGGGGCCTAGATGCTTTCACCACTCACCTAGCTAGCAGTGCCCCATAGCCACAGATCGAGCCCGTCTCCCGCCCTGCAAGCCCGGCACGCCTGACGCCCTGTACGTCGCCTCCCCGTCGCCTAGTTCCCAAATCCGTCATTGTGGGGCCAGAAATCCGGCTCAGCACGCCCGCTGCTGCTTCCAGCGCGTCGGACAAGGCAGGGGGCACGGCTGGTAAGCGTGTGAAGTTCGCCTCCCCCCTATGCAACCATTCTGTGAGGTGTTACTACTCCAATGACACTTCGTCCATGAAATCTTGCCTCAGATCCGCAGCAGTGAAGCATGCCTCTGGTGCTCCATCCACTGAGCATTCAACTCACCCCCTCTAGGCTGCAGCTTCCTACATTGATGGTGGTTTTCCTTCCCGAGGGGGGTGGCTCAGGGCAGTCACCGGGGCGAGCCAGCAGGCCGATGGGGCACATTCACGTGCGCAGCTCGCGTCAGAAGATGAAGGTGGTTGGTCCATGGTGTGCCCGAGGCATTGGTGGTGTCTCCCTGATTTCAAAGACACGATGCATTCAACTCCCTCAACCACCAAGGTCAAATCGTCGCATTACCACCACAACGATGAACTTCTGAGGCGCATGAGAGGTAAAACCTTCAGATGTCTCTCCCCTGGAAACGCTGCAGCGGATTGCAGGGACCTGGTGCGATGCTTCTCTTGTGGCCGCTAGGGGCATAAAAGCAGAGTGTGCAAGGGCAGAGCTTCATCCTCCTAGGAACAAGCTCCCCTGCCCACGGCTGCTCCTCCACCAATCGATGACAACAACTTCCCCTCTCTGGGAAGGACCGCGATGGCCAGGCCCGGGGACCCCTCTGTCCGCCCTCTGGACTCCTGTGTTGTGGCCTTCTCCATTGATGACATGGACCACGAGCTCGACCGCCTCTCCATGCATGGCATGTTGGCCTAGCTGGGGGGAACCGTCCGGTGGTGGAGCCAGATGTCATCAAGAGGTCCATCTGCCACCATTTTCTGGTTCGCCCGGAGGATGTCACCGTCTTCAAGCACTTCCCCGAGGACTTCTTCATCGACTTCAAGCACCGTCACCACTGTGACGAGGCTGTGGCCCAGGGGACCTTCCCCTATCGCAATCTCAACATCCGCACAAGGCCGTGGTAGCTGGTCACGCACGACGACATCTGCGACCTCAAGTACCGCGTTCATCTATGCCTAGAGGGAATCCCACTTCATGCCTGGAATGAGAGCATCGCCAAGAGGGCACTCGCCAGAGCTTGCGACCTTGACTACATCGAGAAGTCTTTGCTGGACCGAGAGGACACCAGGGCTCTCTGTGTTTGGGCATGGACGCACAACCCGTCCGACATCCCAAAGGTAACCTGGCTAACCTTGTCATGCAGGAAAGCAGAGTTTCACAGTACACCAGCTGCTCACGGCCGACGGGGCCTCACCTTCAGGGTGCTGGTTCACCTTGACCTGGTGGAGGACCCGCCGGGAAGGGATGGACGGGCTGCTGCTCCCTGCGAATACACGTGGCACTACGGTGTCGTTGATGGGGATAGAGTGCGACCGCCACGACCCTCCTCCTGTTGACGTCCGCGGTAGCCGTCGTGACGACGACGACAACCGTCGTGGGC
Source organism: Miscanthus floridulus (assembly GCF_019320115.1). Taxonomy (NCBI): domain Eukaryota; kingdom Viridiplantae; phylum Streptophyta; class Magnoliopsida; order Poales; family Poaceae; genus Miscanthus; species Miscanthus floridulus. Next base: position 85,893,353 of record NC_089593.1, on the reverse strand, counting down.
GCCGTGAACGTTAGGGCGACAACTGGTACTCGCGCCTCACCCGCAGCCTGTCACGTGTGCCCAAGGGCCGGGAGCAGGAGTGTTCGGAATCGAGGCACAGTAGCCGTCGACACCGGAGCCCCGAGCACGGAGGTCATCGACGCCCTCTGGACAACGTTGCTACAGGCCATGGCGCCCGCTTCTCTGCCCCAAGCAACAATGTAGGTGACAACAGGACTCGACATCAGCTCGCCAAGCCCGCTGACCCCGGCCGCCTAGTGGATGTCCATCGCTGATCCCGTGGTCGGAGCAGGGAGCGAACGCCCCACCGTAGGCTCCATAGGCATGCGCGCTCGGAGCTGAGGCCTAGAGCGGCACGCTCAAAGTCACCATCGCCACGCCTGCGCTGCAAGTCGCCTGACTTCGGAGGTGGCAATGGCAACAACCATCACCCATCGCCAAACCCTCCCAAGGTGCGTGCAGACCAAAATCAAATGGATGATCAGGCATTGAATCCACCACCACCAACCTCTCCAACCTGGAAGCCGGACTCCCAACCTGACGGTGCGTCACAGAATAGCTCTTCACCGGATCCGCTGACGGCCGCTGCACCTATCTCATGCTTGTCTGACTTGCAGGTTCTCCCCAACAGCGACCCCAGCATCGCTACTCAGCAGCGCTCACACCTTGCTGCAAAACACCACTTCCACCTGGGACGTGTCTACTCCAGGCGGCCACATGCTCCCCCACACCGTTTGGAGGTGCAACCAGTAGGGGGCGCACAGGTGGTGCGGTTTCGCCCTGGACTCGTCTACTCCAGACATTGCGCCTGTGGCCCGGCCACCACCTGCTCGCGCCGTCAACGCATGGCAAACGGACTCCAGTGGTAACATCCGGAGTAGGCCACCGCAACACTGGAGGTACAGGATGTTGTTGACAACATGCCTGCCGCTGCACTAGCGGTGTTAGAATTTCTAGAAGGGATCTCACACCCTCTGCCCCAACCCATCTTGCAGGTTCCATAGCGCTGAGCCAGCCCGTCACAGCGACGCAAGAGGGCTGTGGTTCCGGCACACAGGAGCGTGCGCATTGCAGCCATGAACTGGCCCAGAGGTGATACTCAAGCGAAGGCCAGACATGTGCTCATGAAAAGGCTGGGCATCCTCAACGAGGAAGGACTCAGCCACGATGATATGTTGCTGCGCTACTTCAGCCTATTCAAGGGACCGCTCACCGACGCCGTCGTGAAGGCTCTGACGGCATTGTGTGGCCTCGACGCAGCAGCAGTAGTTTCCACTCCGCAGGTTTAGATAGTTGCTGATTACGAAGGGTAACTCATTGTATTAATGATAGAAAACCATCACCACTCTAGGAGTTTCACATCTAGAGTCGACCATCGGTTTGTGAGCTTCCAGTTATGTTGCTTGGGTGGGGCGACAGCCAGAGGCCTACAGTCGCCTCCCCATCAGACTGGAAAGCTCCTCCACCTAGCAGTTCATTGTACCAACAGCACTGTATGCAAGAAACTCTTGCATTGTATCACTACGCCGACAGCCATTGGCCTTCAGATTAATTGGCGTCTCCAATTTGCTGCTTTCATGAGCATGTGTCTCAGTGTGATTAACTTTGTTCTTCCTGCAAATAACCACAGCCCCAGATGGCATGCTTCTTGCCTCCCTTCATATATTCTGCTTAAACAGGGGTCCCTTGCTTGTTTTTTATGGCACAGCTAAATTGCCAAATACTTAACTGGAACGTTAGGGGCATGAATGACGGCGCCCGGCAAGACTCGGTGAGTGAATTAGTGAGAAGCACTGGTGCCACCATTGTATGTCTACAAGAAACAAAGATGCAAGTTATGGATCATAATGTGGTGAGCCGCATAGTAGGAGCAAAATTTGTTAACTCCTATATTGTGCTCCCGGCAGAACAGACTCGAGGAGGCATTCTCCTTGCTGTCAATGAAGACTTCTTCGACCTCTCCGACATTGAACTTACCACGAACGCTATAACCGCGCAGATCAACATGAGGGCGGATTGAATAAAGTGGCAAATTACAGTTGTATACGGCCCGCAAGGAGATGCAGCCAAACTTCAATTCCTCCAAGAATTGAAGAACATTCCTCCACCAGAACACAACAGATGGCTCATCCTGGGAGATTTCAGTCTCATCTACCAGGCAGAAGACAAGAACAACTCCAATCTAAACTAGCGCCTCATGGGGGCATTTATGGCGACGATCGATCACTTGCGGCTCAAAGAAATCAAGCTAAATGAACGACGATTCACTTGGAGCAATCAACAGGACAACCCGACGCTCACCAGAATTGATAGACTACTATGTACCCTAGAGTGGGAACCGATCTTCCCCGCGTGCTTCTTGCATTCCCTGCCATCGCTCATGTCGGACCATACCCCGCTACTACTGTAGGGAGAGCTTGACCACTATCAGAACACATCTTTCCGCTTCAAAAATTTCTGGACTAAGATGGAAGGCTTCCGAGATCTTGTCCAAAACATTTGGAATAGGCCGGTCGCCTCTGCTCTTCCTATGAAACACTTGCATATCAAAATGGCGCGTGTTGCAAAAGGAATCAAGCGTTGGAAGAAAGAAAAAATAGGGGACACGAAGCTGCAGCTCGCCATAGTGAAGGAAGTATTGTTACAATTAGAAGCAGCCCAAGAGCATAGGTTGCTCACTGACATGGAGCTTGACCTATGCCGGCACCTAAAAGCCCGTAGCACGAGGCTCGCAGCCATTGAAAAATCAAGAATCAGACAGAGATCGAGGCTCACATACATCCGTTGTGGAGATGCTAACACCAAATTTTTCCACATTAGAGCCAGTGCACGTCGGAGAAAGAATTACATACATTGTCTGCATACGGATGGGGCGATTGCGGTTTCTCATGAACAAAAAGAAAAAGTGATAGGAGATTATTTTAAAAATCACATTAGCTCTGCGGTTCCGAGAACTATGGCAATCAATTGGCAATCTCTTGGCTACACTCAACATGATCTCTCCGACATGGAGGTGCCTTTCTCCCATGATGAGGTAAAAAAATACTATAAATTCCATGCCTTCCGACAAAGCGCCAGGCCCGGATGGCTTCACGGGTGCCTTCTTCAAAGCTTGTTGGGAAATCATTAAAGAAGATGTTATGGCAGCCATGAATAGCCTATTCACATTGAATGCCCAGGGTTTTGAATGGCAAAACTCGGCATGCATCATCCTTCTACCAAAAAAAACGGATGCAACGAGAGTTACCGATTTTAGACCCATCAGCCTCGTCCATAGCATTGCAAAGATCTTCTCCAAATTGTTAGCTAACAGACTTGCCCCTCGACTGAACTCCCTCGTCTCCAATTGCCAGAGCACATTTATAAAAAAGAGAAGCATCCATGATAATTTTCTTTATGTCCAGGGAATAGTATGAAAGCTACATAGGCAGAAGATACTGGCTTTATTTATGAAACTAGACATCCACAAAGCTTTTGGCACTGTAAATTGGGGGTACTTGCTAGAGATACTGCAGGCTCTGGGCTTCGGACCACGCTGGCGTGAATGGATCTCTATTCTCCTCCGTACATCCACCTCGACAGCCTTGCTTAATGGGCGGCAAGGACCCACTTTTAGCCATGCCAGAGGCGTCCGGCAGGGAGATCCGCTTTCACCCATGCTCTTCATTCTAGCTATGGACCTGCTTCAACGATTGCTTGACCAAGCAACCCAACATGGGATACTCACCCCCTTACCCATCACGGCGGCAAAATGGAGAACCTCTATGTATGCAAACGATGCGGCTATTTTCATCAATCCAATAAAAGACGATGTAGAAGCCGTCAAAATCATCCTCCAAGCTTTCGGCACATTCTCGGGACTCCATATTAATCTAGAAAAGAGCTCAGTGCATCCAATCAGTTGTGGAAATGTCGACCTAGACCAAGTCCTATCACCCTTCACTGGTGGTAGAGGTGACTTCCCATGCAAATATTTGGGCCTGCAACTCCACATTAGATCACTACAAAAGGTCCATGTGCAACCTCTCATTGAGCGTATTGGACAAAGGTTACCCAAATGGAAAGGAAGATGGCTAAACAAAGCGGGGCGCCTCCCCCTTGTAACTTCAGTCCTCTCCTCCATGCCAACCTACCACCCCACAGTGTTTCCCTTGGCGGCATGGGCTAAGAAAAAGATCGGCAAAATCAGGAGATCTTTCTTGTTGAAGGGGGAGGAGAATGCTAATGGTGGACACTGCCTGGTAAACTGGCCAACAGTTACCAGACCGAAAGACTTTGGTGGTTTAGGCGTACCTGACCTTGATAGATTTGGGAGAGCCCTCCGGTTGCGCGGGCTTTGGCAAGAATGGGTGGACGACTCCAAGCCTTGGAGCGGCTTAGAGCTTCCATGTATTGATGTTGATCGTCTCCTCTTCAACTCCTCAACAATGTTTTCAGATCGTATTATCGAGGCTAGTCGTATGACCACCGATCAGATGACTAATCGCGATTAGTCGTCGATAAGGGTCGATTAGTCGGTCCTAATCGGTCTAATCGGCTAGTCGGACATTTAGTCGTCCTTGTGCCTAGATGACCTGATCGACCATGTATATACTATATATATGATGTAAATATATGTAAACATGGCCATAATAAATAGGTAAATGTTAGAGGCAAGCAACCAAGCACAGTTTGGCATGTAATCATGCTTGCAATGAATCATTATCATGGTGATTTGGCCACTTACCTGTAACTGCTGCTTGCTGATGCCTGATGGTGTCATGGTGAGTGCTGACTGCTGACCAAAGAAAAACTAGCTGCTGCTTGCTGCTGCTTGCTTGCTGCTGCTTGCTGAATCTGATGTCTCAACTCTGAAACTGCTGACCAAAGAAAAACTAGCTGTTTGCTGCTGCTTGCTGATGTCTGAACTCTGAAACTCTGAATTTGAAATTACAAAGAAAGAAGAGCGGCATAGCCACAGTGTCACAAATTGGTGGCAACAGGCAATACACAGCAGCAGAGTAGCAGACAGAGACAATAACCTTCAGAGGAGGCAGAGTGGTGGGACTGGTGGCTCATCTTGATGCTTGAGGCCTCCTGTGTCCGTCCTCCAGGCGTCGAGGAAGGAGCCTCAGAGGCAGGTGGAGCTACTGGGTCCCGGCAGGGGAGGAGACAGGAGCGAGCGAAGGTGGAGGCGCGGGCGGAGCTGCTCGGACGGATGGACGGGCGGAGCTGCTCGGACGAAGCTGCTGCGGACGGACGGACGGAGCTGCTGCTCGGAAGGAGCTGCTGCGGGCGGAGTAGCTGCGGGCGGAGCTACTGCGGACGGACGGACGGACGGACGGAGCAGCTGCGGGCGGAGCTGCTCGGACGGACGGACGGGCGGAGCTGCTGCGGGCGGAGCTGTTGTGGACGGACGGACGGACGGAGCTGCTGCGGATGGACGGACGGAGCTGTTGCGGGTGGAGCTGCTGCGGACGGACGGACGGACGGGCGGAGCTGCTGCGGATGAACGGACGGAGCTACTGCGGGCGGAGCTGCAGACACCAGCGAGGGGCGCGGCCGGAGCTGTGGACGCCGACGAGGGAGATCCAGAGGCAGGCCGCCGCCGGCTACGAGAGAGAGGCAGAGAGCAGTGGGAGCTGGAAATGTGCCGTCACTCAGTCACTCAGTCACTCCTCTTCTTCTTACCCTAATGGGCTAGCTAAAGGTGGGCCGGATTCTTTAGCTGGGCCAAATTCTCCCTCCCCGAACTAGTCGTCCGGCTAGTCTGATCGGACGACTAATCGTGATTAGTCGCAACTTATCAGACGATAAGTTTTCTAATCGGTCTAAACTAATCGAGGACCCTTATCGAGCACCTGGTTACGATAAGGACGACTAATTGCGATTAATCGCGATTAGTCGTCCGATCTGAAAACATTGCTCCTCAATCATTATAACTTTGGGGAATGGTGCAAAGACTAAGTTTTGGCACCATAATTGGCTTGAAGGAGAAGCTCCAAGGTACCTAGCCCCAAATTTATTTCGCTTTGTTTCAAGGAGAAACCGAACGGTGCAACAAGAGCTCTGGAACAACAATTGGATGCGCTCGCTAAGAGGGAAAATCACCTCGGCTGTCCACATAGAGGAGTTTGTGTCCCTTTGGATATGAATTCAGGATGTGCACCTGCAACAGGGCGTTCATGACTCCATCATCTGGCAATGGACCTAGGATGGGATTTACTCCACCCGCTTAGCTTACAGAATTCAATTCAAAGGCTCGCTCGTCCTGTTCCATTCTGAACTCATTTGGAAAGCACAGGTGGAGAACAGATGCAAGATCTTCGCCTAGATTTTAGTGCAAGATAAAATTCTTACGGCGCACAACCTACAAAAAAAGAGGGTGGCCACACCAACAACACTGCGTGTTGTGCAACGGTCCCTTAGAAACTGGCCTCCACCTATGTCTATGTTGCCCTTTTGCTAAGGCGGTTTGAGATCAAATCCTCTATTGGGAAAACTTCATTCAGATGCAACAACCACCCCAGGCAGACCCCATCCATATCAGGGCATGGTGGGAAGAGACAGCAAGGAAAGTGCCAAAATCTGAACGTAGACGACTTAACGGGGTAGTAATCTATACATTTTGGAATATTTGTAAAGAGAGAAATAAGAGAATTTTCAACAACAAGATAGAAATGGTGCCGTAAGTAGCAGCAAGGATAAAGGAAGACACAGGGCAAAGGAAGAGAGCACTCGCTTATGTTTAGCTGTTGTCCCCCCACCCTTAGGGTGTGTGTTTCCCTCCTTTACCAGCTTCGGAGGGCTTGAAACCCTCATCTGGAGTGTCCTTTGCTTGTACGTAAACTATTTTTTCCTATCTTAATTGAAAGGCAGAGCTCCTGCCATTGCGTTAAAAAAATAGAGTAAAGTCCAGTTCACCCCCCTGAACCAGTTGCTGAGTTTGAAAGACCACCTCCAATTTCAATACCGGACAACATACACATTTTAAATTTAAAATCGGACAAAGTACCCCCCTTTACCATTTCAAAGTGTTTTCCTGGGTGTGCGGCCTGCCTCTCTCTCTCTCTCTCTTATATAAAAAAACATAACATTTTCATATGAAAGTCGTATGAATACATACTTTATATAGCTTGACACGATCTACAACTTTGTAGTTGATAACTTTTTAATTGAAGATCTTTTAGAGGCTCAAATATTCGTTTTAAGTTACTAGATTTTAAAATTCATTTGAATTTTTCAAATGACCTCGGATATTGACATAATCTATACCAAAATTGTAGTTCCTAGTAAGATCTACAACTTTATAGTTAATAACTTTTTTACCTGAGATTGTTAGAGGCCCAAATGTTTAAGTTCTCTAATTTTGATTTTTTTTTTTCAAACAACCTCGGATGTTGATGTAATCTACACTAAAGTTGTAGCTCTCAATATGTTTTTAGAGCTCTACAACATTAGATAAGAGATCAGATCTTTGGTAACCTTCTAGAATATGGCGAGGACAGACCAATTTATTTGCATAGTGGTGCTGCTGACGACGCGGACATCAATGGCAATGATGGAATGAGCTTGGCCGCAGAAGTGTTATGAGCAGCACGGAAACAAGTCCAAGTGAAACACACGTTTACAGGCTTGGGCTCGAAACGGTGTTGCATTGGCTCACGGTTGGTTAGTTCCATTGTTTCTTGGTTGATGAGCGAATGAAGATTCTCCGCTCTAATTGCCATGTAGACGGGACCAAATTATAATTTCTTCAAGTATGTACCTCTGGTAGTTTAATTTATCACCGCAGATATATCATTTAGTAACCTCATGCGTCGGCTCTTTGGAATCTGGAATAGTGCCAATATTGTTTTTGCCTTGCATTGAACTGTTCGGATCTATCAATAGGCCAGATGCACATAGGAATACGAGGTTCTGAAAAATTGATTTCCATGATTTAGTCGTTTAGCATTATAATTTGATATGTTTTGAAGCACATATGCAGGGCATCCAAAGCTGCAATATGATGTTTTGTCACCTCCTATCAAGAATTTCTTAATCTGTATAGCCTGCTAGTTGTTGAAAATTCTAATGCTAGAATTCTGCTTCCCAGAAAAAAGTGACAGTGGGGTGCACTAGCTTGCTTTGCAGAAAGCCTCGAGTAGGCTGTTGAAGTGGAAGTAGTCTGATATCACAACGGGAATGGAGCCGCCAAGTTGTGTGTGTTCACAAACCTGTTACAGCTACCAAGTTGGCTCCACTGGGATTTACTGCTAGTGCGCTAGCCAACTCCAAGCCGAGAGGGTTGAGGGCATCCAAGTTACAACTGAGTCAAGAGAGGCTTGATCAAATTTTAGAGGCTTGAGATCATCCAAATTGTATTCATGCTGTCCGCCCTTATTATCTTCAGAGCAGGAGTTCAAACTTGAAACTGAGACGTTTTTTTTCCCAGTCAGGAAAGAGCACTAGTGCAGTGATAGCCACGCAAGCACCGGGGGTTTAATTTCTGATCATCGCTGCGCACCTGCCATCATCTTTGTGCAAAGCTTTCATCCATGCAGCATCTCCTGTTGAGCGTGCGCCTAGCTAGCTTCAAAGCTCAGACTCAAAACTTCTGTGTGTTTCTTTTGATGGTCACCGGGGGCCGGGGGAGGGATCCCCACCTGAAAAAACTTCTCTGTGTTGCAAGCATCGAAGGATATGATTCAGAGAAAGCGAGCAGACTGGTCTCTCGATTTTGCCATCTCAATCCAATCACTTGGGAATGTTCATATCAGTAACTTTGTCACTGACGACGAGCACGGCACCACGACCCCTCGTGGCTGGTGCTCCACTAATTTAGGCCTGTTCGCTTAACTTATCAGTCGGTTTATCAGCTAGAATCTACAGTATTTTTCTCTCACAACAAAACAGCCTCAACCGGCTTTAATACCAGCCGAATAGGCCCGCTCGGTGTCCAAGAAACCTGCAATAGCTTGAGTACCAACCTGCTGTTCCCCTCACTGACATGCGATTATATTGGACCCATTGTGAGGGAACATCCTTGATTCTCTCTTCTTTTATTTACTCAAAGTTGCTGCCAGCCAGGTGCGTTCTTCTTCCTCCCTACTCCATTGTGCGCTCTTCTTTTAATAATTATTATTATTATCCGATACCAAAGCAAGTCCATCCTCCCCTTCCACCCATAAAGCAGATTCGCTGATAAAGAAAAGGTTACTACTACTCGCATTTGTTTGTTCCCATTTTGCTCAGAACAAGTCTTGCAAGCCCATTCCTCCTCTTGCACCCTGCAACCGTGTTTCGCTGCACCCTGCAGCCAGCGCGTGTGTTGTGTTGAGAGTAGTAGGCGCTCCGATGGCTGAGCTGATGGCCACCATGGTGGTCGGCCCTCTTGTGTCCATGGTGAAGGAGAAGGCCTCCAGCTACCTCCTGGACCAGTACAACGTCATGGAGGGCATGGAGGAGCAGCACGAGACCCTCAAACGCAAGCTGCCAGCCATCCTTGACGTCATCAACGACGCCGAGGAGCAGGCAGCAGCCCACAGAGAAGGGGCCAAAGCTTGGCTCGAGGCGCTTCGGAAGGTGGCCTACCAGGCGAATGATGTCTTCGATGAGTTCAAGTACGAGGCACTCCGCCGTGAAGCCAAGAAGAAGGGGCACTACAAGAAGCTTGGGTTCGATGTGATAAAGCTCTTTCCTACTCACAACCGTGTTGTGTTCCGTTACAGGATGGGCAACAAGCTCCGCATGATTCTGAATGCGATTGAAGTCCTCATCACAGAGATGCATGCCTTTAGATTCAAATTCCGACCACAGCCGCCAATGCCTAAGAGCTGGAGGCACACGGAATCTGACATCATCGATCTTAAGGAGTTTGCTAGCCAATCAAGATACAAAGAGAAGAATGAGGTCGTTAACAAATTGATTGGTCAAGCGAGCAATTTGGAGCTAACCGTCCTTCCCATAGTTGGAACGAGGAGCTAACCGTCCTTCCAATGATCCCGGAATTCAAAAGCATTTTCAGCTGCAACTCTGGGTATGTGTCTCTGACAACTTTGAAGTTGATACCTTGGCTAAAACTGTAGTTGAAGCAAATGCAAAAGGGAAGAACAACATCGATACTAGGGGACAATCACCATTGGATAGCCTTAAGGAAGTAGTGAGCGGGAAGAGGTACCTTCTCGTCTTGGATGATGTATGGAACCGTGATGCTAACAAGTGGGGAAAGCTGAAGTCCTGCCTTCAACATGGTGGCAATGGTAGTGCAGTGCTTACAACAACTCGTGATAATGTTGTTGCTGAATTGATGTGTACAACTGAAGCATATAGCCTCAAAAGCTTGGAGCAAAGATTCATAATGGAAATTATAATGGCAAGATCATTTAGTTCAAAAAGGGAACCAGATGCTAAGCTTGTTAAGATGGTTGGTGATATTGCCATGAGATGTGCTGGATCTCCTTTAGCAGCTACAGCAGTGGGCTCTCTGCTTCGTACCAAGACCAATGTGGAAGAATGGAGTGCTATATTAAGCAAAAGCACCATTTGCGATGACGAGACTGGAATTTTACCAATACTCAAGCTCAGCTATAATGGGTTGCCATCACACATGAGGCAATGCTTTGCTTTCTGTGCTATTTTCCCCAAGGATTATGAGATAGATGTGGAAAAGCTAATTCAATTATGGATGGCTAATGGTTTTATCCCAGAACAACATGGAGTGTGTCCTGAGATCACTGGTAAACAAATCTTCATGGACCTGGTGTCAAGGTCATTTTTTCAAGATGTCAAGGAAGTCCCATTTGAAGTCCATAAGACATGGCTTCCTAGAATTACTTGCAAGATTCATGATCTTATGCATCATGTTGCAGTCTTCTATGGGAACAGAATGTGCTACCATAGTTACAGAGCTGAGTCAAAGTGAGAAATTTCCATATTCCGCTCGACATTTATTTATATCTGTTGATAGACCAGAAAAGATTCTGAATTGTTCTCTAGAGAAAGGATCTATGGCTGTGCAAACACTGATATGCAATGGATATGCTGATGAAGATTTGAAGCATTTATCAAAATATAGATCCATCCAGTCGTGGTTGGGCAGCCACAGCAGTGCCACTGCTGTCGTCCATCTCCGAACCATCCGTCATCGCTAGCGGTTAGTTTGGCGACGGCACTTGTACGGCTCCGATACCACTTGTTAGACCATAGGATCACCGGCTCAAGTGAGTGAACCACTCACCAGTCTTGCCGAGCACCCACTAGTGTTGCCGAGCATCCACTAGCTAAGCCGACCACGAACAAGCCTTGTCCGTCCCCACACACTATGACTAGAGGTTGCAGAAGAGGGAGAACAGAGCATATACACACAGTATAAGACACCAGAATTGGCCAAAGCCCTATATGGAAGATGACAAATCTGAACTCTCTTTACTGAGTTGCCGTGGTAGTCTATTTATACAACTCTACCCATCTAGCCCTAGTTTAGCACACATGCTGTAATAATAACTAGATAACACAACATGACTGACTTCTGCGCCTGTCCCTGCATGTGGCTACAGTCCGACAGGTGAGCCGTTCGGCGCCTACCTCTGCAGCGGCTACAGTACCATAGTATGGGGCTTTTTCGGCGCCGCCTTCCTCTTGCTGTGTGTTCACACAAGGAAACAGTAGATTATTCTAACAATTCTTCCCCTAATCCTACTACTATCCCTTGTACCCCCTCCATGCCGATCATCACCTTCAGCTCCGTGAGTCGAAGACGTCCGAGCGGCTTAGTGAGGACGTCCGCGAGTTCCCGACCAGTTTCGACGAACTCGATGACGATCTGCCTTCCATCGACACAGTCCCTGAGGAAGTGGAACTTCACGTCGATGTGTTTGCTCCGGTCGTGCAGAACTGGATTCTTCGCGAGGGCGATGACGGGCTGGTTGTCCACCATCAGTGCTGGTGGGTGAGCTTCCACGCCGGTCAGCTCGCCCAGCAGCCGGCATAACCACACAACTTGGTACGCCGCTATGGCCGCCGCTACGTACTGCCTCGCACGTAGATAGCACCACCACCTTCTGTTTCAGCGACAGCCATGAAATTGGGGCCGACCCGAGGAAGACGAGCACGCCAGAGGTGCTCCGTCGTCCGTCGATTTCCCCCGCCATGTCTGCATCGCTGAACACAGTGAGCTGCAGCCTACGCCCGCCGGTCTTGGGAAAAATGATCCCTTGATCCACCATCCCCTTGACGTAGCGCAGTAGCCGCTTCACCGCAGCCCAGTGATCGTCTTTGAGATCCTCCATGAAGCGACTAACGTAGCCCACGGCGAACGCAATGTCCGGCCTTGTGTGGACAAGGTAGCGTAGACCGCCGACGATGCTCCAGTAGAGTGTTGCATCCACCTTCGCTGCGGTGCTGGCCTTCGTCAGCTTCAGCCGCTCCTCCATCAGAGTCACGCATGGCTTGCACTCAGCCATGCTGCTCCGCTCCAACAGCTTGGAGGCATACGCACTCTGACCGAGCGTGAGTTCCTCCTTCCCCTGTCTCACCTCGATGCCGAGGTAGTAGGAGAGTGCGCCGAGATCGCTCATTCGAAAACAAGCTGCCATCTCGCGCTTGAAGCCATTGATGTCCTCCGTGCGTGCACCGATGACGATCAAGTCATCCACATACACGCCGATGACGAGCTCCTCCTTCCCCCGTCGCCGCATGTAGATCGCGTGCTTGGTTGCACACCGCTGAAACCCAAGCTCGCCCAGCGTGGCATCAAGCTTGGCGTTCCATGCTCGTGGGGCCTGCCATAGCCCGTAGAGCGCCTTGCACAGTCGGAGCACCCTATGCTCCTCTCCCTTGACGGCGAAACCTGGAGGTTGCCTGACAAAAACTGTCTCTGCCAGCTCGCCATTGAGGAAGGCCGATTTAACGTCCAAGTTATGGACGCACCAGTCCTTTGCTGCTGCCAAGGCTAGTAGCAAATGGACCGACTCCATGCACGCTACTGGCGCAAAGACCTCCTCGAAGTCTATGCCCTCGCGCTGAACAAAGCCTCGGGCGACGAGGCGTGCCTTGTGCTTGACAATGGCGCTGATCTCGTCCCGCTTGACCTTGTACACCCACTTCAGGCTGATCGGACGGCATCCTAGAGGTGGATCGATGAGCTGCCATGTTTCGTTTTCCTCGATCGCCTTTATCTCCTCCAGCATCGCCCGTCGCCAGTTTCTGTCCTGCTCGGCCAGCGCGAACATGGGTGGTTCCTCTGCACTGATGAGTAGCAGCTCTGCGTCATTGAGTAGCCAACCAGCCAGTCCTGAGGGTCCTGTGCCATCGACGATGTCGTCCAGCCTATGGAACCGCACCTCCTCACCTTCGTGGAAGGCATCCACGAACTCAGTGATGTCACTTAGAGGTGAGGTGAACTCGATCGGCGTCGATGGAGTTCCCTGTTCCGTCGGAGTGCTCGGCACCCTGGTTGCAGTGCTCTGCACTACTTCTGGACAGCTCGTCACTACTCTTGCAGTGCTCGGCACCACTATAGGAGTGCTCAACCTCAATCTTGGAGTGGTCGGCACCACTGCAAGACCTCTTGGCTCCGCCACGGGAGTGCTCGGCACCCGTCCTAGAGTGATCGCCACCACTACAGAACTTCCCGGCGCTACTCCTGGTGTGCTCGGCATCCCTCTAGGAGTGCTCGGCACTCCTCCTGAAGTGCTCGGCATCCCTCTTGAAGTGCTCGGCACTGCCCCAAGAGTGCTCGGCACCTCTTCCCCAGCGTCTCCACCACCGTGGATGACCAAGTGCTCGATGACGAAGGTGCTAGTGAAGCCGTCAGCTTCCCCCGTGCTCGGACTGGTCCAATCCCAAGCCGCCTTCTCATCGAACACGACGTCGCGCGAGACAAGCACCTTGTCTCCACGTGGGTCGTAGAGCTGGTACGCCTTGGTACCCTTCGCGTAGCCTAGGAACACCATCGGTGTGCTCCTATCCTCTAGCTTGGTGGGGTTCAGCTTCGTCTTCCTAACATGGCCGATGTAACCGAATGTCCAGAGGAAGGACACGCTCGGCTTGCACCCATACCAAGCTTTGAACAACGTCTTGTCCGTTAGGGCTTTGGTCAGAGCGCGGTTGATGATGAACACCGCCGTGGTCACCGCCTCCCCCCAGAACCTTGCCGGCATGCCTATGGCCTTCATCATGGATCAGGCCATGCCAACCACCATCTAGTTTGTCGCTCCACCACGCCATTCTATTGTGGCGAGTACGGCGCGGTGTGGTGTCGCACCACACCCTGATCGGCGCAGTACGCAGTGATCTCCACCGAAGTGAATTCGTCACTGCAATCAGTCCTCAGCACGCGGAGCTTCTTGCCGCTCTCAGCCTCCGCGCGCATCTTGAACTTCTTGATCGCCGCCGCTGCTTCATCCTTGCTCGTCAGGAGTTGCAGCCACATGTAGCGACTGCAATCATCCACAAGCAGGAGGAGGTACCACCGACCATCGTTTGTAGCTGGCGTGATCGGCCCGCAGAGGTCGCCGTGGACGAGCTCGAGAGCGTCCTTCGCGCGATACTTGGCCGCCTTTGGGAATAGTAGCCTCCTCTGCTTCCCGGCCAGGTAGCTGTCACACAGCTCGCCTCCGTGCTTGATGTGGGGTAGCCCTCAGACCATCTTTTCTAGCCGACCAAGCGCATTGAAGCTGAGATGTCTGAATCGGGCATGCCACATCCACGGTTCCTTGGTGTGCCTTGCCGCCAAGCACACCAGCTGCTCTACTTTTAGGTCGAGTAGGTACAACTGGTTCAGGGACCTCTTCACCTTGGCGAGAAGTCGCTGCTCCCGGTCCCTGATCCTAAGGACTCCGTACTTGATCAGTACCTCGCTACCGCGCTCATCCAGCTGACCAATGTTGATGATACTGGAACGCAGCTGCGGGATGTAATATACATCCGTTAGCGCGTGGTGCTCCCCATTCTGGCACCTAAAGATGATGGTGCCGCTATGGCAGAACTGCCCAAAATAGCACACTTACGGAGGCGCTCGCCTTCCACCAGGCACTAAGCACCCCGAAAGCAAGCTACAGCGGGTGGTATCCATCGGGCACATCCCAAGGGAGAACCCGAAAGATCCACATTTTCCCAAGGATCCAATAATGAGAACGAGTTACAATACAGGTCATCTCATACATCCGAGTTTCTTAAAAATTACATTATTACATTACCAAATGTCAGAGTGCGGAATGATAAACAGCGGAATTTAAAATAAACATCTAGCGATAAGAACGAGGATCCATCTGAGCCCACCAGAGGAATCCTCCACACAAAGGTACTTCTCATGCATCACCTGCAACAGGGGTAAATAAATCCTGAGTACATAATGTACTCGCAAGTCTTATCCGACTAGTGGGAATAATTTCCCGACTCCAAGGAATATGATAAGCTTCATGGTTTGCTAGTTTTCTTTTAGCAAAAAGCAATACTAATAGTGAGTCCTTATTTATGTTATGATTATCAGCCAGATTAAGTTATTATCTATCCAGTCTATATAAGCACATGTTCTACTTTCAAGCAAGAGTTGAGCAATCAGTTCCATTTCTTCTTCTTTCAACTTTCAGTTCTTACTACGATGCTAGAGGTAAGACAAGTCGTACCGACTTGGCGGCGATTCGCGAACCAATGTGCCTAGCTGGGTGCCCCGAAAACACGCGCCCCTCTTATACCCCAGGCACAAGCAGGACTAACCCATCACCCTTCTGTCCTGGGTGTCCAAGTCCCCGTCCAAACTTGGACTCCAAGCCCCCACTCCTGTGTCCCGGACTCAGTGTGGTGCAAGGACCTCCACCATCTCCGCCTCCAATCAGTCGGTCCGGAAAGAGCCGGATCCACGACAAGAGAGCAACAAGTCTTCCCTACGCCCATACCCAAGTATACGCTCGGGACAATAGATCCGTGACTTGCCTCGCGTCCATTGCAACGAGCAGTCCTTAATTGACACAGACAGGGAAAAAGTGTAACCGAGCTATGCCCTGTTGGCCGTAGGACACAACCCTTTACACCCACCAGAACCCAACCATATCCCTGCCCGGTCACCATTTTCCTTTCAACCATTTTATCATGAGTGATCATATTTTATCACCTACTTGCGAGTAACGGCAGGTTACTCATGCTACCGATATCCTAAGCATAGCAGCTACTCGACCTATACTAGTAGGACTCATGGGTGGATATATTTATGTACGTAGTTTCCATAAAATGCCTGTAACTTAAATGCACATCATGTATATATATATTTAGTGGTAATAATAGAGGTTATGCACCGGGGCTTGCCTTGGGTAGGCGAGGTGTCAGCAAAGTCAGCAACTGATGGCTCTGGGACTCCCTCCTGCACGAGAACCTCCTCCTCGTACTCCTCGATCAGCTCCTCGTACTCCTGCTCTCCCGCAGTCACGAACTCTACCAACTCGTTATCTACATACATGAAATGATGATGCAACGCTTAGTAATACGGCAACAGCAACTCTTAAAATAAGAATACATCTACCAAGCTACTAAGCTAACTCTAATGACTAATACGCAAAGTTACCTATTATTTTCACTAAACAGGTATGAAACATTTCATGTATTATCTTAGCAACTAAAGGCATCCTTATTGTTAATATCAATTTACTATGTATATGATAAAACAAGGTGCACTAGCTACCATATTTATCAACCTATTCTAAGGCTACAAAAATTACAGTGAGCACATAATAATACAATGAACCTACTGTAAAATATTTTTAGGGCTAGCACTTCTACCAATGCATCACAAAAATTCATTCTCTAAATAACCATAATAATAATAATACGTATTTCGAAATAATAAAGTAACCCTAAAGGTATCACAGAACTATACGAACTAATTACACTAACAGATAGATCATGAATTTAGGAATCTAACAAAATTTCTTTCACAATAAATAAATAAATTCAAATGAGCTCTAGAGGTGAAGAAATGATATTATTGGAGGAGGCTAATCATGCTATTGGACTTGTTGACCAGCACATGACTGTGAGTCTTTGGTCCTTAACGTGATGAAGGGGGTGCTGGTTCATTTATGCAGATCAAGGAATTAACGGAGGAGGAGACCACGGGTCAAGGAAATATTAGAGAACGAGGGAATTATTGCAGGCTATCTACCTCAGTCGATTGTAGCTCAGGAAGGAAGTTCAACAGAGCGCAGCTTTCTCGAGCAAGACAGAGAAATTTGATTTGGGGAGGAAGAAGGTGAGCGGCGAAGCGGGACGGCTCGGTGGCTCGGCGTGTCCTTTTATAGGTAGGAGAAGAGAAGGCGCGACAGCGACGCGTCGTAAGGTTAGTGGCTAACTAGCTTGCTTAAAGATAATAAAGCGCTGCTTATGCACAACGTGCTGCTCGGATGGACAGTGCTTTCTGCGGTAAACAGTGGTTTCTATGGTGAACAGTGTTTTCTACGGTGAACAGTGTTTTCTATGGTGAACAGTGTTTCTGTGTTGCTACGTTTCTGCCGCGTGGAAAGGTGTCTGAGCAGCGAGCAAGCGGCGTGCGCAGCGGGCAGAGCTTGTGATTGAGATTAATGTGTAGCGTGTGCGATGCTGCTGCCGGTCGATCATGTGCTGCCAACTTGACTTGCTTGACACGACAAAGTAAAAGCATTGCGTCTTGCCAAAGAATGTACTAAAGCGTGCTTCACGGGCTTGCGAGTGCCGAGTGCGTGCATGGGAAATTAAGGAGGAGAAGAATAATGAGAGCTGGAGTTGGATCAGGATGAATGAAAGTGATTTGGGCTGCGGGAGAATACATGGACAAGGAATAAATTAGAGCTCAATTTGAGAATTAGTGCAACAAAATTTAATTTCTCATTTTACCACATGCAATAATACATAAACATGATGCTCATAATATGGTTTTAGCAAAAACTGCACAATGTAACACCGAGGGTGTTACAGCCATGCCCTTGGATAGCCACCCTTGAGCCGTCACCAAACTTCACCATACCGGTAACATCGTCATCGAGCTCAGAGAAAGATGCCTTGGAGCCCGTCATGTGGTTGCTGGCACTAGAGTCCAGATACCACCGTTGCTCCTGGTCGGCGCCCACACGTCCGAGGTGGACTTGGGCGCGTGGTTCGTCAAGGTTGACAGCCTTCAGGGCCTTTCTAGATCCTTCCACCATCGTCGCCTCTTCCCTCTCCTCGGTCTTGACGTCATGCAGTGCATAGAATGTCGCCATCAGGATAGTGGCCTCATCTTCATCATCAGCTTGCGCCAGATGAGCCTCAGCCTTCTTCTCCTGCTTGCGATTTGGGCACTCCCGTGCCCAATGGCCCATCTCCCCGCAGCGCCGACAGGCGTTGGGGTCGACCTGCTTCTTCTTCTCCAAAGAAGCTTTGTCGTGGCGCTTGCCATCGCCATCGTGGCTGGAGGAGGCTGTCTTCCCGGAGTTCCTCCGAGCAGCCCACTCCTCTTTCGTCAGCAGTAGTTTTCGCTGTCCTTTGTTGCTGTCGCCTGCTCCAGGCGCTCGTCCACCGCCAGTAGACGGCCTATCACATTCTCAATGGTGAGGGTGAACAAGGCCAGCATCGTCTCTATGGAGAGAGCGATCTGGATGTACTTTGCTGGCACGGAGTGGAGGTACTTGGAGACCGTCTCCTCTTCGTCGATGATGACGCCATGGCTCTTCAGCTTGCCGATGAGCGTCTGCAGGCGGAAGGAGAAGTCCTCCATCGTTTCACCATCCTTGAACTTGAGGTTGGCGTACTCCTGCTTCAGAAGCTAGGCCGTCGCCTTCTTTGCGCGGTCGGAACCGAAGCGCATCGCCGCAATAGCCTCCCACGCCTCCTTAGCAGAGCTCTTCACCCCCAACGGCTCCCTGTACTTCGCCGGTACAGCAGCGAGGATAGCCTCCAACGCTGACATGTCATCTTTCTCATTGTCGGTGCCCTTGTCAACAGCATTCCAGAGCCGTCGGGCTCTGAGCTTGACTTTCATGGTCACCGACCACTCTCCATAGTTGGTGCGAGTCAGCGTCGGCCAGCTGGTGCCGCTGACCTCCCGCACCGTGCGAACAATGACCTCCGGTCGTGGCTGGACAGCCATAGCAGTGCCACTGCTGTCGCCCATCTCCGAACCGCCCGTTAGTCTGGCGACGGCGCTTGTACGGCTCCGATACCACTTGTTAGCCCATAGAATCACTAGCTTAGGTGAGTGAACCACTCACCAGTCTTGCCGAGCACCCACTAGCTAAGCCGACCACGAACAGGCGTTGTCCGTCCCCACACACTATGGCTAGAGGTTGCAGAAGAGGGAGAACAGAGCATACACACACAGTACAAGACATCAGCGTTGGCCGAAGCCCGGTATGGGAGATGGCAAATCTGAACTCTCTTTACTAAGTTACCGTGGTAGTCTATTTATACAATTCTATCCATCTAGTCCTAGTACAGCGCATTTGCTGTAGCAGTAACTAGATAATATAGCAGGACTGACTTCTGCGTCTGTCCCTGCATGTAGCTACAGTCCGGCAGGTGAGTCATTCGGCGCCTGCCTCTGCAGCGGCTACAGTACCATAGCAGGGGGTTTTTTTCGGCACCGCTTTCTACTTGTTGTGTGTTCACATAAGAAAACAGTAGATTATTCTAATATGATCTTCGAGCCCTTTTAGGGAAGCTGGATGCCGTGCAAAAATTAAGTATTGCAGACTGCAGTAGATTGAAATCACTGGAATCTTTCTTAGGAGAGCTTGCATTGCTGGAAGAGCTCCATCTTAATAGTTGCCAAAGCCTGGTGTCGTTACCGAATGGCCCTCAAGCATGCTCATCTCTCAGGCATCTTACTATCAAGTCTTGTCCGGGTATAAAGTTGCTTCCCGAGAGCCTACATCAACGACTGGGCGATCTCAAGGACAAGGACAAACGACTAGATGCCCGTTATGAAGGTAACCTTCAATTTCTCTTGTGTTTTTTTTAATGATATATCCAAAAGATCAATTGGTGTAGAAAAAAACTGCTCGCTACATTCTAATTTATATATTATTTTAGCTTTTCTAGACGCATAACTTTCACTACATATCTAAACATATCGTATATTTAGGTGTATAGCATAAGCTACGTACCTAGAAAACCCAAAATGACCTATATTTGGGATAGAGGGTGTACGTACTAACTATTGTCTTAACGCACTATATTAGCCACAAGTTATGTTATGCCTCAGCGGTGAAAATCAATGTGTGCATTTTTATTAGTATTTTGTTCTGGACTATTAGTTGAAATCAGATAGTTAACCCAACTTTATTTTACTCAATAAAACACGATGTACTAGATTAGTGCGGTCAAATTGTGTTAGTATGGACTGTACATATTCCCTAGAATATAGAAGTACAGGTGATACTTTCAGGTACTTTTATCTCTGATTTTTACTGACTGTCCATCTAAAATAGGTAATTAGTAAAATTAAACATATGTAGGTAAAGGCAGTGTGGCAATTGCTCTTTCCCACGATAAGAGCAAGGTCAATAATAGAGCCAATGCTTGGCTATAAGTTAAGTCATAAGAGCTAGTTAGTCTTTTATTTGTCTATAAACTTTTTTATTGTTATATGTTTTCATTCTCTTTTCTATTTCTCCTCACATACATCTCTATTAGGACCCACTATTGTCTATGCTTTCATGCCCAGCTTATTGCTTGCATGAGAGACAAGCTATCTTCTCTCTCCTCCCTTCTCTCATCCACGTCAGTGACTATAAGCCATTTGTTGTACTTGCTCTAACTACTACCAAAATGGCTCATGAGCCACACATTTCAGAGTTCGTGGACCCCACTTGTGGGCCGCATGTTGCTCTGGCAGTCTGGCATGCATGCTTGGCCAGTGTACAAACTTTTACATGACACATCTTTAATTTTCCATGCAATTTTTATGTGCATTTAATTATTTGTATTGGGCATCGGTTGTTATTCTAGAAAATTTGAAACAATTATTTTGGACGGAGGTAGTATTAGCTAGATTTAGCCAAGTAATGAGATAACCTTTAGGTCAGGTATGATCCAAGGTGTTTACATGTATTTTGGCAATCTGGCATTGGCTAACTAATGAGATAACCATTATAAACTACTTATATTGCAAGGTGCTTAGACATAGGTCTTTGGGCAACCTATTAGATGGGTTGGCCAACTAATGAGATAACCATTAGGGCAAACATACTGCAAGATGCTTACACCGACGTTTAGCAATAATCTATTAGTTAACTTTGGCTAACCAGTGTGACACGCACATCGCAAGGTGCTTAGACTGGGATCTTTTCGGAGCATATTAGATGGATTTAACTAACTAATGAGATAACCATTAGGGGACGTACATTTATAGTGTTTAGAGCATCTTCAACGATATCAAAAAAAATTATCCCAAAAATCTGGTTTTGCATCCTTTCTAATAAATATTGGAAAAGAAAAAAACAACCCAATCATCCATAGTTTTCAATAATTTACTCCTATAATAAAAATAAAAAAATAAGACCCACTTGAACAATTTTTGTCGCCCCCGTGCCACACCACCACCAGCTGCCCCATAGCCGGCCATCCTCGGCACCCAAGCATAGCCAGAACCTACAAAACATAATTTTCATTGTCCGCTCTATATTTCAATATTCTCATCTGGAAATAATGGTCAAATATTCAATTTCGGCAAACCTCCGGTTGGTGGCGGCCGAGGTGACAGAATGTGAGAAGAAGGAAAAAACAAGTGCCCCTCATGATAGGGAGTAGCAGTGGACCTTGCATCTTTGCGCATGGATTCCTCCCTTTTTCCAAGTGCGGATAGATTTGGAGTTAGGAGGGGTTAGGATAGACAGTATGTGAGAAGAAGGAAAAAGAACAAGTGCCCCTCATGGTAGGGAGTAGCAGTGGACCATGCATCTATGCACGTGGATTCCTCCCTTTTTTCCAAGTGCGGATAGATTGGGAGTTAGGAGGAGTTTGGATAGACAATTGTTAGAGGAAGTTTTTTTATTTCATCATACCAAAAAAATTAAGATTGGAAGTGGTTTTACCGGCTATTGGAGATGCTCTTAGACATATGTTGAACCTGTTAGTTTTGGCTACTAACGAGACAAAAGGAATATTTTACTGGAATTTAAATCGATAATGGTTTGGCAACTCATAGACGAACCCAATTAATTTCAAAGATTGGAAATATAGTTTTGATCTTAGACGTATTTATTACCCAATCGTCCATCATGTCCTTAGCCATCCCGCCCATCAACCAGACCACGATTACCCTCACTTGGCCATCCAATATGTTACTCACGGGCCACGGGGAGCTCTATGGTCTGCAGTTTTAACAGCACTGATGGTAGGGGGTAAACAATGGACGTAAACAATAGAAAGTGAAACTATATCCAGCCTTCATTTTTTAAAAAATAAAATATTATGAGTACTACTTGCACGCTTTTGATTCTGTACACAGATTTCCACTTTCTAAGAACATAGATATCCATTAATAGAAAATAAAATTATCTAAAGCTGTACATAGATTTTACAACAAATACAACGCCTCAGGCCCAAAACAAAAGGCTAGATAAACACCAGAGATATTTAGCCAATTCTCCAATAACAGTTAATTTTATAGATGGATTTTTATTCTTATGATGTTATTCTTAGAGCATCTACAAGAGTACCTAATATTTTTTCCTCAAAACATAGAGTTTTATAAATCCTAAAAAAATATTGAAAGGAACAAAGAAGGCTATCTCCAAGAGTTTCTAATAATCCACTCCTAAAATAAAAGACAATTTTACATCAGGAATCATATACTATTTCTAAATTATTCTAATCACTTTTATATATTCTTTCTCTCTTGTACATTTACATCAAGAACCCTTTCCTACTCTTTATTTTTTCCACGCCCTTCCACCTTTAGATTGGCCGACAAACACGCGCGAGGAGAGAAGATACGCGCGACTCGGAAGCACGGAACTTTATGCGGGACTGGGTGACTTTTTCCAAGTTCTAAAATATTAGGATGATGGATTATGAGTTGTTGGAGATATGTTTTTTCTCATCTTGTTAAAAAACAAGGATTAGGAAGGAATTTAGGGAACTCTTGGAGATGCTCTTAAGGGGAAAACCTATTCAACTTGTCATTTCTCTGGTTACCATTACATTGTGGGACTGTGGGTTGGGTCTAAGACTGACCATGTAAATTCTAGAGCTTAGTTGCGACGAAAAATGACTACATCCTTGTGACCATTCTTAATATAATGATATGCAACATATTCGGAAAAGACTTCCTCGTAATCACTTTGTGCTCGAGAAAGAAACTGTGCTTTTTTTAAGCTATACTTTACAACATACAGGTTTTACTAACTATTATGACCCATTATTTATTTACTGGATGAAAAGAAACATCCAAAAATCTGAACACAAGTTTCTCTGGAAGTACACAGTTGCTTTGCATATAGTTTCAATTATATTTTCCTTTTTACAATTTTTATGGCTCCTTGATTTGATTTTTATAAACTAACATTTTCTATGATCAGAGCCTAATCTACCCGAACCAAGGCCTTGGATATGCATATACTCTATCAGTAAGCACTTCTGTGCTTGAAACAGCAGATTGAAGAGCTGATGATGGAAGTTGTATTATTTCAAGGTTTGTACTATCAACACCTAATTATAATATAAGTACAAGTACTACATGATTGGGTTCAGATGATGCATATCATGCTGAGTGCATATACGATACATGACTTCCTTGATTGTAGGGTTGTTGCCAATTATGCCAGACCTGAAATGATGGATTACTGACTCGTGGGAGAATGGATTAGTTACCCTTTCTGAAAGTGATCTCCAGCAGAGTCTTCTGTTGAGTGCTTCAATTGCAAGGGCTAATACAGAGGAAGAAATCGAACGCCTCAAATTGCATAAAAAATCAAGTCCTAGATACGATTACAATTAGCTGAAGAATGTAGCAGATAGTGAGAGCTACGTGATACACTGTTTGTCGTTCCTTTTTTTTTGAACTTTAACGTGCATAAATTTGTTTGTGCACCAGCATAAGTGAAATGTGCCTAGCAGTCTAGCACGTTCTCTATATATGTACGATAGTCTATACGACCACAGGATATATATATTTCTGGTAGCTGTAGAGCTTATTGACGCAGACCGAAAGTTTGTGATATTAATGGTGTGCAAAGTTTGAAGTGTATAACTTGATATATGCGGCCTGTTCGCTGGTTGGTTTCTGGGCTGGTTTGGGCTGGCTGGTGCTGGTTTGTTGTGAGAGGAAAACACTATTGGCTGGCTGGTTTGGGCTGGCTGAAACCAACAAGCGAACAGGTGATATCAATGGTGTGCAGATGGTACTCCCTCTGTGAAGGACCAAGTAGGCGACTAGAGTCTAGAGGGGGATGTGAATAGGAGCCTCAAAAATTCTTCACAAGAATTGAGGCCTATGCAATCTAAAAAAAAGAATTGAAGCCTATGTCCCAAAATTACCCAACGCGTCCCTCTTCTAATTGTCAAAATCACATATGCTGGAAGCAAACGAGAAAGACTCAAAGGAACGAGTAAACAAAACTAATCTAACAAAAAGTGTTACTACTAACAGGCTATCCAAACAAATCAATGGGCCCTGTTCGCTTGTCTTATAATTCGTAATTTTCAGCTTGTTTTTTTAGTCGGAACAATGTTTTTCTCTCCCAACAAATCAGTCAGAACAGTGTTTCGGCTTGTTTTCCAGTGAAGCGAACGGGACCCAAAAAGCACTCACTAAACTGAACTCTGAATTCTATTCTGAAAAGGCTGAATATTCAGAAGCTGCACATGAAGCACTTAAGAGCTAAGACAGCTAGGAACCGATGAAAACAAACAGCTACTACAAAGAAATATCTGAACTGACTGAAACATGAAGTCTGCAGCTGAGCTTTACCGGAGCTCTCCACTGGTCAGTTACTACTGACACTCCGAAATGCAGTTGCAGTGCATGATCTGAAAAACAAAAACAGAGGAAACCTTGAACCAAACAAAGAGCAGCAAGCTAGTTTGACAACCTCACTGAACTGGAGTCAAAACCAGCGAACAGAGCTGCTGCTAAAGCCATCTTGCTACAGGAAAAAAATATGCAGAGTAAAACAAATCGAACTTCCAGGTTCAGTGCAAACGGAAGGATTTAAACTAGAACCTGTAAGCTACTTGAAAGAATGTCGCAGAAACTACCATTTCAGGTTGACTAGCCACAAAGGCAACAAGACTGAATTAGAGAGGCAAGAACCAAGGTACTGCACACCAGTTGCTATTTCTGAAAACCAATGTTTCAGAAACAGCACAGTAGGCAACCTGAGTGTCTCCGAAAAATAAAAAACCCATCAAAACGAGTTAGATTGAACTGAGATTTTGAACAAAGCTTCACGCCATCACCACCAATCCATCCCAACCAGAAACACCTCAAAAAAGGTTATGTCTTTAACACGAATTTCAGAAAAAAAAAACATGAAAACCTAGAAAAATGGGGAATTTCGAAAGGAACTCAAATTCGTGGTGCTCGTGAGGGGAATCAAACAAACGATGGTCAAGCAATCTTCTCACAAGTCCTGGCACCAATAACCTGCAAGAAATCCGGCCCGATTCGCAGCCAAAACACAAGAACGAAAATCCCCAAGAAAATAGCCCGAAAATCACAAAAAGGGGAAAACTCAGATTTGAGAGGAAAGGGGCACGAATTCAACAGGAACAAGACTTTGATTAGATCACGAATTCATCTATACAAACAAGGACTAGCCACCACCCTTCATCCTACCACTAATAAAGATGGAAAAACTAGAGCAAGAAGTAATTAACTCTCTCTACCCTAATCTCCCTAGCAATGAACACTTAGCTAAGGGCCTTTTTGAATTCAATAGCTGCTAATAATTAGCTAGCTAATAGGTCACAGATAATATTAGCTGTTATTAGCTAGTTTGGTCCAACTAGTGAAGTAGTTGTTAGTTTTTTTTTGTGAAAAAAATAATTGTTAATTGGGTACATAGCTAACAATTAGCTAGACTTGTTTGGATCCAAGGAGATAATTATTAGCAACTAACTATTATCTCCTTGAATCCAAATAGGACATAAGCCTATTGAAAATGAAATTAGGGTTGCAATAATACTCCTACCACCGGCCACTTCTAGTATATACAGAGTCTTTGACTGGTTCTTAAAATAACCCTTCTAGCTTAATACAAGATACACACTCCTCAGGAGCAAAACTGCCTAAATATTTCTCCGTGCTTCCGACGACCCCGACGCCTTCACGACTCTGTTTCGCCTTGACGCAAGTTTCGTAATGCCACCACATGTCCGCCAATTCCCGGTTTTGAGGCCCAAACTGGCAAACCTGTCGCCCACGGTTTTGAGGTCCAAACAGCCAAACACAACTCGAGTTGTATATCCGCTATGCCTCCTTCACGATTTCGACGCGTGCCACCGCTCGTCCTCGACCGTCTAATCACCAAGTTGCTTGCAATAAAAAGAAGATTACAAGGCCAGCATGGCCGAGATTATGGTGGCACTCTCGTGCTCATGATGCGACATCCCACACAACTGGGACGTGCCGCGGATAGCGTGCACGGCAGGTGAGGCGTACGCAGCTAACTATGCTAACTGAGGAAAGTCTAAAAAACGAAAACAGCTAGCCTACTATACATATCCGGCAATAGGCTTATCAGCCAACAGTGTCATGTGTTCTAGGCGCTCCAGCGTGGCTGAGCTTAAGGCCACCATGGTGGTTGGGCCACTGATGTTCATGGTGAAGGAGATCCAAGACCAGAATAAGGTGATGGAGGGCATGGAGCAGCAGCAGCATGAGATCCTCTCAAACGTAAGCTGCCGGCGGTATCACAAGCGTTCTCTGACAAGCCGGCAGTTGCGAAATTGTTTTCTGTAATGATAGCATCTGGCATCATCTAGATAGTGATGTATAGACCAACACCCAAAGCAATGTTATGTTACTGATCATCCAATTGGCACATGAGATGTCATCTTCAGTGATACGTTTTTACGACTAATGATGTCCTGAATATATTTCTTTACTGTGATAGGACAAAGGAATGAACTGAATTATATCCAGCTGTTGAGCTCTCTCCATCCTACGTGAAATCATCTATGGTGATGTATGAAACCGTGAAACAAGGTGGGTACACCTGCCGTCCTGCTCCTGCCCCCGAAGTTATATTGACCATCGATTGTGGCATATGATGGCGGCATCATCATTGTTTTAACGACTAATGGTACCGTAAATGATATCATTTTTTTATTGTGAGACGATAAATGGAACAACAAGTGGAAGATTACTCTATTGACTTTATATCCAGCTGTTGAGCTCTCCCCGACGTGCGTGAGATCATCTCGAAAGTTATGTATGAACCAACACCCAAAGTTTTTTTTTTTGAGTTTTGCTCCAGTGGTCCTTTCCATAAAAACTGCACCAATCTTGAAGCATCCAAGTAATTAGTTTAATTAATTTTGAGATGGGTATTATCCTCCTCCTCGACCCAGGCCAAGCCCAGCCCATGCCCATCAATTATTTTGGATCTCATCCTCCGATCCGATAGGCACGGGTCGGCAAGTTTTTATTTTGACTCGCGCATGGCCGCGGCGCAATCATCCCCGGCCTCCCTCAGGATGCTCGATGAAACACAACACGAATGGCACGCGTTCCCTGGTTGCCTGGTTGGAGCATATGAGACGACAGTGTATGGCCAGCATGCCAATGAGCTGGGCGTTGATGTAGGTCAGTAGGTCGATCGCCGGCTTGGACGTGTGAGGTTGTTGCGACCCAACCCAACCCACCAACGACGACGGCACCGGCCGGCGAGCACGCGTTCGGTTGATCTTGGGGCCCGGTGTGGCTGTAAGCATGTATAGAAGACGCTTGGAGTCAACTTGCTCATGTAAGGTGCCACTCCCCGTCCGGGTGTACAGCCGACCAGCTGATCCTGGACGAGGTCCTGCAAGGACCGATAGGGTCACGGCCATTGCCGGCGCACCGAGCGACAGGAGCTATCTGGATGGACGCCATGACCCATGAGGCGCTTGGAGTAGGATGCGAACAGGAAGGACGTCGAGCTCCCGTACTACGTACAGGCGAAGCTGCCTCCCTCTGGGCGTACCTGACGCTCACCGACGACAGCGAGGCCGGAATAGCTCACACGAACATGTCCGCGCGCGCTGGTCCTGTGGGCATGGGCGGGCCACGATCTATGGAAGGGTAGGGCCGGGCCAAATAATTATCAGAGCATAATTAATTAAAATAATTACTTAGATGCTTTAAGATATGTGCAGTTTCCATGGAAAGGACCATTGGAGCAAAACTCTTTTTTTTTTAATAAATGGACAAACAATGTAATATGGATCATAAAATTGGCACAGGATGATGGCATGCATCGTCAGGGTTTTTAAGGTTAATGATACCATGAGTACATTAGTCCTTCGGGCGCGCCCATGCGCGCGGGCCACTGGCCACGGGCTGACCAATGGCGAGACGACAACGTTCTGGGCGCATCAGGGCTCTGACCAGACGACGCCTACGCCCGTCGGTCAACGCAACGAGAACCACCCATCACGACTTGGACGGCCAGCATTCCATTTGCTATTGTGGACATCCTCAGCGCGCACAACAAATGTAAACTTTAAATTTTTCTTTTTGCGAGACATCCCAGAGATTTTTCACTACTGAAAAAAGTTTTTCACGCATGGCCAATGATAGCACATCTATCACCTTGACTGATTCCGGTCAACCGCTGGGCACCGAGAATCAAGATGATTTGTGACTAGACTAATCTTGCGCTCCCTTGTCAACCGCTGGGCATCGAGAATCAAGATGCAAGTGGATGTTTTGTAGTGCAAAACGCACATGCTCTCACATGGGTCGGTTAATCTATGTGCCCCGATCAGTCATCTGTCCAGCTGTCAGCGTGATACTAGTTGTCACTAACCAAGGTCAGAGCTCACATTAATTATCAGTTCCCATTTTCCTCAAAATCAGTTGCTGAACCCATCCTCATCTTCATCCTGCAACCACACTTCTCTGCGTACACCCTGCCCTCGCGTGTGTTGTGTGTTCTAAGAGCTCCGATGGCAGAGGTTCTGGCCACCATGGTGGTCAGGCCACTCGTGTCCATGGTGAAGGACAAGGCCTCCAGCTACATCCTGGACCAATACAAGGTGATGGAGGGCATGGAGGAGCAGCACAAGATCCTCAAACGCAAGCTGCCTGCCATCCTGGACGTGATCGCTGACGCAGAGGAGCAGGCCGCAGCCCACAGGGAAGGGCCGAAAGCTTGGCTTGAGGCGGTCCGGAAGGTGGCCTACCAGGCGAATGATGCCCTCGATGAGTTCAAGTATGAGGCACTCCGCCGGGAAGCCAAGAAGAAGGGGCACTACAAGAAGCTTGGCTTTGATGTAATAAAGCTCTTTCCTACTCACAATCGTGTTGTGTTCCGTTACAGGATGGGCAACAAGCTTCGCCAGATTCTTGTAGCACTTGAGGTCCTCATCACATAGATGCATGTATTTAGGTTCAAATTCCGACCACAGCCACCAATGCCTAAGGACTGGAGGCAGACAGAGTCAAACATCATTGACCACCAGGAAATTGCGAGCAAATCCAGAGGCAAAGAGAAGGAAGAGGTTGTTAACAAATTGATTGGTGATCAAGTGAGCGACTCGCAGCTTATGGTCCTTCCCATCGTTGGAATGGGGGGCCTGGGCAAGACTACCTTAGCTCAGCTTGTGTACAATGACCCCGGAGTTAAGAAGCATTTTCAGTTGCAACTATGGGTATGTGTCTCTGACAACTTTGAAGTTGATTTAGTAGCTAAAAGTATAGTTGAAGCAAAAGCAAAAGAGAAGAGCAACAGTGATAAAAGTGAAAAAACACCACTGGGGAGCAGCAGTGATAAAAGTGAAAAATCACAACTGGATCGACTTAAAGAAGCAGTGAGCGGGAAGAGGTACCTCCTTGTCTTGGATGATGTATGGAACCGTGATGCCAATAAGTGGGGAAAGCTGAAATCCTGCCTACAACATGGCAGCAGCGGCAGTGCAGTGCTGACAACAACTCGTGATCAAGTAGTTGCTAAATTAATGGGCACAACTGATGAACCCTATAGTATCACAGGATTACATGAAGACTCCATCAAGGAAATTATTGAGGCAAGAGCATTCGGTTCAAAAAAGGAAAGGGATGCTAAGCTCGTTGAAATGGTTGGTGCTATTGCAAAGAGATGTGCTGGATCTCCTTTGGCCGCTACAGCCGTGGGATCTCTACTTCATACCAAGGCCAGTGTGCAAGAATGGAAGGCTGTATTGAGCAAAAGCGCCATATGCGATGACGAAACTGAAATTTTACCGATACTCAAGCTCAGCTATAATGGGTTGCCATCACATATGAGGCAATGCTTTGCTTTCTGTGCTCTTTTTCCGAAGGATTATGAGATAGATGTGGAAAAGCTAATCAAATTATGGATGGCCAATGGTTTTATTTCAGAGCAGCATGGAGTGAGTCCTGAGATCACTGGTAAACAAATCTTCATGGACCTGGTGTCAAGGTCATTTTTTGAACATGTGAAGGAAGTCCCATTTGAAGTCCATGACAATAAGGCTCCTAGAGTTACTTGCAAGATTCATGATCTTATGCATGATGTTGCACAGTCTTCTATGGGAACAGAATGTGCTACCATATTTACAGAGCCAAGTCAAAGTGAGAAATTTCCATATTCTGCTCGACATTTATTTATAGCTGATGATGTACCAGAAACGACTCTGAATGGCTGTCTAGAGAAAGGATCTATGGCTGTCCAAACACTGATATATGATGGACATGCATATGAATATCTGAAGCATTTATCAAAATACAGATCTATTCATGCATTAAGGATCAACCGAGGTTCATTCTTAAAACCAAAGTATCTGCATCAACTAAGGTACCTTGATCTCTCGAATAGTAATTTTATCAAAGCACTTCCTGAAGAAATAAGCATCTTATATAATCTGCAAACACTGGACCTTTCATACTGCGGCAATTTGAGACGACTTCCAAAGGAAATAAAGTATATGACTGCCCTCCGTCACCTCTACATTCATGGATGTGAAAAATTAAAGAGCATGCCTTCAGAGTTTGGACGCCTCACTTCCCTACAGACGTTTACATGCTTTGTAGCAGGTACTGGCTCTGGTTGCAGTAATGTGAGAGAGCTTTGTCAGTTAGACCAGCTTGGTGGTCCACTAGAGCTAAGCCAGCTAGAGAATGTGACAGAAGCAGATGCAAAAGCAGCAGACCTTGGGAACAAGAAAGAGCTATCCCGATTGACATTGAGATGGACGTCGTCTCTAGAAAAGGAGGAAGAGGAACAAGACAATCATAAGGTGCTGGAGGCCCTCAAGCCTCATGACGCGCTGAAGGTTCTAGGTATATATGGCAATATCTGTGGCACTTATCCAACATGGATGAATACGTTGCAACAAATGGTGAAGCTTACACTATCGGATTGTGAGAAGCTCAAGGAGCTTCCTCCACTGTGGCAGTTACCAGCTCTACAGGTTCTCGAGTTGTGGAGATTGCAAAGTCTTAGTTGCCTGTGCAGCGGTGATGCACCCGTCACGCCGTTTAAGGAACTGAGGGGGCTTTCTTTGGACCGGATGCTAAACTTTGAGACATGGTGGTTCCTAAATAACAAGGTACAAGGAGAAGAACAAATATTTCCTCAGGTTGAGAAGTTGACAATCTGTGATTGTGCAAGGCTGACTGCATTACCAAAAGCATCAATTATTAAGGAACCTTCAGGCGGAGGTATTAATACCAAAGTTTTAAATAGCTGGCTATAGCTGGAGCTATGTCCGGCTATAGTTATTGGGCAAGACTAAAGCTAAGATATATCACTTTTAGCGCTAAGAAAAGCAAGAGGCTAATAGCCGGAGATAGCTGGAGATTGCCGCTAAATGAACCATAATTTAGCTGCAGCTAAACTGTTGTTGGGCCAGCAAATCGACCACGTGGCCCAGTAAAGCCTCCCTCACCCAATCCATTCGTCCATCGCAGCCCTATTGGCACTCAGGCTGTCACGCACGAGCGGCTGCGGCCTGCGGCTAGAGCAGAGTAGCAGACTAGATCAACCAAGTAAATTTCTTCTTTACTAAGCTGCTCATTTGAAATTAGCTTTACTGATTGTTCACATTATAATTTAAAGATCAGTTGTACATTGTAGGATATATGCTTGATTGCTTGTTCAAGCAAATAATTAAATATTTGTGACATGGTTCTGTGTATTTTTTTTTAATTTTTTGTAAAAACAGCTAAATGTCTTAGCCACAGCTATAGCCCACTATAGCTGCCCTTAGCTGTTGACGAGGACAGCAGCTAAGAGGCTTAGCCGGCTATTTAAAACCTTGATTAATACTGTGTGGCGCTCGGCATTTCCAGCGCTGAAGGAATTAGAATTATATGGTTTGCCAGACTTTCAGAGATGGGAGGCAGTCCAAGGAACTCTACGAGAAGAGGTGACATTTCCTCGGCTTGAGAAGCTAGTAATTTTGTGGTGCCCAGAGTTGACTAGTCTCCCTGAAGCACCAAATCTAAGTGTGTTGAAGATCCGACAAGGCAATCCACAAATGGCCATAGAGGTAGCAAGCTGCATCATCACTGCTTCGTCGTTGTCCAAACTGGTCTTGCATATCGATGACGACAGAGAAGCAGCATGGCTGGATGGCGACAGCTTGCTTCAATTGGTGGATGGTGAGGAGAAACGGAATCACAATAAATCCCCTTCCCCTCTCACGGTTATGGACTTAAGCGCGTGCGACGTTTTCTTCTCTCAGTCAAGTGCTCTGGCGCTTTGGGCATGTTTAGTGAAGCTTGAGGATTTGCAAATTCGGGCCTGCGATGCTCTTGTCCACTGGCCAGAGGAAGTGTTCCAGAGCCTGGAATCCTTGAGGAGCTTAACAATTTGGGGATGCCACAATCTAACAGGAAGCAAACACGCTTCTTCTGAGCAGTCTATGCCCGAACGGAGCTGTGTAATACTGCCACGCCTGGAGTCTCTGGAGATACGAAATTGTGCATGTTTGGTAGAGGTCCCACCAGTGTGCTACCCGAGTCATTAACTATTGACGGATGTCCTAAGCTGGAGTCCATCGCATTCAGTAAGCAGCTGGATACTAGTATGATGTTGACGAGTGCACAAGGTGTTGCTGCAGCACAGGACGACAAATCAGCATTAATTCCAGGCTCGGGCTCCTGCAGCGACGCCACGGCATCCACACCAGTTGCTAAGCTCTCATCATCAACCAAACATCACTTCCTTCCTTGTCTAGAATATCTAGACATATCCGACTGCGATGGCTTGTCAGAGATTCTTGATCTTCCTCTGTCCATCAAGACTTTGAAATTTAAACAATGCAGCAAACTTCAAACCCTTTCAGGGCAGCTGGATGCCGACCAAAAATTAAAAATTTGTGGACTGCTGGAGCTTGAAATCACTGGAACCTTTCTTAGTAGAGCTCGCAATGCTGGAAAAGCTCCGTCTTTGCAATTGCGAAAGCCTGGTGTCCTTACCAAACGGACCTCAAGCATACTCATCTCTCAGGTTTCTTACTATCATGTCCTGTCCTGGTATAAAGTTACTTCCCCAGAGCCTACCGCAACGACTGGGTGATCTCAAGGACGAGGATAAACATCTAGATGACCATCATTATCAAGGTAACCTTCAATTTCTCTATCTTTTTAATGAAATGTTAATGAGTTGTAAAAAGCAAATATTTGACTTACCGCATTCTATTAGTTACAAAATATATGTTATGTCATGCCCCAGTGGTAAAAAAAAAGAAAGTTAATGGCTACATCGTTTATTACCTTGCTTCTGATTGCAAGTTGAAATCAAGTAGTTAACCCAACTTTATTTAGTCAATATAACATGACAACCCAGATTAGTGCTGCCAAATTGTGTATTAATATCGATTGCAGAAATTCCCTAGAATGTATGGTGTACATAATGTTGTTACAGAAACTAAGTTATTATTGTTGACTTCGAAAAAAGCATCATATGTACATAGTATTATATTGTGAAGGAAAATATGACCATTGCCTCCTAATTACTTGATGAATTAGAGCTTCTGAAAAAAAAAGTGTTTGAATCTGTTTCAGAACCTACAGTTTTTACAGCACTATTTTTATCTGTTATTTGTTTCCCTTGATGAAAAGAAGCACCTAAAAGCCTTAACGCAGGTCAAATGATCTAACTCAAATGACTGAAACATTTAAATGGTTCTTAGGGTCTGAACAAAAAAAATAAAAAAATGTTGTAATTATGGAGATTTAGAGCTAAATAAAGCTTTACCTGTTCTCTGCAAGTTCACAGATACTTTGCATATAGTTATATTCTTCTTGCACTTTACATACAAAGATAGTAATTTTAATTTTGAAAATATCATCTATGATCAGAGCCAAACTCTTGGAAATATGCTATCAAGAGGCGCTTTTGTGCTTGAAACATGCTATCAGCAGTCAAGACTTTTGCTAGAAGTTGCTTCAATTCCATGATGGTGGAGAGCAGGCAAGTTTATTCCTTCGTAATTTGGACTCCAACACTAAGTGTGGTAATTAAGAAGTTTCAGTTATGGTCTCAATTGGGCCCAAGAAAATGATAGTAGCTGTGATCCACAAACTACATTACTTTCAGGAGTAGGCATATCACCATAGTCCAGCAATCCAACTTATCTTCAAGGACACTGGGCCATCTAAGCTTTGCTACAAATTTTTAGGGAATCGAATGCTGTTTTCCTTACTGACTAAATCACAAAAAGATTGGTTTTTGCATTGGAAAAAACCTTTGTACGATCCAAACTTTTGTATTGAAGAGAAATTTTGCTGCCTTGCTTAAGATAGAAGGACAACCGTAATGGATAGCCAATTGAGAAATTATTTCTGTATTATAATGCTAGTGCAACGAGAAATAAGACATTTATTAGGTTTGTACTTCCTGTCTCAAAACTACTTAGATCCTGATTTGCTTTACACATTAGTTA
This sequence comes from Miscanthus floridulus, assembly GCF_019320115.1. Taxonomy (NCBI): domain Eukaryota; kingdom Viridiplantae; phylum Streptophyta; class Magnoliopsida; order Poales; family Poaceae; genus Miscanthus; species Miscanthus floridulus. The sequence goes on along the minus strand of NC_089593.1, from coordinate 85,858,346 downwards.
TTTCTCACTTGCAAACAATGGTATTGAATTTGCCTTTTGGGTCGTAATGTTACCTTTTCCCGAATGTTGCTGAATTGGATCTCAACTCTTGTAGGTTGCTCTTATGATTATGGATTGTTTGCATTCTCACCGCCAGTCACCAGAGATGCTAGTACATGTTTGTACAAGCACAACCCATCTGAGAATCTTAGACTGCCATATACTATTGTTCCAGCTGCCATGCATTGTTGACAATGGTGTAAAATTCATAGCTGTGATTCAATGATCGTCAGCCTAGTGCGGCCTAATAATAATGTACAACTTAAAAAACTTGCACCCATCCTTGTTGTCTTCAATGTATTAGGCATCGTCGGTTACTCAATTCCAATCCATTCAATCAGAAGCAACAGGCAGCTGAAGCTATCAACATTTTACCTGTTCAGCTAATAGCTTGTGTAAATTATATTTGCAGCATGCATACAAGGATAGGCAATACTAATGGATTCATATTCTGCTACATCCTACAAATAGGGTTATTACCGAAAATGGTCTGGGGCAGATTCGCATCAATCGTTGTACTTTAAGCTCTCACAAAACTGTTAACTTCTCTCAGCATAATTGTTATGGGAAATTCTTCTAAACATTGCATCAGCACAATAAAGGCAGGCATACATCATAGTCAAAACTGATAGGACAAACCCTGGATTCAACTGCAGTATGTAGCATGCCATTGAAACAATAGCATCTGCAGGCCACAGCAAAGATCATAGATACAATTGGATGAGCTCATCACTAACAACAGAAGGCGTCAGAACACCAAGATCCGTCAGGAGAAGTGTGAGATATTGAGGAGGTGTGTAGTCTCTTGCAGATGTCTCCACTTCCACCCCAGTGGGTACTGGGACTCCAAAATCTATTGGTCGGTGAGCTGGTGTCATGTCCTTTTGATCCAAGGGATATAGCCGAGCGAACTGCAAGAGTGAAAAAGACACAGGCAACATTATCAGAGGATAATTGCATGCAGCAGCAGCATGTTAGAGTGACAAATTGACCATCAAAATACACAGCGTTAGTATCATAATAATAGTTATAAGGTTTTAACTTCCAACATCAACACAAAGTGTAATAAGCTAATAACTGAAAATAGTCTTAAAGGTTATAAACATTCTCCAAGAGCATCTCCAGGAGTTTGGTATAGTTTACTTGCCACACTAATAAATCTAAGTTAACAGAAGAAATAGCAACCTTAAATTTTGTCTCCAACAGTCTCCTATAATAGCATCCTAAACGATTTTGCATTGGGAACCCCCGAACTATTTGTAACCAACCAAACCTTTTTTTTAATAGTTTCTTTGTCTCTTACCGCTTTCTCACTTGGAACCCTTTATTTTCTTAATTTATCATGCGTCCAATTTACTCCGATCTCCCGAGAAAACGACAGGGCAAAGAGAGGATAAGGAGTTCCTCTCAACTGGGAAAACTTACAAGTTGGAGAGGATATTTGACAACTTTTTATTTTTAAGGAGCCCTTTAACCAAACTGTTGGAGGGCACTTTTTCCCCTTTTTGCTAAAAAAATCAAAATAAGGAGTTGTTTACAAAACGCCCGGAGATGCTCTAACAGATTTCATATCATATCATGTATTCAGGAAGAAACATTGTATGTCACTAATAAATTCATTGCATTCCAAAAGTAATGATGCAAAGCAATAACATGAATGAAGTAATGTTAATATATTATTGAAGTACATTATCATAGCATACATTACCTTGTAACTTTCAGCTGCCACATAAACAGGTTTGTTCATACTATGAGCCACAAGAGCTATCTGATAAGTGCCCATCATATTGATTATGCCTCCACTCTCAACAACCCCATCAGCACCAACAAATACCATGTCAACTTCATCCATAGAATAAGCAACAGCTGAATCAATTAGAACCTTAACAGGGATGCCTAATGCTGCAAGTTCATTTGACATTCTTAAACCAGTTCTGTCTGGCCTGCCCTCTGCAGTTCAATAAAATGATAAACGGACATGACAATTATTAGGGTTCAGAACATGTTATCTGCACGTACTAATGGAGTAATAAATGGATGCATGTATGCTTCCTATTCCTGAAGCAAGAACAGCATTAAGCCAGAACGTAAAATGTAAAATCACGATTCAGAACTGATTATAGATGACACAGGCCTTCCTTAACAGTTGCATTACAAAGGACTCTTCCTCTCTTCATATATTAATTCAGAGTGCATAAAGTTCAATCCCCTATTCAAGTAGCATGGTATGAAGTTCGGCAGTAACACACAGGCATCTGCCTACATGTAACAGCTATAGCCTTGTGGGAAGCAACTAGAAAAACATGGGATACCAAAATTTGACGTAAAACTTCAGACTTTCAGAGTGATATGCATCATGATGAAAACTACACATCAGCTAATGATAAGAATATACCTAATAAAAGTACAAAAGAAATTTAGTTTCAACCATTTTGATGCACTTTCATGCAATCATGGTTTCAAAGGTGACAAGGTGACCCAAGGCGAGTTGGGTACGCCTCATCACCTAGGTGACAAGGCGTAACTAGGCCCCAATGAGAGTTGGGTCAGCCCAGATGCCTAGACGAGGCCTTTGAAATATAGCACTAGATGCAATGTATGTGTATGCCATCGTCAAGCTATCTGTGTAGAAACAGATTATCACATCTTGCAACTAAATCACTATACCTGTGCATAGTACCCGAAAGAGCTTGCGATTGGATGCAGCAAGCTTTAGAACTTCCAATACTACCCTGGAATACCCATGGACAAGTATAGTACACCCATCATAAATGAAATCCTGGCTAAGCATTGCAATTGTCTTGCGAGCCTGAAAAAACATCACCCCCGAAGCATTAGTAAAAAAAGGCATGAATTCTTGTACAGAAACTAGATAAGAATCGGGAGGTTTTGGATATGCGGATAACCTTTAAAGATATCTCTCCAAATTTTTCTCCTCGCTCAATTAGGCGTGATTTTGCTGCATCAAACTTCTCATGCTCCAGATGTGATGTCCTCGTTACAAACCGCATGAACAAATCACAAGCAGCTGAAAGAGAAATGGATGTAGCATCCCAGGACTGAAATACATAGGCATTTTTTAGTGTCAATTCCCAATAGTTAGAAAATACACGCGAAATTAAATCCAGAACCAGGAGCAGCACAATGAATGATATGTCATTCACAAGGATAGATCGAAACTCCAAGAATTATGATAAAAATATGGTGGTAGAAGATATTAAGGAAGACAGTGCAAAAAACAAGAGGTGACATTAAAGTTCAGGAATGGATGTGCACGCAACTCAAGCTTCTCGTGGTGGGGTCAGTACTCAGTGATTATAACAGCGTAATATGAGGGCTTTTGTGTATTACAGTGATTATGACAATCAAGCGTTTGGCTTTCCAGACTTTCATTGAATCAACTATACAAAATAAGTCATTCAGAGCATGGTAATAAAGGTGAGACTGTGCCACTAAAAACTCGGGCAGAAATGCTAATTAAGGTCTGAGCCACTTTTATGCAAACGGAATTTCGATTTACTATCCTGCTTAACATGACCACAGACAGCGTCCAATAACGGATAAGCCATCAGCACAAAGAAATAGCTCAGGGAATCATGCTGATCATCAAAGAATATACACTTAATTAGCACAGCAAGCGGGAACGACGGAGCAACCGAGCAGGTGAAATCGGCCGGGCTATCAACCTTGAGCTTATCAGACGCCTTCTTGAGCTCGATCTCGAGCTCCATCATGGTGGTGGCCCTGCTGGAGCGGATGACGGCGGCGAGTGCCATGATGGCGGCCACCGCCTCCGCGGCCTCGGGCTTGCGGCGCCAGAAGTTGAACTCCTCGATGACGCCGCCGCCGGCCCCGGGGGACGACGGGGGCGGGGGCAGGGCGGCCGCGTCGGCGGCATCGGCGCCGGGGGGGATGGCTGCGGCGGCGGCGGCGGCGTGCGCGAGCCAGTCGCTGGAGACGACGGCGTGGTGCTCCGCGCGCGTCTGGTAGTAGGCGGAGATGGGCGGCGGGACGGGGCTAGGGTTTTGGGCGGCGTCGGGCTCCATGGGATGGGAGCAGGCCAGGCCAGCAGGGGGGACAGAGGAAGCACGGGGATGAAATGGGAAGGGAGAGCTGTGGGCCTGTGGCTCCGTGAGAGATCATCTCAACCGTCCGTTTACGCTCCAGCCGAGAAATAGTGTGATTTTTGTGATGTGGAAAATTGTTGGCACTTTGGCAGTGGCACCACGATTTGACATTTTTCTGCCTCACGAGTTGACGATGAAAGAAGGGGCAGTTTAACTTAAAATCCATCCATGTTTCTAATGTAAAATAAAATTACTGCTCTGGCTGGTAAATTGAGCCGGCATAATAATCATAAACTCTCGAATTTCAATGTAGGCAAAGTGGCCTTGGAAGTCCATTGTTGGCAGCTGTGGCTTCTCGAGTTCCCGTTTAGCATACATGATACATATAGCACATTTATAACAAATAAGATAGCAGTGGGCATTTAGTCTAGTGGTATGATTCTTGCTTAGGGTCCCGAGTTCAATTCTCGGAATGCCCCTGATTTTGTTATCTTTTTCAGTTTTTCTTCGCTTTTTGCTTTTTTTTTTTTTTTGTCCGTACGTTGCTACGGGACAATTAAAATTTTATACTAAAAACACGCGGATGGTATGGTAAGATAACAGTACCGTGAAATTAAATATTAACATTAAAGTAACAATTAATCCAAAAAGCAAAGTTGATAAAATTAACCGCACGGAGAATATTTGCGTCCATCGTTTGGGAAACCATGTGAATCAAATATAGTTGGCCACGCTGCATCAAATTTGCATCAGGACTGATGCTCCTAAGCATCTGAACCTCATCAAACTTATCTGCTACTGCGTAGTGAATTCAGAAACAGGTAAGCACGAAAAAAAAAACAGCTTTGAGGATTCAGAAATAGTGATGGTCAAGCTTTCTCTGATACGCTTTTCAGTAGCTGATGTTCTTTTTTTTTTCTAGACAACTGAAGACATGTACTAATTCATAAACTGTATTTTAAATACGCAAGCATGATCTATATGTCTAAAAATTAGCTAATGGGCAAATGTATAATGTTAACGTCATACTCACATGCAGCATAGCAATAGGACAGAAAGCAAGGAAAGAAATGGGATTTTCACCATATATGCCGGATTGAAAGTAAAACTAAAAACACTAAATTGGAGAATATTTGCTGGCACCCAATGAAGATATTTGGTTTGTTGGCAACTACATTGAAAACTGCAGCAGTAGTTGATTATTAGGGCACTCCCAATGCAGAAACAACCATAGTTTCTAGGGTTATTTGGATTCTTGCCATTATAATTTCTCAAGTTTTGAAGAACGTCATTACTATTTGTCTTATTGGAAATTTGCCATTGCTATTCTGCTTCCCCCTCACCCTTGCCATTTGCTACGTTTGGAGCATAGCTAGGCCCACCTGCAGGCGTCGTATTTCCGTATGGGTCCGTATTGCCCCTGTATGAGAGGATAAGGAGCACGCCGCCGTTCTTCTCTGCCGCCCCCGTTCTTCTCTCGCATTCTTCCCCCTTCTCTGCTGCACGCCCGCGCCACTGTCCATTCTTCTCCCCTCATCCCTCCGACCAAACCCTAACCCCATCTCTTTCTGCGGTGACCCAGGCGTGAGCGGTGGTGGCGAATCGAGGCGTGGTTGGCGGCGGCGATTGAAGGTGGTGGCGATGGAGACAAACCCTAACCTGCACATCTCGCCGCCGATGCTCGCGCCACCTGCCACTTGCCGCAGATGAGTGGAAGCTAGGTTAGTGGAGCGGCGACGGCCAGCTCCAGCTCGGCGGACTGGGGGATCAAGAGCCCGCCGCTGCACCCACTCGTAGAGTGCCCGGATTATCGAGTTCAGTTGGTACGAATCAGAAGCAACCAGCGTGCCACTTATGGCAAGACCTTCGTCAAGTGCCCAAACAACATCAAAGTAAGTCAATTTGTGTTCAATTTGGAGTTTCTTAGATGATTTTCATGCGGCTAGGGTTTTGTGGGATGCAGGGTGACCCAACAACATGTGGCATCATAATGTCCGAGGCGTAGTACGTTGCATTCTTACGCAACCCAGAGCAGCATCAGCAGAATCGATCGAAGAAGGTGAGCCATTTGAGTTCAGGAGAAGGTGGACATGGGTCTATCGAGCTCATTTTCGACCTGAAGCTAGAACTCAATGAAATGAAGCAGAAACTTGATAGTGTTGTGACTGATCTTTCAGTGGTGAAGGCACAAGTTCAGAAGATCAAGATGAATTATGTTGTTATAGCAGCAGTCTGTGTAGGTGTAGCTATTGGTTGTCTTATGAGCAAGCTTTGGAAGTAGTGAATTTTATGCAATGTAGCTTCTGTTGGTCTTAGCTGTTGTAAGCTTTCATTATCTGTTGAATGTACCAGTGCCTGAAGTTGATGAATGGAATCTGAAAGTTTTTCAAATAATTTGTAGTGCTCTGGTTGTAAGATTAACCCCCTAGACATAATTTTGGATCAATTGGTCAAGCCATCATGATTTTAATCCAATTGGTCTCATACTTGTGCTCTGGTTAAGTGAAAGAGAACCAAGTAACATACTGTATAATATATAGCATCACATGACAACTGACAGACAACATCCTTCTCTGAAGAAACATTGTATAGGGTAATATCTCTCCCACTTTGTAACTCTGATTTCCTTGAATGATGTCTATTGTAGCTATGATAAATTGAAATGAATTTTGCATAAGTGGACAAAATTAGGAACTTGCAAGCACGGCTGACTGTTTTCAGTTTCAAAGTGCTTTATTATACACAAAAAGGATGAGGCCCAATTTTCATGAGAACGTTGAACATACACATGGCCACATGCCCACAAAACTATCAGTGTGCTAAGCACTGCGTAGAGCATGACCCATTCATAGGCATATGATCACACATATGACAGCAAAAGCAACAGATACTACTGAAAGAGAACCAAGTGACAACATGAATTCACAGGCATACTGACAATATTAATGACAGTAGCATTTCAAGCTTGTTCAAGTACTCAATCATTACAGACATCACAAAAGGCTATCACAGGCATTACAACTAACAGTACATCCAATTCATCGATTCAGCTTGTTCTAGTTTTCAAGCGTTACATGCATTACAGCTAACAGTACATCCAGTTCACAAAAGGCCATCACAACCATCACAATCTCACTGTCCATCAGAGATGAGGTCCATCAGGCTTCTCACAACCCTTGCTGGAGGAGCAGCAGCATCCTTTTTCTTCTTCTTTTTCAGTGGTGTTTTTTTTCTTCTTAGGGGTTTTCTTCTTCTTTGGTGCTTTATTCTTCTTCATCTTCAATGGTCCAGCAGTATCATCTTGTGGTCTCTTCCTATGTACACACATATGACAAAAGATCAGTGAAATTAATGTTAACCTTTTATTTGATGAAAAGAATACAAATGACAGAAGATCAGTGAAATTAATGTTAACCATTTATTTGTGCTAGCAGTCTCACCATCCTCTCCAACCATTTCAAGCTTGCAAGTCTTGGAGAAGTGGCCAAAACCTCCACACCTTTTACATCTAACTTTCTTCTTGTTGGCCCTATTCTCTAGGCACCCTCTTTGCCTCACAACCTTTGGCTGACCTGCTGTTCTTCCTAGTAATGGTGGGAAAACCTTGTACCAAAGATCAACTTGTGGCCATTGGGATATGTCTGGCATTGGTTCTACTCTACCTTCATAGGCAGCTCTAAACTTAGCAACAGAGTAATAATCATGCACAAAGTCAGCTACCTGCATACCTCTATTGGTCAAGATCCAAGCCAAGGCATGCTTGCATGGCTTGCTAGTTACCTGCCATTCCCTGTATGAACACTTCTGATTCTTAAGATCAGTTGTGTGCCGTTTATGGTTATTCCAGTCATCTAGCAGTGTTACCTCTGCAAATTCATCATCACTGACTTTAACCTTCATAACTTTCATATTTTTTCTTATAAGGTTCAAGTCCTTCATGACACCAGGAAGGATTCCATCTCCCCATTTCTGTGCAATCTTCTTCCTTATGTACCTTTTCTTCATTATCATCTCTCTTATCCTGTCAACTAGCTCATGGATATGCAGTCCTTTGAAGTCCTTGATCTGAGCATTGAAGCTCTCAGAGACATTATTAGTTAAATAATCACATTTACTCTCCTCAAAGAAGCCACATCTGTACCATATCCTAGGATGATGCTTCTGAAGGTAATCAATAGCAGCTAGAGCAAACTCAAAGATTTTCTTCATATGCCACCTAAACATGCTTTCTATGTAGTTCCTTGCAGCAGGATATAGATGGTCAGTGAAAACATCCCCTGAGAAGTGTTTCATGAAGTTATTGTACATGTGCCTTGTGCACTCCCTATTTTCAGCCTATGGGAAAACAGCCCCACAGCTGTCTCTAACCCTTTACAAGCATCACTACATATTACTAGTCCTAGCGGGGTCTCCTATGACATTATGCAAATTCTCTAGGAACCACTTCCAGTTGTCCTCAGTCTCTGAGTGAAACACACCAAATGCAATATGGTACAACCAGTTATGGCCATCAACACCTGTTGCTGAAGCCAACTGTCCAGTATACTTTCCATTTAGAAAAGATGCATCTACTCCTATAAAGGGTCTACAACCAGCTAGGAATCCATCAATGCAATGGCTTCAAAGCAACAAAAACCCTCTTGAACCTATTCTTCTTACCAATCTTCTCTAACTCTATTTGTACTCTACTTCCAGGTGAACTTATTTCTAGCTGTGCAGCCCAATTGAAAAGAAGTTGAAAGCTTTCCTCATACTTACCATGTATCTGATCTAAGGCTACCTTCAAACCAGACCACACTTTTGAGTACTTCAACTTTATTCCAAAGTCACCCTCTAATTTTTTTCTTTGCCTCCTTTGCTCCCTTTGTTGGGTTATTCTTAACCCAATCTCCAATCCTATCTACACACCAGCCCTGACTGGCCATTTTACTTCTCTTAGCTTGGTGGTAGGACAATTGTGGTCAGCAGGAAGCTTTTTGATCTACAATAGCATAGGGTAAAAGAAAATGTTAACAGAAAATAATACATCAAAAATCAAAAAATAAATGTTAACAGAGACAATGATACATCACAAATCAGAAAAGAAATGTACATGTACAGTTTCTTATAAAAAATGGTGGAAGCATGTATGCGCCAAGGGCATCCCTCAGCAGCACACTTTGCTATGAACCTTTGCTTGTCACTTTTGTAACCAGGAGCAAGCTCAAACCTAGTCTTCACAGCATAATGTCTTAATGCTTTCCTGAATGCAATGATATCAGGAAACAGCTCTCCCTTCACAATCTTTGGGTTCTTAGGGTCATGCAATACATTTATCTCTAGAGGATCAGCATCATCCACCTCTGCCTCAACATGGACAAAGTCATCAGATGGATCAGCAGTAGCATGAGTGTTAGCATTGTCAAATGGTTGTGGCTGTGCAAACTCAGTAGGTGGCGCTTCATCATACATGGCCTCATCATCAACTCCCACATATTCTTCATCGTTATCAAAGATATCTGGCTCTCTAGCTGCCTCTCTATCTGGCTCTCTAGCCATCTCTCTATCTGGCTCTCTAGCTGCCTCTCTGTCTGGTTCTAACTCATCAGCCACCTCTGGATTCTCAGGAGAAGCACATGGCAAGGTTGTTGGCTCAGTACCACCACTACTGGGTTGTTTAGGCATGTTAGCATCATGAGTGCCTAATTCTGCTGCATCATCAGGAAGAACCACACAGAGAGGCTCTAGTGCATCAAACTTAGGTTCCACACAAATTGCACTATCAAATACACCTACTATAACCTGGCAGGTCATCTCCTCTTTATGCATTTCAAACAAATCAACCATCTGTATCTCATCAACTAGTCTGACATCCTCATTCAATCTTTTGTTAAAGAACCAAACAATGGGTGTCTGGTTAGTGCAAAGATTCATTTCAGTTGCTAGATGTTTCAACAGCAAGTCTAGTGTCAGTGACCCATACTCCACATCCCACTTAAACACTCAGCCTTTTGTGTATGATTTCCTACTAGTCGAGTCTTTGGAAGCAAAAGCTTCGACTTTAACCTCTAGCGCAAACATCCCACCCCTAAGAAGCAGTAAATTCATCCCCAAATCAAAGTGTATACATGCACAAATCATCAGAATACCAACTAATCGCCAACTGTGTTGACCACATGGAGACGAAGGATGCAGAAAGGGTACCTGCTGCTGCTGCCCTCCATCACCACCAGAGCAGTGGATGCGCATGGAAGCGCTAAGCCTGAGCTCCCCGCCATCAGGGTGACTCCATCACCTCCAGTGGACGTGAGGTTAGGGTTTGTCTCCGTCGCCACCACCTCCAATCGCCGCCGCCAACCACGCATCGATTCGCCGCCACCGCTCACGCCTGGTTCGCCGCGGAAAGAGATGGGGTTAGGGTTTGGTCGGAGGGATGAGGGGAGAAGAATGGACGGTGGCGCGGGTGTGCGGCAGAGAAGGGGGACGAATGCGAGAGAAGAACGGGGGCGACAGAGAAGAATGGCAGCGTGCTCATTATCCTCTCGTACATGGGCAATACGGACCCATACGGAAATATGACGCCTACAGGTAGGCCTAGCTACGCTCCAGACGTAGCAAAGGGCAAGAGTGAGGGGGAAGTAGAATAGCAATGGCAAATTTCTAATAAAACAAATAGTAATGACGTTCTTCAAAACTTGAGAAATTATAATGGCAAGAATTCAAATAACCCTAGTTTCTTTGGACATTAATTGTACTGCTACCTAAGCATTTTGCTGATGTGGCAATGTAGTTATTGAAGAGAGAGCAAAAATCATAGAAACTAGATCTAAGTTAGAAACTATGTCTACATGAGAACCAAGACATGAATGGATGTGATTGGTAGAGAATGGAGAGAGAATGTTTGTGATTGGATAAAAATTTGTTCTGTAGAAACTATCCATTGGGACCATGGTTTATATATATAGTGTCTACAGAAATTAATAGGTAGCATTGGGACTGCCCTTATAGGATAAAATATTGAACATTGCCTATGAGTCGTCAAATGTAAATAGGACTTTAGGACACAAAACTACAGGCAATCACTTTAACCATATTTGGGCTCACGGCACAATGACCATACATGAACAGGAAGTTGAAGAAAATAGCAGGGTGTGAAAATTAAAGCACATGGCAGACAATATTCAATCAAATGGGAGATGTAATCGAGCACTATTAGGCAAGTAGATCAATGGATTGTACAAATGATATTAATAGCCAAATATATGGATTTTCCAATGGCAAAAGAATGATTGATTCACTTACACCCGTAGTCTGCATTTATGCAGGCTGACAGCAGCTTGTGTAGTCCATCAAAATATATGGGTCTTGCGCTTACACCCGTAGTCTGCATTTATGCAAACATTTACCTAGGTTGACAGGCTGATAGCAGCTTGTTTAGTCTATCAAAATATATGGGTCTTGCGCTTACACTCGTAGTCTGCATTTATGCAAACATTTACCTAGGTTGATAGGCTGACGGCAGCTTGTTTAGTCCATCAAAATATATGGGTCATGTTCTATTAATTGACGCAACCTGAGGTGAAGTGATGGTAATGGAAAAACTGCTATCTCATGTTTACAAAGCCTAAAGGGCGGCGCACAATGCCTCTTCCTCGCGGCATGGTTATCTGTAGGTGGGGGATTTGGATGCTGCCGCCAGAGCCTCACACGGAATCACGATCGAGGCCAGGCGATGGCCCCCGGAAAGCAGAATAGCAGCGACCGGCGAGGGGGGGGGGGTGCAGACAGCCGCAAAGACTCACCGGGATCACAGAGCAAGTGCAGTGGGCGTGGGCGTGGGCTCTATCTAGCTCACGCTAATCGAAAAGGCATTATTGAACTCCCACCTTTGTTTTTAGCAAATTTAGCGAATGCTCTGCCATTTCATTATAGGAGAAAGCAGCACAACAGTTCAAAGAAGCATGATCCTAGTCTACATAGATAAGATCAACAATAACAACAACATAGTCTTTCAGTCCCAAGCAAGTTGGGATAGGCTAGAGTTAAACCCACTATAAGTCCTAAGTCACGGTTCATGCACTTCAATAGCTGCTTTCCATATACTCCTATTCAAACATAGATCTCTAGGTATATCCCAAACTTTCAAAAACCAAGCTCTGACATAGATAAGAAGAAAAGAAAAAAAAGCTTATACTTGCTAAAGAGTCAGAGCTCGGTTTTTGCATCAGCCATTGCTTGTTTGAATCAGTTACTACTAATTGCATTATTAGGAGTAGCAGCAGCCGCTAAGAGTAATCATTTCAGTTCGGGCACCAATACTTGTTTGAATCCGTTACTACTAATTGTTGGAAATAGGGTGTGATTACACTGCTACTTTCTTCTACAATAGTGTTCATGAGAGCGCAACATGCTGCACACCTCGTTGCCGTCTTCTACATTCAAACCAACCTACATAACAATGAAAAACCTTCAGAAAAAAAATTCAGTAAAAATATATAGGTATGCAACTAAACAGGCAGCATCATGTATCATCAAGTATCAAATTTACAACCATAAGATTTAGTTGTGACAATGCCCACCATTTCCTGGTATAGTAAGTATAAGCAGATTTTAACTGAAATATGTACTACAGGCTACCATCTGAGATTTGCTCCATGCATCAATATTCAGGGTAGCACATTTGAACTAAAATATGTGGAAGTCAATCGAAAAAGCAATAATGTAGTATGAGTATTAGCATTGGTAGAAGTAATAGTGGTATTACTATTAAAAATGACCGCAGCAGTATTTTTTTGGGTATCTGTAGAAGGTAGAGAATCACCACACACCAATGTGGGTGGGGAGCCTTTCATATATATAGCCAATAGGCATACATGGAAGTTACATACATGGGAAGCTATTTCCTGTACAAGGAAACTATCCTAGGCTATACATGGCAGCTAGCCTATCTAGGGAAACACCAATCAATCACTAATTGATCTAGATATATACATATCCTAATATAGATATATACATATCCTAATACCTGCCCGCAGTCGTAGCGGAAGCATCACGGACGCATAGACTGGTCCGAAAATCAGTGAAGAGCTGGATGGGCAGACCCTTGGTCATGATATCTACGAACTGATGCGCAGATGGGACATGGAGAACACGGAACTGTCCCAGAGCAACCTTTTCGTGGACGAAGTGGATGTCGATCTCGATGTGCTTTGTGCGGCAGTGGTGGACAGGGTTGACAGCCATGTAGACAGCGCTCACATTGTCACAGTAGACAACCGTCGCAAGCGGGATGGAGATGTGGAGCTCCTATAAAAGCTGACGCAGCCAGCAGCACTCGGCAACAACATGGGCCACTGCTCGGTACTCTGCTTCGGCACTGGAGCGAGACACGGTCGTCTGACACTTGGAAGACCAGGACACTAGGTTGTCACCGAGGTAGACGCAGAAGCCAGAGATAGAACGGCGCGTGTCTGGGCAGCCAGCCCAGTCGGCGTCGGAGTAGGCTGTGAGCTGGTCAATGGCACCAGAGCCCAAGTGCAGACCGGCGAACAGAGATCCCTTGACATATTGCAGGATGCGCTTGATCAACGCAAGGTGCGGCTCGCGGGGGTCGTGCATGAAGAGGCAGACCTGCTGGACAGCATAAGCCAGGTCCGGCCTTGTCAGAGTGAGGTACTAGAGCGCACCAGCAAGGCTCCTGTACTCCGAGGGATTGGCAACTGGGGCGCCCTCTGAGGCGGATAGCTTGGTCCGGGCATCTACAGTAGTAGCTGTCGGATGGCATTCAGACATGCCAGCACGCTGGAGGAGATCAGCAGCATACTGCCGCTAGGAGAGGAACAACCCGCTGCTGTCCCACGTCACCGAGATGCCGAGGAAGTGGTGTAGGTCGCCGAGGTCCGTCATGGCGAACTCCGAGTGAAGGCGTGAAGTGACATGATGGAGAAGTGCCGATGACGACACGGTGACGATGATGTCATCAACATAGAGGAGGAGGTAGGCCATGTTGTCGCCAGCCTTGTAGACGAACAGGGAGGCATCCGACTTGGAGGTGGTGAAGCCGATGTTGTAGATGAAGTTGGAGAAGCGCTGGTTCCAAGCACACGGCGCCTGCTTAAGTCCATACAAGGACTTCTGCAGCAAACATACATAGTTAGGAGCAGCGGGGTCGACAAAGCCTTTCGGCTGCTCGCAGTAGACCGTCTCCTTGAGGTTGCCGTGGAGGAAGGCATTCTTCACGTCGAGCTGGCGTATGGGCCAATCTCGCAAAGTAGAGATGCTGAGGACGGCTTTGTCGATGGGGCTGAATGTCTCGTCGTAGTCAACACCGGCCTCCTAGGAGAACCCGCGGACGACCCAGCGTGCCTTGTGCCGGGCGAGGGAGCCGTCGGAGTGGAGCTTGTGCTTGAACAGCCACTTGCCAGTGACGATGTTCGCACCAGGCGGCCGAGGTACGAGGCGCCAAGTGCCGTTGTCGATCAACGCCTTGTACTCTTCCGCCATCGCAGTGCGCCAATTAGGATCGGCGAGTGCACTACGATAGTTCACCGGGACCGGCGAGGCGACGGAGGCAGAGAGGCCGTAGCGCTGGACGGTGCGGAGGCTGCCAGTCTGTGAGCGTGTCACAGGCCGGGCCACTGGTACTACGGGGAGAGCGGCTGGTGGCGCTGCCGGTGCTGCAGCCGCTGGTGGCATAGCAGCAGGGGCCACGGAGGCAGCCGCAGGAGCCACCGGCTCGGTGGCCAGCGCTGCAGGAGTCCGGGCACGACAAGTGTAGACGGCACCAAAGCGCTGGCCTCCGAGCTGTGGCCCACCCGCAGGAGGAGCAGCTAGAGTGTGCCCGCCCATAGGGCAGGGGGCCCAGCTGGAGTACAGCCGGGTCTAGGAGCGCCAGGAATGGATCCTCGCTAGTGGCAGCGAGTGGCGGAGTAGTGCTCGCTGGTGTCGGCGAGGAGGAGAGTCCCTGCATCAGAAAATCAAGTGAAGACGGCATGGAAGCCGCTGATGGTGCTGCTGAGAACGGAAACACGGACTTGTCGAAAATGACATGGCGAGAGATGATAATGCGACAAGTAGACATGTCGAGGCAGCGGTAGCCCTTGTGAGAGGATGGATATCCTAGGAAAACACAAGGTGCGGAGCGAGGGGCGAGTTTGTGTGGGGAGGTGGCAGTGAGGTTTGGATAGCAGAGGCACCCGAAAATGCGAAGTGAGGAGTAATCTAGGATGGTGCCGTGAAGGAGTTGGTGAGGTATTCTGTTGTGGATGGAGGAGGAGGGACGCCTATTGAGGAGGAAGGTGGCTATGGTGAGAGCCTCAGCCCAATAGGGAGGTGGCATGGATGCATGGAGGAGCATGGTGTTGTTGGTGGTGCGGAGCATGCGTTCAGCCTTGCCATTTTGTGGGGAGGTATAGGGGCAGGAGAGGCGGAGCATAATGCCATGGCTGGTGAGGAAAGAGGTGGTGGTGTGGTTAACAAACTCGGTCCCATTATCTGCTTGAAAGGATTTAGGTGTGGTGCCAAACTGTGTCTGAGCGTAGGCAATGAACTCGACAATGTGGCGGTGCACCTTGGATTTTTGGCGAAGTGGAAAGGACCAGCAATAATGAGAAAAATCATCTACTAAAACAAGATAATATTTGAATCCGGAGTTGCTAAGCACGGGAGATGTCCACACATCACAATGAACTAAATCAAACGGAGCATTGGTTACAGAGGTGGAGTGACTGAATGGGAGTCGCACGTGCTTGCTAAGTTGACAGGGATGGCATAGGCATGGCGAGCTCTTATTGTAGGAGATGACCGACATGCTCCAGAGAGTGGCGAGGCTGGTTGGACCGGGGTGGCCGAGGCGGTGGTGCCACAGAGACGATGTGGTGGCGAGGCTGCAGGAGTGAGCTGGTGTGGAGGGGAAGGTGTAGAGGTCGCCACCACTATTGCAGCGAAGAGTCACGCGCCCCGTCTGTTTGTCGCAGAACCGACCAATTTATAAGAATACAAGTACAATGGCAATCCGCAAGCAGTTGCACTGTCATACTTGAATCCATATAAACCCGGTAGTCCGTCGAGTACCACGACGGGTCTCGATAAACGATTTACAACAACCAAGATCGTATAGGATTCAACATACATGCCACATATTACATAAAGTTCACAGATACTTTTCATCATCAGAGTACGAATAGAAAGTTATTACAAACCGAGTTTGATAATTAAAGCGGAAGCAAATAAGTTTGAAGATAAGTTTCCAACGTAGTTTGATACAGTGCCAAGCCAGATCACGATCCACAAAAGCAAAGATAGGAATTACTAAGGAAGCCTGCCCAAGGCTTACTCCTCATCCACAGCGGGATAGAAGCAACTCTTGCAATAACCATGATACACAGTGCCATCTGCAACAATAGGAAAATAAACCCTGAGTACGAGAAGGTACTTAGCTAGACTTACCCGTCATGAACCAGAAATAAAATGACTCCAAGGATCATGCAAGGCTGTATAAGTGGACGTAACTTGACAACATTTTGCGTAAAAGGCAATTAACCGTTGTACAATTGTGATTCTTTCATCAAGTTAATTATAACTATCCATTTCTAGATTAGCAACTATCCTATGCCAAACATGTGGTATATTATTTAGAATCATACAATAGTAACCATAGCAGGTATTGTAATTCCATATTCATTTGAACCATCATGTTTCATAATATAGTTGCTACGATGTTGGGACTAGCCAAGTTTCTCACTATCCGGGAGAGACGGCGATTCGAATCGATTTCAACCAGCTGGGAATTTATTCCTAACATCCATATGGTACTAGTATCACCTCCAACGAATTTCATGAATTTTGGACTCATAATTAATTTATAAAAATTCATGCAAGGATTAACTATTTATAAAAGAAAAATCTATAACTATAGATCTACACATGCACTGGTCTTCAAATTTTTATCCAAGCTCATATATGCTAAGACTAGCTTACCACAAAAATTTCATAATTTTTGGAGCACAGGAACTCTAGATATAAAATAAACAAATTTGAATGCATTCAAAAGCATATTTCAAATCCTTATTTAAATCTCCAGAAATTTCTACTGTTGAACCCAAGAACATATTTTTCTTAAATACTACATTTCCTAAGGAACACAACCATATTTATTTCACAATTTTAGGAGCTACCAAACTGAAGATATGAAAATCACAAAAGAAATCAAAAACTGGATCAAATGAGCTATCCTTCACTACTGCTGTCGCTGACTGGTGGGACCCGGTGGTCAGAGGACCCCACATGTCATTGACTCGAAGCAGAGCAGCGGCGCTGCGCGGTGCTGGCGCGGCCAGAGCTCGCCGACGGCGAGGTTGCCGGCGGTGACATCATCACTACTCGATCTACTTGACCTAGCACATCTATTGAGCCACTTGGCCGGCCCTATTGTCGACGGTAAGGACGACGGCGGCGGCAATGGCGGAGCGGCGAGGCGGGACGACGATGAGACGTCGGTGAAAGCTACGGTGACGCAAACACAAGCTCGGACGAGCATCTACGAGCTATGGTTGGCCTATTGCGCGCTCAAACGTGGCATGGGGTGGTCTGGTTAGGGGGGACCACGGCGACGGAGGGTGGCGGAGGAGCTCCGGCGAGGCGGTGCGCGGGGTTAGAGCTCACCGAGCTTGAACAGCGAGCACTGGAGAACGCGGTAGGATGCTGGGGTGGCAGTGGAGCTGTTGCGGTGGTGCTTGAGTGGCCAGGCGCGAGCTGCGCGCGGCTATGGCGACGGCGGAGCTACGGGCGCTCGGCGGCTGCTGCAGCGGGGAAGAAGGGACGCCAGAAGGGAAATGGGAGCGCGGGGCGACTCGGGCGGGTGCTGGCGGTGATGAAGGCGCGCCCAGGCGCTGCGTGGCCTGCGCGGTTAGGGCAGCGGCGACGCGCGGCCGTCGCCGGGGACACGCGGCGCGCGAACTCTGCCGGTGTCGGCCACTGACGCTCGCGATTCAGTTTCGTCAGTTAACTGAAAGGGGCGCCTGACAGCCGGTTTTGGCGATGACTTAACTTCCAATACGTGACGAATTAGTGCTAGGTTACTAAACCAACTTTGTAGACCTAAGTACCAGTTACAATTGTTGTTCAATGATCGAGTTCTAATTCTCACCCGAACTCGAGTTATAATGCCCTGAAGGTCAGCTTGTCAGGCTGTCAGGGTTTCACGACTTAGCAAGAATTTGCTAAGTGTAGAATTTGTGATTTCTCTGATTTTTGAAACCCAAATTCACACATGTTAGGAGCTGAATCAGTCAAAGGCCCAAAAATCAAAGTTGTTCCTTATGCCAAACACTACAACTTTGCTTTAGTGAACTCCTCCATGCAAGGTCCCTAACACCTAGTTCCACTTTAGTTAAACATGTCACTTTGAAATCATGATACACATTCAAACCATGGCTAAATGACCAAACTAGCCCTAGCACTAAATACCAAAGTTGTTCCTAATGATATCCTAAGCATGTTTAAACAATTTGCAAGGTCATTAAAGCATTTCATGTAGTAGTCACTCATATAGCCATTCAGGTCAACACATGAAATATCCCTAAAGTGCTTGATCATGAAATGTGGCCTTCATGAACAAGGTTCCTTTTGTTAACCTAAGTGTAGCTAAGGTGTTTTAGTGACCAACATTACCCACTTGCATTCATTTGCACATGATCATATGCATATGTTCTAAGAAACACGAGATAACAAGCAATGTTTCATATGTTTCGATCAGATGTTTCAATTGTAAATGATGATTTATGAATGCTTGATGCTCAGGCTCATGTTATGCAAGTCAAGTTATGCAAGGCTAACACCCGAGGTGTTACAGCCCCTCCCCCTTATAAAAATCTCGTCCCGAGATTTGCAAGACCTACCATTCTTGGAAAAAGGCGGGATAAACTTCTTGCAGATAATCTTCTCTTTCCCATGTAGCATCTTGTTCACTGTGATTGTTCCACACCACCTTATAAAACTTAATAATCTTACTCCTTGTTACTCTCTCCATCTCTTCTAATACTCGAATTGGCTTTTCTTCATAGGTCAAATCCGATTGAAGCGGTACGTTGGTGGGTGCAATAGCTTCTTCCGGTACTCGAAGACATTTCTTTAGCTGAGAAACATGGAACACATCAAAGATTGCACTCATCTCTGGTGGTAGTTGTAGCTTATATGCCACATTTCCTTTTCGTTTCAAAATTTTGTATGGCCCTACATATCTTGGTGAAAGCTTCTTTTTCATCCCAAATCTCTTCACACCTTTCATGGGTGATACTCTCAAGTACACATAGTCACCTACTTCAAAAGTTAGTGGTCTTCTTCTTCTATCGGCATAGCTCTTCTGTCGTGATTGAGCTGCCTTCATGTGTTGTTGGATAATACGTACTTGTTCTTCGGCTTCATTGATAAAATCAATACCAAAATATCTCCTTTCACCGGGCTCAATCCAATTCAATGGAGTTCTACACTTTCTGCCATACAAGGCTTCAAATGGAGCCATTTTGATACTCGCTTGATAACTGTTGTTGTAGGAGAATTCAGCTAAAGGTAACCATTTCTCCCATGACCCTTTTGAAGATATAACACAAGCTCTAAGTAAATCTTCTAGGATTTGGTTTACTCTCTCTGTCTGCCCTGAAGTTTGCGGATGATAAGCTAAACTCCTGATTAGCTTGGTTCCCAAAGCTTGGTGTAAGTGTTCCCAGAAACGAGCTATGAACTGCGGTCCTCTATCCGAGATTATGGTCCGGGGTACTCCATGCAACTTCACGATCTGGGATACATATATCTCAGCGTATTTCCCTACTATATACCTCGTGTTCACGGGTATGAAGTGTGCTGACTTGGTAAGACGATCGATAATGACCCAGATTGAATCATGACCTTGTGGCGTTGTTGGAAGGCCTGTAATAAAGTCCATACTGATCTCTTCCCATTTCCATCCTGGAATAGGCAGTGGCTGAAGTAATCCAGCGGTTTTCATATGGACGGCTTTCACTCTACTACAGTTATCACACCTTGCAACATAGGCTGCGATCTCTTTCTTCATCTTAGTCCACCAAAAACGGGTTTTCAAGTCTTGATACATCTTACTACTACCCGGGTGGATAGACAATTTGGAGGAGTGAGCTTCTTCTAAAATTTGATTCCTTAGCTCACGGTCTTTCGGCACCACTAGCCGGTCCTCAAACCATAATACACCTCTTTCGTCCAATCTAAAGTGTTTTGTTTCTTGCTCTTGCATTTTTCTCTTGATGTGACTTATTCCTACATCTGTCTGCTGTAGCTCTATGATTCGGCCCTCAAGCGAACAACTGATTGTGATATTGTGGAGTACGGCAGGATGTAGCAAGTTGAATCCATCTTCCAATAGTGCTTCCATAGTGTTGCAATGGGACTTCCGACTAAGTGCATCAGCTACTACATTTGCTTTACCCGGATGGTAATGCACTTCCAAATTGTAATCCTTAATCAATTCCAACCATCTACGTTGTCTCATGTTCAGTTCTGGCTGGGTAAAGATATACTTGAGGCTTTTGTGGTCAGTATAGATATGACATACATTGCCCAACAAGTAATGTCTCCATATCTTTAATGCATGGACAACGGCTGCCAGTTCCAAATCATGTGTAGGATAGTTGACTTCATGTTTCCTCAATTGCCGAGAGGCATATGCAATTACTCTCCCTTCTTGCATAAGTACACATCCCAAACCTATTCCTGATGCATCACAAAATACATCAAAAGGCTTTTCGATGTCTGGTTGTGCTAGCACTGGTGCTGTAGTCAACAAAGTTCTGAGGGTGTGAAAAGCTGTTTCACATTCTGGTGTCCACTTGTATTTCTCATCTTTCTGAAGTAGTCTGGTCATAGGCTTAGCTATTTTTGAGAAATCTGGAATAAACCGACGATAGTATCCTGCTAACCCTAGAAAACTCCAAACTTCATGAACCGAAGTTGGGGCTTTCCACTCCATGACCTCTTGTACTTTTGATGGGTCTACTGAGATTCCATCTCTGGATAAAATGTGACCTAAGAAAGGCACTTTGCTCATCCAAAATTCACATTTGCTAAACTTAGCATATAGCTTATGCTCCCTCAGTCTGGATAGGACAATCCTCAAATGCTCTTCATGATCTGACTCAGTTTCTGAATAAATCAATATGTCATCGATAAACACGACCACGAACTTATCAAGTTCGGGCATGAATACCGAGTTCATTAGGTACATGAAATAGGCTGGAGCATTCGTTAGTCCAAAAGACATAACCAAATACTCGTATAAGCCGTACCTAGTAGAGAAAGCAGTTTTAGGTATATCCTCCGGTCTGATCTTTATCTGATGGTAACCTGATCTTAAGTCAATTTTGGAGAATACTTTTGCCTTTGCTAGCTGATCGAACAAGATGTCGATGCGGGGTAACGGATATTTGTTCTTGATGGTCACAGCATTGAGTGGTCTGTAATCTACACACATCCTCAGTGACTTATCCTTCTTTTTCACAAACAATGCTGGGCATCCCCACGGAGATGAGCTAGGTTGGATAAGACCTTTGTCCAATAGATCTTGCAATTGAACCTTAAGTTCTGCTAACTCATTGGGTGGCATTCTATATGGCCTTCTGGATATGGGTGCGGTACCTGGCACTAATTCGATCTTAAATTCCATGTCCCTATCCGGTGGTAGACCTGGTAATTCCTCTGGAAATACATCCGAAAACTCACAAACCACTGGAATATCACATATGGTGGTGGCTTGGATAGCACAGGCTAAATGTTGGGGTTCGAAATCGCGGGAGAGTGGAACTAGAAAAGCCTTCCCTCCCGTGGGTTCTCTAAACATGATAGTACGGGTGCTAGTGTCAATAAGAGCACCATGATACTTCATCCAATTCATGCCTAAGATTACACTTATCGACAACCCCGGCAATATTATCAAATCTGTTGTGTACTCCCTCCCTTGTATCAAGATGAGTACATTTTTGACTATCTTTTTGGTAGTAACAGTTCCCCCTGCTGAACTTATGTTAAAACCCCCTTTACTTACTTCAATTATTTCTTGATCATGTCTAGATGCAAATGCTTGACTCATAAATGAATGAGAAGCTCCCGAATCAAATAAAACAACAGCGGGATGCTTGTTGACGAGAAACATACCAGCCGTGACAACTTCTCCGGCGGGCACTTCCTCCACAGCGGTATAATGTACTTGTCCCTGACGTGCCCTGGCATTCACCTGCCTCTGATTGTTCTGATTTGGGTTGCCATTCCTCTTGGGGTGGGGGCACTCCTTGGACCAATGACCCAGTTGGTTGCAGTTGAAACATGGTTGATTACTTCTGAATCCTGTGGAGCTGTCCTGATTGCCATTTCCTTTTGGTAAGGCAATAGTGAACGCCTTACGAAATGGTTTCTGTGGCCTATTACTCTGAGCTTTCGGTGGTGGAGGCCTGAACTTGGGTGCAGGTGGACGGAATTGTGGCCTAGCTGCGATAGGCGCTTTTGACTGGAAAGATTTGGATGCACCGGCCTCATAGGCCCTCTTACGACCTTTAGCAACTGCATGCATGTTGTTGTGGTTTTCTTGGGTCAAGGCATCACTAATAAACTCATTGTACGTGGCACATCGAGAATTTGCCATAGTCTTCATTAACTTGGTACCCAACCCTCGCTTGAAACTCTCAATCTTTTTCTCTTCAGTATCCACGAAACTTGGAGCATATCTTGACAAGTTGTTGAATGCGTGCATATATTCTGTGAGTGACTTGGTTCCCTGAGTGAGCCTCATAAATTCTGCTGCTTTCATGTGCATTAGGCCCGGGGGAATATGGTGTCCCCTAAAAGCCAGCTTGAATTGATCCCAGGTCACTCTCGCATTAGCAGGCAGAGACGACAGAAAGTGCGTCCACCAGATTCCTGCTGGTCCTTGTAATTGGTGAGAAGCATATTCTGCTTTAAGGTGCTCTGTGACCCTTAGCAGACGAAATTTCTGCTCGATGGTATTCAGCCACTCATCGGCCTGCAGTGGTTCCTCAGCCACCTTGAAGATGGGCGGCTTCGTGTCCAGAAACTCCTTGAATGAACTGTGCTGATTTGGCTCGGCCCCTAGTTGCTATGGGTGGCCACGAGCAGTGTTTTGCGCGATAAGGCGCAAAGCTTCTTCCATTGTCCTCTGGCTACCCAGGAACTGGGCAAAGAACTCCTGAGCAGACGGTGGGGGTGGGGGTGGCAAGTCATCATGGTTGCCATCCTGGCTGCTACTAGCTCCTGCACGGGTGCGCGTCATCTGCAAAGTTGCAACAATAAGTGATTATTGGTTGATGCCAAGAGATTGCAGATGAATTAGGTACTCATGCCAAACTGAAATTACTGGAGAAAATTCTCAAAATCACAATAAAAACAGAGGCATAATAATTCTTTCTCACAACATGACATCACCAATTTGACCACTTATCGCGCTCATAACGCATGCAATTTTAAAGCGTGATTACCGACAAAGAACTAGAATTGCATTGACGTTCGTCCACACATGCGATTAACATTACATGATAGTCTGGTTACTAATGCCAACTTCAAACTACCTGTCCATTACATAAATAGAGGTGATACATTAGTCTTTCCACTAAATGCGAAGCGATCTAATCCTCATCATGATCACTATCGAGGTCAGACGCAGAATCATTTCCTTCCTCAGGTTTGACTTCCTCTTCAGGTGCCACTTCTTCTTCTTCACCTTCCTCGTATCCTTCTAGATCCATTTCTGCGGTTCCCGGTGGGACATAAGGGTGGAGCTGATTGTGCAGTAGATGAACCTCTTCATGCAGATTATCATTGTATTCTTCCGCATGGGCCAGCTACTGTCCCAGCTCAAACTGTCGAGCCCTCAGGACATCTTCTCGGGACCAAGCTGCATTTCGCTGGTGAGTTAACCGAGTCATCTCTTCAGTGAGCCTCTCAATCTCGGCGTCGTGCTCCCTCTGAAGCTGACGTCGATCCTCACGGGCATGACCAAGTGCACCAGACACACGTCTGAGGCTACCCTCAACTCCATCTAACACTCTCATCATTGCGAACATGGCGCTCATTGCAGGGTTATCACTGTTCTGCCCTTCCGCTGCACCAATCTCCAAAGATTTTCCTCTTGCCTGCTGCCATGAGTCAGTGGAGGGATTACCTCTTGGAAAGACTCCAACCAAAGCGGCTGCCAGCTCTTGAGGAAAACGATCCATGATATCCCTCAAGATCCCAAAGGCTGCCCTGCCAGCTGCTTCTTCAGCAGTCCTGCCAGTCGACTCATAACACCAACCTGTCCACTCAGAATCGTCACCTCGGGGACGAACAACGGCCTCCACAGTAACTAAGAGACCTTCTCCCAACCGCTCATTCGCCCAGAAGTAGCGGGGTTCCATTCCATCAGGATAACCTACATAGCTGAGCACTCTCCACAAGAGTGTAGGCATCCCAAACTCTCCAAGGAACGTGTGACGTTGACGGGTACGTGGAGCAAGCTGACGGCTAGGAGCTCTGCCTCCGGTGGACTTGCGAGCAGTCTGCTTGGTGCGTGCCATCTGCACCATTAACATGTACCCCTTGGTGAGACAATGCCATAATGGATAAGAGTTACATAACCGAGTAAGAATCTTTATAAGGGGAGGAACAATGTAATTATGTGAATGGTAATTTAACATGATGCATGCTCGTGCCGTACGTCCTTACAAACTTAGGAAAAATTTGTTTCTAACGGTAGACACGGTGGCATACATACGTTCTCTCATAATAGCGTAACTAGTCGAGCTACACGTTTCGTTGTTAGTGTACCTGCATAAAATTTCATTTCAGCCCTAAACCCATAATGAAATATGCAGAATGTAATTGTAAATACTTTCATATATGTATCCCCATACATATACTTCCGTATCAATCTACCCAACAATAATTTAAACCCACAATTAAATACGTACCATGTACACATGCAAGCATGCATACCTAGCCGTACCAATGCTAACTCTTCCCGACCGCACGCTCACATCTTGCGGTCATACACTCATCTTACCTTGGTGTAGAGGCATTTGATCCATACATTACCACTCAAGTGAATGGCATCCATACTATAGCACGCCGTATGGACGACGAAGCAAAAACCCCCATGTTAGTACTTAAATAGCCACCTAATAGTCCTTAATTTGGGCATAAGGAAAGTGATCATTGGCACACTTTAGATTTCAAATACCTATTAAATAACTATTAGTTGCTAGAGAAGGGTTTTTGGAAAACAAAAACTTTTGTTTTTAAATACACTTGTGACAATTAA
Organism: Miscanthus floridulus; assembly: GCF_019320115.1. Classification (NCBI taxonomy): domain Eukaryota; kingdom Viridiplantae; phylum Streptophyta; class Magnoliopsida; order Poales; family Poaceae; genus Miscanthus; species Miscanthus floridulus. The sequence continues at coordinate 85,832,930 of NC_089593.1, read as the reverse complement.
CGTTAAATCTTGCTCTGATGCCAGCTGTCGCAGAACCGACCAATTTATAAGAATACAAGTACAATGGCAATCCGCAAGCAGTCGCACTGTCATACTTGAATCCATATAAACCCGGTAGTCCGTCGAGTACCACGACGGGTCTCGATAAACGATTTACAACAACCAAGATCGTACAGGATTCAACATACATGCCACATATTACATAAAGTTCACAGATACTTTTCATCATCAGAGTACGAATAGAAAGTTATTACAAACCGAGTTTGATAATTAAAGCGGAAGCAAATAAGTTTGAAGATAAGTTTCCAACGTAGTTTGATACAGTGCCAAGCCAGATCACGATCCACAAAAGCAAAGATAGGAATTACTAAGGAAGCCTGCCCAAGGCTTACTCCTCATCCACAGCGGGATAGAAGCAACTCTTGCAATAATCATGATACACAGTGCCATCTGCAACAATGGGAAAATAAACCCTGAGTACGAGAAGGTACTCAGCTAGACTTACCCGTCATGAACCAGAAATAAAATGACTCCAAGGATCATGCAAGGCTGTATAAGTGGACGTAACTTGACAACATTTTGCGTAAAAGGCAATTAACCGTTGTACAATTGTGATTCTTTCATCAAGTTAATTATAACTATCCATTTCTAGATTAGCAACTATCCTATGCCAAACATGTGGTATATTATTTAGAATCATACAATAGTAACCATAGCAGGTATTGTAATTCTATATTCATTTGAACCATCATGTTTCATAATATAGTTGCTACGATGTTGGGACTAGCCAAGTTTCTCACTATCCGGGAGAGACGGCGATTTGAATCGATTTCAACCAGCTGGGAATTTATTCCTAACATCCATATGGTACTAGTATCACCTCCAACGAATTTCATGAATTTTGGACTCATAATTAATTTATAAAAATTCATGCAAGGATTAACTATTTATAAAAGAAAAATCTATAACTATAGATCTACACATGCACTGGTCTTCAAATTTTTATCCAAGCTCATATATGCTAAGACTAGCTTACCACAAAAATTTCATAATTTTTGGAGCACAGGAACTCTAGATATAAAATAAACAAATTTGAATGCATTCAAAAGCATATTTCAAATCCTTATTTAAATCTCCAGAAATTTCTACTGTTGAACCCAAGAACATATTTTTCTTAAATACTACATTTCCTAAGGAACACAACCATATTTATTTCACAATTTTAGGAGCTACCAAACTGAAGATATGAAAATCACAAAAGAAATCAAAAACTGGATCAAATGAGCTATCCTTCACTACTGCTGTCGCTGACTGGTGGGACCCGGTGGTTAGAGGACCCCACATGTCATTGACTCAAAGCAGAGCAGCGGCGCTGCGCGGTGCTGGCGCGGCCAGAGCTCGCCGACGGCGAGGTTGCCGGCGGTGACATCATCACTACTCGATCTACTTGACCTAGCGCATCTATTGAGCCACTTGGCCGGCCCTATTGTCGACGGTAAGGACGACGGCGGCGGCAATGGCGGAGCGGCGAGGCGGGACGACGATGAGACGTCGGTGAAAGCTACGGTGACGCAAACACAAGCTCGGACGAGCATCTACGAGCTATGGTTGGCCTATTGCGCGCTCAAACGTGGCATGGGGTGGTCTGGTTAGGGGGGACCACGGCGACGGAGGGTGGCGGAGGAGCTCCGGCGAGGTGGTGCGCGGGGTTAGAGCTCACCGAGCTTGAACAGCGAGCACTGGAGAACGCGGTAGGATGCTGGGGTGGCGGTGGAGCTGTTGCGGTGGTGCTTGAGTGGCCAGGCGCGAGCTGCGCGCGGCTATGGCGACGGCGGAGCTGCGGGCGCTCGGCGGCTGCTGCAGCGGGGAAGAAGGGACGCCAGAAGGGAAATGGGAGCGCGGGGCGACTCGGGCGGGTGCTGGCGGTGATGAAGGCGCGCCCAGGCGCTGCGTGGCCTGCGCTGTCAGGGCAGCGGCGACGCGCGGCCGTCGCCGGGGACACGCGGCGCGCGAACTCTGCCGGTGTCGGCCACTGACGCTCGCGATTCAGTTTCGTCAGTTAACTGAAAGGGGCGCCTGACAGCCGGTTTTGGCGATGACTTAACTTCCAATACGTGACGAATTAGTGCTAGGTTACTAAACCAACTTTGTAGACCTAAGTACCAGTTACAATTGTTGTTCAATGATCGAGTTCTAATTCTCACCCGAACTCGAGTTATAATGCCCTGAAGGTCAGCTTGTCAGGCTGTCAGGGTTTCACGACTTAGCAAGAATTTGCTAAGTGTAGAATTTGTGATTTCTCTGATTTTTGAAACCCAAATTCACACATGTTAGGAGCTGAATCAGTCAAAGGCCCAAAAATCAAAGTTGTTCCTTATGCCAAACACTACAACTTTGCTTTAGTGAACTCCTCCATGCAAGGTCCCTAACACCTAGTTCCACTTTAGTTAAACATGTCACTTTGAAATCATGATACACATTCAAACCATGGCTAAATGACCAAACTAGCCCTAGCACTAAATACCAAAGTTGTTCCTAATGATATCCTAAGCATGTTTAAACAATTTGCAAGGTCATTAAAGCATTTCATGTAGTAGTCACTCATATAGCCATTCAGGTCAACACATGAAATATCCCTAAAGTGCTTGATCATGAAATGTGGCCTTCATGAACAAGGTTCCTTTTGTTAACCTAAGTGTAGCTAAGGTGTTTTAGTGACCAACATTACCCACTTGCATTCATTTGCACATGATCATATGCATATGTTCTAAGAAACACGAGATAACAAGCAATGTTTCATATGTTTCGATCAGATGTTTCAATTGTAAATGATGATTTATGAATGCTTGATGCTCAGGCTCATGTTATGCAAGTCAAGTTATGCAAGGCTAACACCCGAGGTGTTACACTGTTGGTCCTTGACAGAAAAACCACAAGCGTCAAATTCAATTGAGCAAGCATTGTCCCGAGTGAATTGACGGACGGAAAGAAGGTTGTGCACTAAATCAGGAGCAACCAGAACATTGTTAAGGTGAAAAACGGAATTAGGAAAAGACAGTGTGGATGTGCCATGGCAGGTGATGGGAATTGTAGTGTCGTTGCCAACCGTGATGCCGGAAGAGGGTGGGGGAAGACGGGACAGGAGTATACCATCCGAGGACGACATGTGGGCAGTGGCATCGGTGTCGAGGACCTAGGGGAAGACCCCTAGAGGGACATCTGGTTCAGGGCGGCAATGAGGCCGGCCTGATCCCAGCCGCCATGCTGCTGCGGGGGTGGAGGAGAGGCGTCGGAGAACTGGGCAGGGGCGAACGCCGTGTGCGCCTGGGCTGAAGGAAAGGCGCCGAGGACCCTAGGGCCACGCCAGGCTGGGTTCGGCGTCGGTGGACGCTAGGGCTGCTGCTGTGCCCTGGCCGTCCAGGGCTGCTGCTGCGCTCCGCCCGTCCAGGGAGCGTAGCAGTACCAAGGGCCCACTGGCAGAGCAGAGGACTTCTGCCCACCCCCAGAATTGGAGCCGCCCCTACCCTTCTTCTTCCAGCGACCGCCACCGCTGCCCTGGCCGTCGCCGCCATAGCCACTGCCAGAGCCGTTGCTGTGGCTGCCCTAGCGATCGGCGGTGTAGCCACTGCCCGTGTTGCCGGAGGTGTTGCGGCAGCCTATGCCGCACGAGGCATGGAACGCCGTCTAGGCAGCGACGGAGCCCTCGTTGGCGAGGCGGAGCTCCTTCAACACGAGCTTCTCACGGGTGGTGGTGAAGTCCGGCAGCGGGTGGGAATCGGCGATGTTGTCAGCGGTGCTGGCAAAGCGGGGATTGAAGCCGCGGAGGAAGTTGAGGACGAGCTCCGAGTCGGTGATGGTGCGGCCGACATCGCGTAGAGCATCGGCTGTGGCCGTCATCCGCTGGGCGTAGTTGTTGATGGAGGAATCGCCCTAGGTCATGGAGTGGAACTCGTGACCCAGGAAGATGGCGCGCGGAGCCTTGTTGGCCTCGAAGAGGCGCCTGATGGCAACCCAGAGCTCGCGTGCAGTCTGATTCAGTGCCGTAGCAAGGCCGATGACGTCCGTCCCGGTAGAGCCGAGGAGCCAGCTGCGGACGTAGGCGTTGGCAATGGCCCAAGCAGGGTCAGTGGGGCTGGCCTCCGCCGTGCCATCGACGTGCGGAAGGAGACCGAATTTCCCGCAGAGAGAGGTGAAAAACGGCTCCCACTAGTTGAAGTTGGGCTTCGTCAGTTCCAGGGTCACCGGGATGTGGTTCTTGACATTGATCGTCGCGTAGGGGGCGACGAAGACGGCTGGGGCAGGGATGGAGCCCATAGCAGCCGAGGTGCTGGAGGGTGTGGTGGAGCTGGTGACAGAGGAGGTCGACATGGGCGACCTGGGAGGGGGAGCAACGCAGCAGGGGGAGCTGTGCGGTGGGAGGGAGGGAGAAGGAGGATCTAAAGGCCTGATACCATGTAGAAGGTAGAGAATCACCACACACCAATGTGGGTGGGGAGCCTTTCATATATATAGCCAATAGACATACATGGAAGTTACATACATGAGAAGCTATTTCCTGTACAAGGAAACTATCCTAGGCTATACATGGCAGCTAGCCTATCTAGGGAAACACCAATCAATCGCTAATTGATCTAGATATATACATATCCTAATATAGATATATACATATCCTAATAGTATCAGTATTAGCAGAAGTAGGCATTTGGGTATGTTTACCGTTAGTGCTAAAATGTTGAAAATATTGTATATTATTGTTAAGAGATGACACCAAGGGTATTAGTCATACTATCAGTATTCATCCCTTTTAGCATTGTATTAATATTAGCAGCTGTAGTAGTAGTTTCTGTGATCTTACAAGTAAAATTTAGAAGCTGAAGTATTATTAGATGCAAAAAGTATTAGTTGCACATCAAGCATTGAGAAATGAAATTACTATCCAAAAAAAGCAGTATTAATGTTAGTGCAATGAGACATCCATACTTGCCAATAGCAGTAGTAGTATTTGTGGTATTACCATTGGTAGTGTTAGTAGTAGTAGAATTAGCAGCAGTCTGTTTTTTTCGTAGCAGTATTAAAGCCGGCTGGTATTAAAGCCGTCTGATAAGCCGGCTGAAGCTGATTTCTTGTGAGAGAAAAACACTGTAGATTCTAGCTGATAAGTCGGCTGATAAGTTCAAGCGAACATGCCAATTATCAGTAGCAGGCTTTCGTGTAAGTTTTACCATTAGTACTAAAAATGTGGACCGGTAGAAAAAATGGATTTTATTGACAATAGATGCATGCAACTGTTATAGTAGTACTAAGAACTAATCAGCAATACCAAAATCAAGAGATCCGCCGCCAAGCCTGTTGTGGAACCCGTCAAAAGCATAAGACTTCGGGGATCCACGTAAGCAGTATGATGCTCCTATTTACCTATAGGCAGCCTGTGCTGATTCCTGCGCATAACCATGCACGTCAATGAGATAAAAAATACATATTAACTTGAGAAATCTAGAACTATAAACTACGCGTTGAGCATAAAGAAGAAACTCTGCTTGTCACTCTGTCTCACCAAACCGAATGCTTGTGTTAGTATCTGAAACTAAATTAGCATTTATTTTTGTTATTTCCTGAAACTAAGCAAGCAATCCTTGTGTCCAATTATTCTCTATACTTAGTCCACAGAGAGTAAAGATCATTTAGATTTCCACTGCTGCATTTCATAGTGGAAGGCATTTGCAGACTCATAAGAGTAACTTTTAGTCCATGTGGACAAGAACTGGATAGAGGATAATTTCATCCACCAGTGACCATATAATAGGACTTAGATCACAGGTTCGGTAGAAAACAAAGGGACAAAAAGGGACGGGTGCCAGAATCATGCCTGCATCTTTGGATGAAGAACTCTGAGCACACGACCACGCACCAGAGCACAGGGCCTAGCGAAGCAACGCACCATGACAACGGTGTGACAAACAGATAAAAAGCAGGTGCAATGGGCATGGAATAAAGAAGAGAATGCAAGACAACGCCTGAATCATGACAACGCCTGAATCATGACATCCATCGATTTGGCTGGCAAATAAGCAGAGAGCAGTGATGCTATTAAATCTGAACTATAAACTACCCGTTGCTGCATTTGCCAAATGACAGGCATTACTATTCTTTTTGTTATACAATGCCTTGTTTGTTCAGCCCGCCTGCAGCATCAAGCATAGAAAGATACATACTGCATATGACCAAACTGGACTACAGTTATAGGCCTACAAGCGCAAGCCTATAATGGTCACAGAGATCAGAGTTCCTGGAACTACTCTCCCTGTAGCAGTCTTAAGTGCACACATATATTCCATTCGTCTCTTCCTAACACAAGCGCTAGGAACATTCAGAGCAAAGAATATCAAAGCACACGGAACCGCAGGCGTGGATCCAGTAAAGGACATTGGGTTCGTAGGCATAATACTTGCATACACTTGCAATTAGATCAGATCAGACTCGAATACCAAATGCTCGGGTCCGCAAAGGGTGGGCATACCTGTTGGGTTCTCATCGTAGGTGAAGGGCCTGATGATCTAGCGAAGTGACCGATGAAGACAGGAGCTCTTGGCGTGCGACGGCGGCGGCGGAGACCTGAGCGCCTAACACGATAGGCAGGGGCGGTCCGGCGGCGTCAGTGTGAGGGAGAGGAGACGCGTCATGCTGTTGACATTAGACCAGATCTGAGTACACCAAATAGCTTAAGTTAGGATTTAGGTCCTCGACTTCGCAAAGAATGGAGAGCAGGGAAGGGGTGGGCGTACCTGCTGGGTGCTCGTCGCCGGCGAAGGGTCCGGCGAAGACATGGCGAAGGGCCCGACGAAAACCTGGGCACCTAGCGTAGGGCTGCCGCGATGGTCTACGGTCGCCACAAGAGAGTGTGCACGGGCCCTGCACCCTGGTGGCCGGCAGTGAGAGGCCTGTATTGCCGTGCTGGCGGCGGGCGGCCTGGCGTCCTTGGCCGGCGCCCTCGCCTGGTGGGCTGGTGCCTCGTCAGTGGGGGAGAGATCGAGGAGGAGGATTCGCACGCGTGGGAGAGGAGGCGTCGGGGGAGTGGGGGAGTCGCGCGTGTGGTGGGAGGCGTCGGGGGCAGGGACCAGGAGGCGAGGTTGGAGAGCGGGCGCGATGGGGAGCGCGATGGGGGCGCAATTGCCGTAGGAGAAGGTCGATGGCGGAGGGATTGATTGCCGCAGGAGATGGGGGGCGCGATTGCCGCTGCCGCGTGTCGGATCGCATGGAGGCGATGTTGATTGTAGCACCGATGTCTATTTTTTTTAGTCTTGAGAGATGAGAGATGAGAGAAGATATTATAAAACTGAATTTTTTAATCCAGGCCATTGCAACGTTCTGTTTGTAGCTGTAGCGTGTTCAAACTGACAGGAGATGAGATTTGTCCCGTGCCATCCAACTTGAAAGCGTTAGGTTCCTGTGTAAGCGTAACACAGAGTTGGACTCATTTATTACTTTATTATGGAATTTTCACTCACTCTTAGTATTTTTCATCGAACACCACTTGACAATATTCGATTCGATTCGATTTTGGTGTGGGGATCCAGGGTGCTCAATGTCGTGAATTGTAGGGCCCTTAACACGATTATAAGGTGCTCAAATAAAGTAAAAAAAAGTGGCATGTGAGCAACATGACACATGAGCCGATGGAGGCGCTTCATTCCCCGTCGATGATGAAAAAGAGGGGGCCACACATAACATACATTTCCCTCCCACGCTGCACCTGCATCAGGCTATGCCGATGTTTTCTTTACCCCCTGCAGAACTATGTCTACCTATACGTAGATCGGAGAATCTACTCATCTGCGACAGTTCCTGAGTCTCTTCCTAATCTGTTAGAAATTGAAAAAGTCACCCTGTCCTACGTAAAGTTACGCACTTCTGAGTTGCACGTATCTTCTCTCCCCACGTATATTTGTCTGTCGATAAAGGGGAAGGGCATGGAAAGAATAAAAACTAGAAAATGATTCCTGATGCAAATGTAAAAGAGAGAAAGAATATATATATATATATATATATATATATATATATATATATATATATATATATATATATATATAAGTGGTTAGGATAATTTAGAAGTAGTATATGATTCCTGATGTAAAATTATCTTCTATATTTTAGAAGTGGATTATTAAAAACTCTTGAAGATGGTCTTCTTTATTCCGTCTAATACTTTTTTTAGAAGTTATAAAACTCTATGTTTTGGAAAGAAAATATCGGATACTTTTGGAGATGCTTATAATCATAAAACTATGCACGTTCGCATCTATGTCACGCCCGCTTTTCAAAAGAAGACCAAGCACTCGTCATATGTGTACCTAGAAAATCCACACATACAACAACAAAATAGAAATATCAGAAACAATGTTATATAGAGAAAAACATAATCAAAGTAACGCGTAACGGTCACTAAACTTCTCATTGGGCTCCATTCTTCTCAGGGACGGCTGACTAGGGGCTCCGTACGCCAAGCACTTCTAACAGTCTTTCGAAATCTCCACAGTATCTTTGTCCTTCTTCTGAGCAGCACTTTACTACACACTGGGGGTGGTGGGGGGGGGGGGGGGGATAGCAAGGGTGAGTCCATATCGAACTCAACAAGTACAGGCGAAAAGTATAATGAGATGCAAGGCATAATCAAAGGAAAGGCTAACACTGTTTAACTGCAGATTAGCTTTTTAGTTGGTAAAATTTTATTAGAACAATATGTTACTAAAATGAGTAATTCACCACAACCCTTAATTAATAGAGTAAGGTTAACAATATTATTAATCATCATCATCATTATTATCGAGGTAACAACCTAGAAGTAACGATTTTTTTTAACTTTAACACTTTTTGAAACTAATTTGAAATCTAACATGGTCGGTTTAAAAAAAACTAACACTTTTGGCCGCGCCTATTGCCCTGGCGCGGACAAATGCCTGTGCCGCGCCATGCATGGTGGCGCGGCAGAGGGCTGACGTGGCGGCGACCGGAGTCGCTGACCGCTGACGGGCAGGGCCTGCCGCGTCACCGATCTTGGCGCGGCACTGCCGCGCCCTGATCCGTGGCGTGGCAGAGCCGAATAAAACCGACCGCCGCTGCCCGCGTCCGCCAGTGGCCGAGCAGTCGCCGTTGCCCGAGCAGCACAGCAAGGCTGCCTGGCCGCCGCGTCCGCCCACGCCAGCCTGCCGTTGAGCACGCCGGCCGCCGCGGTCGCGTCCGCCCGCGCCAGCCAGGCCGCCGCCGGCCGCCCGGTGCTGCCATCGAGCCCCCACGCTAGTGCGCCACCCCCTCCGTCCACGCACGGCGGCTGTCCGCCGAGGACTGCGCCTGCGCCTCCCGGCTCGGTCTAGCGTGCTGCAGCGAGGTACTGCCCTAATAGGTAGTAAAATTATTACAGTATAGTTAGTAGAGTTAGTAAAGTTATTTAGTTTAGTTAGTATAGGTAATATAGTAAGTTAGTATAGGTAGTAAAGTTAGGTAGTTTAGTTACTACAGTTATTGAGTCTAGTTATACATTGAATTTAGTCTAATTAGTTGTTGTAGTTAGCCTTGTATAGATGTTAATATTAGATTAGTTAGTACAGTTATAGTTAGAATATGTATTAATATTACTATGGACATTACGTACGACGATTTCGACGACATGATGAAGTTTCTTTTAATGCTTTTGCAGATGGATTGTTGTGTTAGAGTTTCGTATGGAGGAAGTGTTAGGAGAGAAGATGGTATGTTTGAGGATATGGAAGAAGAATTGGAATGGTTTGATGAACCTCCTAGCTTCAACGACCTTTGTGTCCGTTTGAATGCAAAGTTTGACGGTGATTTCACCCTGAAGGGGAGGTTTGATACTAGGAAGACTAGTGCACACTATGTCCTCATGCCCTTGCGTGACCCTGCTCACTGGTCCCGTTACACTAGGGTTCTCCAAGGTTCCAATGGGCCAATGGCTGAGATGGTGGTGGAGAATGGGTACAAGATGCAGGGTGTTCAGGATGGCCTGTCCATTGACAGTGTTGGAGGCAATGAGCAAGAATTGGGGGTCGAAGGGGAAGCAACTCAGGGTAACATGGATTTGGATGGTCAGTTGATGCGGGACCAGTTTCATTCAACTGAAGTAGGTTGTATAAGCAATGATTTTGATGTGAATGATTTCGAACGGGAAGAGGAGGAGCAGGAGGAGGAGGACAGGATCGGTGATGTAGTTAGCAGTGATTCAGATGATTCTGATGATGACCAAGGAGGTACAGATGCTACGCCAACACCGGCTGATGCCATGCAAGTACCGGTTCATACTATGCCATTACCAGTACCAATTGAGGTTTTGCATGGTGTCCAGGCTCAGCATAGACTAGCCACAGATTTGGCTGCAGATGATACCTCCTATGATTCATGGGCCAGAATTAGCGAAGCGTAGCAGTATGTTCCACCACCACCTTACACAGCGACTGAGCTTGAGCAACTAAGGTCCAAGAACGTACCTTTCATGGGCGTTCTGAACTATAGGGATGCCAGCATGACGGATATGGCAGTTTGTGACACCGGTCTCCAGTTATGTAGGAATTCATTGTGTAACCATGAGAAAGAAACCCTTAGGAAGGGGATGATATTCAACACAATGTTAGAGATAAAACTCTTCCTTCAGGACTATGCTGTGTACCACCATAGGCCGTACACCGTCACTCATTCAGACCAGGAGTTGAGGTACCACGTGATATGCAAAAACGGTTGTATGTGGAGGTTAAATGCACTAAAGAGTCAGAGTGATGGCAAGTGGAGGATAACTAAAGTTATCGAACCCCACACTTGCCTAGACAATAGGGGGAAGGAAAATCATCAGCAGCTCACTGCACGTTACCTTGCCCGTTGTATATTGGGGATCGTTGATGATAATAATGACATCTCGGTGTCTTCTTTACAACAGTCCATATCTGGATTCGTTAGGTACGATATGACGTACGGAAAGGCTTGGCGTGCTAAGCAAATTACTCTGGCGATTCGATGGGGTACTTGGGAGGAAGCGTACAACAGGGTGCCCCACATCTTATGTGCAATGCATTACTACAACCCTGGCTTGAAATGGTTTGTGGACACCGAAGGGATGTTTTTTGGGACCCATTGAGGCATGTCCTCTATCGTGTGTTCTGGTCATTCGCGCAAACGAAACATGCATTCCAGTTTTGTCGGCCAGTCGTACATGTTGATGGCACTTTCCTGATAGGAAAGTATAGAGGCACCTTGATGATGGTTGCTGTTGTTGATCCTAAGGACTAGATAGTACCCATGGCTTTTGCTTTGGCAGAGGGAGAGAACAATAAATCATGGTCATGGTTCATGCGGCTTCTATGTGTGCAAGTGCTTGGCCCAACTTGCACTATATGTTTGATCTCGGACCATCACGTAGGACTTCTTAATGCTGCAGCTGAGCATATAGATGGGTTCCCGCCTCTAGTACATAGATGGTGCATGAGACACTTTGCCGCTAATTTCTGGCGGCGTCAGCGAAAGCAGGAGGTATGTGACAAGGTAAAGGCTCTATGTTGTGTACGTATAGAGCACCAATTCAAGGAGACAAAGAGAGAACTAGACAAGATGGTAAATGCAGCGGGAAAGGCCTGGTTAGAGGCACAGATGGAACATAAGGCTCAGTGGGCGTTAGCATATGATGAGGGGGGTTTCAGGTATGGCATCATGATCACTAACTCCTCGGAGTCCTTCAATCATGTATTCATCGGAGTTCGATCGTTGCCCATGTCTGGAATTGTTGAGTTATCGTTTCATAAGTGCAACGAATATTTTGTGAAGACGTGGGAACTTGCGTAGAGGAATATAGCTGAGCAGGGGCATTTTGGAAAGGCCAGAGCCAAACATTTGAAGGAGGCCGAGGAATTGGCCAAGCAGCACACCGCCGAGCCGTATGGACCCTGACCCATATCTTTAGTGTACGGGCAAGGGTGGCACAAGCTTGGGTGGCGAACGTTATGGTGGATGAAACTTCCGAGTTGATCTTGAAAAGGTAGAGTGCAGTTGCAACATCCCTCAGATCATGTATGCCCCTTGCTCTCATATGATCACGGCCTGTAGGGTTCGCGGTACAACTATGAGGATCTGCCATATATGTCACCCTTGTATCTCCGTTCGAACACCGTTAGTATTTGGGAGATGAGCTTCGAGCCATACCTTGACCCAACATAGTGGCCACTTTATAATGGTTATGACTATGTGCCGCATCCGGATCTAATGAAGGTAGGGAAGGGTAGGAGGAAGAAGAAGTGACTTAAGGGGGACATGGACACTATGAGAGGGTACGGCAAAGACATGTACGGCGGGGGAGACTTCAACGAGACCCATGGTAGGAATCTTTGCTCCATTTGCAAACAATCTGGTCACAAGGCTAGCCGACATAGAAGACGAGGGCAGCAGGTGATTTCATATTGTGTTCGTACTGCATAACAAGTAGTTCAAATTTTGCAATGCTACATAATGTTAATCTGAATATTGTTAATTTGAATACTCTAACCCTTTTTTATCAATTTGTAACAGGATGGCCCCTCCCACGCCGCACCAGCTGCACCCCCTTCTTGAGGTGGAGTACGACGACCCCCTTCTTCCATCGGACGACGAGGTTTCCAAGAGGCATTCGAGGGATCCTTACATTCCAGGAACTTAGTTCATTACGTCGAACTTATGTCGAACGGATATTGTCGTCGAAAACTTGCAGACTCATAAACCAATAAAAATGTTATGTGGCAACTTATCGTTCATTTATTTGCTTCATGTTCATTTCAACTTGCGCACGGTCATGGCACCACTTGTAGTTTTGTACAGCACCAACAACAACTCAATTGAAGCTGGATGTTGTCTGTCCGCGTCACTGCCGCGCCGTCGTCTATGGCCCGACACTGATGCGCCATTGACTCTAGCGCGGTAGAACCTGGGCTATGGCGTGACCGAACCAGTGGGGTACGGCACTATATTCGAGATAATTTCACCCGATTACATTTATTATAGAAAATTTTGAACGCATGATACAAACAGATGTGATCGCTTAAGATCGATCATGGGTAATTCGAGTACATGACACATGGGTATAATACATCAGTAGTTCAAATGGAATATAAGACAACACAATGGAATTTTTACTACATAGCTACATTGATCATTAATAAAGCATGGAACTAACATTCGATGCAATTAAAAATCCTCAGTCAGAAACATACTGAGTAAGCAACTCGTCGTCCGAGTACCAATCCTCAACCACAACCCTGTTGCTGTGGCTAGGCTCACCTGCATTGCCCTGATCTGCCTTTCGCCTGTAGTAAGCGGCCTCCGCTTCATCTACGGCCTCTGCGGCCTAAGTGAAGAACGCGTCGTTATCCTCCTCTGCCTGCAAGCCTGCCTCTACTAGAGCGATGAGCCCGCTCAGTCTGTCAGTGTCGTCCTCAACCTCCTCTGCCAGCAAGCCTGCCTCTGCTAGAGCGATGAGCTCGCTCAGTCTGTCAGTGTCATCCTCAGCCTCCTCCGCCTGTAAGCCTGCCTCTGCTAGAGTGATGAGCTTGCTGAGTCTGGCAGTGTCGTCCTCATTCTCGTCCCCCTCATCAGACAACACAATCGGTGATTCAATGGTGCGACCAGCTCACTTTCTGTCCTCATCTAACTTCTTTTCCTCATACCTTGCACGAGCCACCTCTACAACATGGTCCTCGCTACATCCAATCCCTTCATGTATAAAATGCAATCAGTTAGCAATGCGACTATATTACATTTAAAATCAGGCAACGGAAAAAAGGCTTCGAAGTACTCACTGGCACATAATGAAACAACATGCTCGTTCAAGACCTGCATCTGTACTCTTGTCTCCTCCCTTGCCTCCTTCCTTGCCCTCTCCTCCTCTAATGTCATCCATCTCTCCAATCCCCATTTGACAAGCCCAACGTCGATCGAGTTACAAATACCACACTGTCTAGCAAACTCACACATCTTGTCTTTGTGATGTTTAACGAAAAGGTTGACGTAGTCAGGTCCATATCCCATCTTTCCTATAATTACTTGCTTCCCCTTCAGTTCATCCAAGAACTTAGCTTGACCATCATAACATTCCCACCTGCATTTCCTAGTGCTCTGTTCAAACGATAAATTATATCATATATGTCTTAGCAAAAGAAACAAAATACGATTCCATGGTTACCACAAAAATAACCAACCTCATCATAGTCAATCATATGGCCGCAATAATGGCCTATTCCAAGCTCCGAAGGGACTAGACCGTAGTTGGATTTAACACCACATTCACACTTGACTGGCGGTGCTTTGTAAATTAACATTTCTTTCTTCTTTTGCTTTGCTTTTGGAGGTTCTTCGGGCCATTTGTTCTTAGGACCATACAACCACTCCTTGAAACGATACTTCGCCATTGAATACACCTAAATAACGTGACATTAGTACATGACTCATATAGCTCAACATTTCAACACATACACTTTGCACTTACTTCATGCTTGTTTGGACACACAAACTCCAACGTATTGTCAGGGTTTATCATAGCTCGATCTCCGCAATGGCACAGAGGAGGTTCCTCGAGTCGTCTAACTGTGGCTAAGTGCTTTTCCTTAGCCGTCATTGGAGGGGGTTAGGGGGAGGTGGAACCCACCGCTCAAAGTGCTCTCGTGGATGTCGCCCTCTCCACCAATCGTTGAAAAGGAGGTACCTGGGGTCAAACTTGTCTGCACCGTCGATCCACTGAAAGAAAAAAGCACCTCTCATGGGCCTACGCAACAAAATTCCAACAAAATATTAGTAACCTAGTAATACAAAAGAAAAAGAAAAAACATACGGAAACAATTACTTACATTAAAACGACTGCACGTGTAGAAGCAACGAGCCGCTGTGTCTAGATGTCTCGATTGAAACACGTCGCCCGGACGACCACAGTCACAGTTAGGGACAGGGGGTTCAGGAGGGACGGGGGCATCTTTGCTAGACTCGTCGGGGTACAATTCTCTAGGGCGACCCCATTTTTGCCATAACTGCTCCCGAAACATGTCTTCCATCTAATAAAACGGTTCAAATTAAACATCAATCAAAACAACACAAATTAATGTAAAATATAATCATTTGCAATGCAACTAAAATAATATAACCGACAATTAGAGCAACAAAAATATACATGGTAAACATACTTCTAACTAAATAATTAACCTTAACATTGACAAAATCAAACTAATATCTTCCATAGACTTAGCTTCCATTCATAATATACCTATCCACCATTCAAACGAAAATAAAATGTGCGTCATTACCTTGCACGAGGATGAGGAGGGAGGGAGGCGGCCGGGGAATGGAAGGGAAGGGAGGCGGCAATGGAGGGCCGGGCGGGGGCTGGGACTAGCCGCATCGGTTTTATTCGGCTCTGCCGCGCCACGGATCAGGGCGTGACAGGCCCTGCCCCATCAGCGGTCAGCGACTCTGGTCGCCGCCACGTCAGCCATCTGCCACGCCACCATGCATGGCACGGCGCAGGCATTTGGCCGCGCCAGGGCAATAGGCGCGGCCAAAAGTGTTAGTTTTTTTAAAAAAACCGACCGTGTTAGATTTCAAATTAGTTTCCAAAAAGTGTTAAAATTAAAAAAAATCAAAGTAACATGGGGTAGCCACCCCAAATAGAACACACGGGATAGCCATCCCACCAAAACATGAGGTAGCCACCTCAAACCATAAATCTGCCTCCATAGTACATGTGAGTCCAATTCTAATCATGCGAGGATCTAGGCCGCTTGTGTCCATGAGCATGGCTGATATATCAGTTTTAACTCTGCAGAGGTGTACACTTTCACTTCAAGTCGTGATTCCCATTTGCCTGGAGTCGCGACTCCCCAAAACACTACCAAGGTGAGCAGGTAGGATTTCACTACGAGACTGTTCACAAGTTCCAGCTAATAGAGTATAACCCGCTAGGAAGAGCGTAGGTGCATGGCAACCGTCCCCGTAGCCATGAGACTCGAATTACCATACTTCAAAACATAAACCCCCATGTAGCGCCTACCCAATAAGTCACACCCTACTAGTAGATGTCCTGATACTACGTCAAGCTAGAGCCATATAGCTTGAAGCTATACAGTAAGTCCTAGGTGGCCGCTCCACGAACAGGTCCTTAGAGAGGGCGAACACAGGTACCCTCGGAAATCAGGCCAAGGTCCAATACCCGTTCCCCCTTTCATCACCTTAACCATGATGCTATTAGCATCCTTACTTCTCCATCAATATAGTAGCCATTAATCATCATTAATCATCTCCTACAACTAAAAAGAATAAAGCGTGGATACTTTTTTGTGCGACATTCCAATGTGGGTCCATCGTCGTCCTACCTGCGTGCGATCTCACGTCGCACGGTCCCCCCAGCACTCACTCCCTGTCGATGTTTCACCACCGATAGCCTGCCACGGGGGTACCCAGGGCAGTATTGTTCGGGCTTCGGCATATGCTGAACTCGATGGTTAACGCAAGAGATAGTCGATTTATCCTGGTTCAGGCCCTCGATCGTAGATCGAGTAATGACCCTACGTCTAGTCGGCGTTAGCCTTTGCGTTGGATTGATTATGAAGTGTTGTGTTGTACAATTGTCGTCCCCCTCTCTCAGGAGCCCTGCCCTCCTTTATATAGTCAGGAGGCCAGAGTCCTAGTCGGTTTACAATGAGATTTCCCAGTAGGATTACTTAATAGTTCTACTACTAAGATTACATGGGAAGAATCCTAGTTGAACTAGATCTTCTCTCTCCCTTGCGGGGTATCCTGTGGGTCCCGCATCGACAAGCCCCCGAGCACTTCATGGTTGAGCTCTGAAAGTCTCGCTTTGCTCCTTCAAGTCTTGTTGGGTAGGAACAAAATGTTATCCGAGTGCTTTCTGGAGTGAAACCTTGTAGCGCTTCTTGGGATCTTCGAGTGGTGAGTGCTTTGTGAAGAAAAAGTACATCCATCTGGTTGTAGCCCCCGAGCCTCTTGCTATTTGGAACAAGGAGCTGGAGGATCTTGTCTTGAAGTTGCTCGGATTGTTCGTTGAAGTTTTATCAAAAAGAACTCGAATATGGCTCGTTCCGGGTTCTTTTTGTCGTAACGTCTTGAAGTGGTCTGCGTTGAGGAAGTCTTTTGGTGACGTGCGCTTTTTCGAAGAAAAAGTGCACTCACTAAGTGTAGCCCCCGAGCCTCTTGCTATTTGGAACAAAAAGTTGGAGGGTCTTGATCCTTTATGTTGTTTGAAAATTTGTGTTCTGAAGTAGTCCCCGAGACTTGGATTATGTCATCATCCGAGTAGTTTTTGTGGCATCTTTCCGAAGCGGCCCTTTAGTCTTGGATTAAACCATCATCCGTGTAGTTTCGCGGCATGCAGCCTCCGAGCTTATGTCCGGGTTCTTTTTGGGTGAATTCTTGTCTTCAAAAAATTCTGGGGCTATGTATCCCGCAGCCCCGTGCTTTCTCCGAGTTCTTCTCTTTAGAAAAGAAGTCGGATGAAGAGTCTTGATGTGTCATCGTCGTTGTAGTCTTGAGTTTCTTGTATTCTTGGTCCTTTGTCTTTGGTTCCGAGCCTCCGGGAGTAGTTGAAATGAAGGCCGAGCTCCCTAGCTTAGTGTTGATTAAGCTATGATGCTGGCCGAGCCCCCGAGCGTATATCCGTGTTGTTTTGTTCAGGAAGAACTCGGATGCGAGGTCTTGGCGTATTCTTTGATAGTCTACTGTTGTCAGATGTAGTTGTATGGTGGTGGTTGAGTGTAAACGCCTTTTGTTCACGGGTTGTACTGTGCTGGTATATTCTTCCGAATATGCCCGTCTTCGAGTACTGTTTCCTCTCGCCTGAGTCATCCATTATTGAGTCCTGTCTTTTCACTGTGTCCTTTGTTAGGCTTATTTCGTTGGTACTCCTAGTCCATGTGCGCCGCTCCTCTGGTCTATAAATACTGTCCTGGAGTGCTTGTTTTCATCTATTGGATATTCTGTTGAAACCTTCGTGGTCATGAACATGGTAGTTTGTGAAGTAGAGCAGCCCCCGGGCATATTTTGTAGTTTCTGTGTGTCTTGTCGTAGCTGGAGGAAGTCTTGTGATAGGGATTAGAGGTAGGCTAATCCCGCGACAGCATTGTGCCAGGATGTACGTGGTGGTAGTTGGAGGAAGTCTTGTGATGTGGGCTTCATTTCTTCATCTGGCAGTTCTGGGTTGATCCTCGTCGCCTGTCTTGAGACTGTCCGGTGCAGATCAACACCATATCCAGCATCACATCGGTCTTGGGTAGACAGATGCCCACCGGCCTTCTCTGCTCCATGTTGTCTTGCCGTGCTGCCGATTTCCGCCTTGGGTGCACTGCGTCCGTCCTTTGAAGAAAACAGTGTAGCTGATGGCGGTTTGTCCTTCCGAGTAGCAATTTGGGACACGTAGTCATTCCAGAGCCTAGCCATGTCCGTGTTCCTCTTTGCTACTTTGCTTTTCGTGGTGCCGATTTCGTTGGGTCTTGTAAGATTTGTAATCTTCTATTTTTGAAGTCGCTTGTAATGTAACGAATCTTGTCTTCTGAGTTGTCCTTTACTTTTCTGTTGTGATCCCTGTCGTTCATGAGATTACCAAGTTCTTTCTTAAATAACCAGGTTCTTTTGTTCCTTGTGAGGTAGCCCTTTCTTTCTTCTTTCTTTCTTCTTAGTTTGACGGGTTGTTCTTGTAGCGATCTGATAACCCTACCGTGGTGCTGGACGGA
Source organism: Miscanthus floridulus (assembly GCF_019320115.1). Taxonomy (NCBI): domain Eukaryota; kingdom Viridiplantae; phylum Streptophyta; class Magnoliopsida; order Poales; family Poaceae; genus Miscanthus; species Miscanthus floridulus. The sequence continues at coordinate 85,814,178 of NC_089593.1, read as the reverse complement.
TAAGTCTGAAATCTGCCCGTTGGTTTGTACCGTTGTGTGGATTTGTGCCCTCCGTCGTTTTAGCTGCGTCGGTAAATGGACCGTTGCGTTCCCACACTGTGTTTTATCGGGCCTTGTGGGCCATTTGTATCACTGAAAAATCTATTTAAAGACCCTTTATCTTCCTTTCCCTTGCTGCCCAGCTCTTGCCTTTAAACCCTAGCTTTCAGAAATCCGCCGCCGTCATCGTCGCCATCACCCGAGCACCATCATCCTAGCTTCATCTTCCTTAGTGCCTTTTTTGCTTCCACCAGTTCATGGGAAAGAAGAAAACTGCAAGCAAGTCTTAGGCGACCTTCGTAGACGAGGAGTCATCCCTTTCTTTGATCGAAAACCAGGAGTTTGTGGCTATGAGGGCTGCTCATAAGGTTTAGCCGGCTCCAACAACAAGCGAAGACCAGCTGCGCGAGCTCGTTAGCGATGGCTTGATCCAAAGCAAAGTCATTGCTGAATGGAGAGTTCCGGGCGAGCATCGGGTTCTAGCTCCGGGTCCTGGTGAGATTGTCCTCTTCGTTTCCTTTGTCCGCGCCGGACTTTGCCTTCCTGCTTCTGCTTTCCTTCATCAGTTTCTTGGTTATTTCGGGGTTAGTCTGAACCACCTAACCCCTAATGCCGTTCTCCATCTTTCTGTTTTCGTTCATCTTTGTGAAGCTTTCCTTGGAATCCCTCCTTCTCTGTCTCTTTTTCGCTTTTTCTTTCGTCTGAAACCTCAACCCCGCCGTGAAGAAACCAGCGTTCTTGGTGGTTGCGGGATTCAGTTTCGCCAGGGTCTCAAAATTAAGTTTTTTGACTATGACCTGGTCGATTCTGTAAAAGATTGGCGTGCCGAGTGGTTTTACGCTGCCAATTTGATCCCTTCCCTTGCCGTCCACTCCGGATCTGGTCCTGTGGTGAATGACCGATGGGACAAGAAGCTTGAGTCGCCTGCTGAGATTCAAGTGATCCAGCCACTCCTTGATAGGATTATCATGCTGAAACAGCAGGGTTTGACCGGCTTTGGTATTGTTTCGAGCTTTCTTCGTCGCCGGGTTCAGCCTTTGAAAGAGCGGGAGCATCTTGGCTTTGAGTATTCTGGGGCCGAGGATCCTTCACGCATGGTCCCAGCTCTTGAGCTGACCGGTGAGGAGGTACTCGAGCGTCTCTAGAAGATGCTGAAAGGAGTGAGCGTCATTCCTCCTGCTGTCTCCGAGTTCTCAGCCAACAACCCGCCCCCAGCTGTGAGTTGTCTATCTTTTTGTTTGAGTACTTTATGCACTCTTGCTGCATCCGTTCTTGCTTAGCTTTTCTTTGTCTCGGTGTTTTATCCTTTTTCGTAGGAGCTTGGGCGGAACTTTGTCGACCCAGTCCCTCTTGACGTTCTCCCCGCCGTGGCGGAGACTGGGGATAGACTTGCTAGAACTTCTGCAATTAGTAAGTCCCAAACCTCTACCGCCCTTCCTGGGGTTTCTTCCGGATTTGTTGATGTATATGAAGAATATGTTCCTCGTCTAGTCCCTCGCGGTCCTCGCAGTGTCCCGAAGAGGGGGCGAACGGATGGGTCTTCATCTAGCCTACCTGTCTCCAAGAAGCCTCGCAAACCAAGTACTCCCTCAGGTACTCCAGTTGTTGCTAGCATGCTCTTAGGTGAGTACATTTAATACTCTTTGTTCCTTTATTTTCCTGTTTCTCTCTTGAACCGAGTACTTTTTATCCTCTTTTCAGTAGGTGCTCTAGTTTCCTTGGCTGAGGAAGAAGAGGATGATGAAGTACCCCTCATCATGCGGCGGTGAGTTGTTTTTCATATTCCTGTTGCATTGAATTTCTCTTCTTTGTCTTGACTTTTAGTCTTGAACTTTTTGAAGTAATCGGAGGTCGGGTGTGAGTTCTTCCGAGGCTCCCGTGCCGACTTCTTCTGAAGCTCCGGTGTCGAGTTCTTTGGTAGCCTCGGCACCGAGCTCTACCGCTGCTCCAGTACGGAGTTCTTCCACGGCTCCAGCCCCGGCTCCTTCCGTGGCTCCGTTGTTGGCTATCCCGCTCCCATCGCCGGGTGGCGGGGACGTTTTCGCCGTCGTGGTTCCCCCTGCGAGGCCTTCTCTTGGCTTCGCGAAGAAGAAAGTGGTTGGGTGAGTAGATTCTAGCTTTATCTTTTTGGCTTCTATCTTCCTTCCTCTGGCTCTTATCGGTGCTTCCTTTTATCACTTTTCAGTGTTTCGTCTTCTCTCATTTCTTCATCGACTTCTTCTCTGCCTCCCGCCATGCCAACGAGTTCCGAGCCTCAGGACTCACAACATTCTGTTGATGAAGTTGCTGCGGGGGCTTCAGAGCTACTTGGCGAAGTTGCGGACTTGGCCGCTCCGGAGGTGACTGTGGCTGTCGCGCCGGGTCCTTCTGAGGGTTTGGCTTTGGCTTCCCTGGAGGTTGCTTTGGTCATTCCTTCTTCGCCCCAGCCGGCCTCTCCTTCCCCTTCTCTTGCTTCCGGCGGTCCCTCTTTTTCCGGTGACGTGGTGCAATAGTTCGATGCCACTCATCGGTTATCGGAGCTGACCACAGCCTGGGGGAGCTTGTCGACTCTCGCGACTTCTTTTGGTGAAAAGCTCCAGGTAAGTTTTACTGCCACTCCTTTTTTTGCGTGCTTGTTTTTCTTCTGTCCTTACGTCTTGTTTCTCTTTGCCTCTTTTTGCTCAGTCTTTCTCTCGCGATCATTCTGGCTTCTTTTTCTCATCTGAAAATGAGAGAAAGTTGTCTTCGGAGGTGGATGCTCTGAAAGCCGATCTCGACCTCCTCCGGGCTGAGTTGGAGACAGAGCGTCAAATGCACCAAAAGGAGGAGAAGACCCTTCGTGCCCGGGTAGTGGAGACGGAGAAGCAGAGAGATGCCGCGGTGGAGTCTGCGAAGAATGAATGCAAAGGTGCCGCGGGTTCTGCCTGTTTCTTCTTGTATTTTGACTTCTTTTTTTTCGTTGACTTGTTCTTGGGTGTCTTGTCTAGTTCTCTGAGTTGAGAAGCAGAAGCTCTCGGAGAGCATCGATGAAATGAAGGCTCTTGTCCGCTCTAGTCATAACAAGGCTGAGGAGGCAATTACTCATGCTGAGGAAGAACTCGCCCTTGCTAAGCTGATTAGGCGTGGAGCTGACAGAGATCTTGTGCTGGCCCAAAGAACTATTGAAGACTTGTCCGGGAAGCTGGCGACGGCTACTGAAAATTGGAACATTTTGTGGAAATCTTTTCGTTCAGTAGCTGATGTTCTCCGGACTCCAGCGGATGATGGGCAATCTTGGGCTCAGTTCATTCCTCGGATTCTGACTCGTTTCTAAGAGTTTGCGAAGAAGTGTGCCCAAGTATGCACCAAGAATGTGCTAGCCCAGGTCCGGGTCCTTGCTCCAGAGGCGCCTCTGTCCAAGATAGCAGAGGAAGCTGAAAGCCAAGAATACCATGACGCCGTTGAGAGGATGGAGCCTGAGGTCGAAGGTTTAGCCAGTAGGGTTGTAGACAGTCTAAATATTGACATTTCCTTTCCTGATGACAATGCCTGATCCGATTGATCAGCCTCTTGTAATATTACATTCCTCTTTAAATGAAGATTCTTTATTTTCGTTGATGTATTCTTTGCCTGGGTGTGGTCGAAGTTACTTGACTTGCTGAGTACTTTGTCCCGTTTTCGTCTCTGCTCCGCAAAACAACTCTGTGCGTTGTCCTGACGAGACCCCTCGATTTGTCGAGTACTTTTCTTTTCTTCCTCTTTTGTGATCCGTCGAGTGCTTTGTCCACGCTATGACTTGTTAGATGTAAATCTTTGTGTTGACAACCTTTCGTCTGCGCTATGTAAAAACGACTCGGCGTGAAATGTTGCTTTGACAAACTTTGGCATCCGAGTGCTTTTTTGAGTGGCGCTTGTGCTTTTCTGAGGAAAAAGTATTCCTATCTGGATGTAGCCCCCGAGCCTCTTGCTTTTTGGAACGAAGAGCTGGAGGGTCTTTTGAAGCTCAATTTTGGTCGACTAGTTTTAGGTGTTAGCTTTTAGCTACCCTTGTCGACGGGCTCAAGCGTGTTTTCAGCTATTTTGCTCTCGGCCGGGATGCTCAGGCATGTTTTCAGCCATTTTGCTTTTGGTTTCGGGTGTTAGCTTTTAGCTACCCTCATCGGCGGGCTCAAGCGTCTTTTCAGCTATTTTGCTCTCGGCCGGGATGCTCAGGCATGTTTTCAGCCATTTTGCTTTTTGTTTCGAGTGTTAGCTTTTAGCTACCCTCATCGGTGGGCTCAAGCGCCTTTTCAGCTATTTTGCTCTCGGCCGGGATGCTCAGGCATGTTTTCAGCCATTTTGCTTTTTGTTTCGGGTGTTAGCTTTTAGCTACCCTCATCGGCGGGCTCAAGCGTCTTTTCAGCTATTTTGCTCTCGGCCAGGATGCTCAGGAATGTTTTCAGCCATTTTTCTTTTGGTTTCGGGTGTTAGCTTTTAGCTACCCTCATCGGCGGGCTCAAGCGTCTTTTCAGCTATTTTGCTCTCGGCCGGGATGCTCAGGCATGTTTTCAGCCATTTTGCTTTTGGTTTCGGGTGTTAGCTTTTAGCTACCCTCATCGGCGGGCTCAAGCGTCTTTTCAGCTATTTTGCTCTCGGCCGGGATGCTCAGACATGTTTTCAGCCATTTTGCTTTTGGTTTCGGGTGTTAGCTTTTAGCTACCCTCATCGGCGGGCTCAAGCGTCTTTTCAGCTATTTTGCTCTCGGCCGAGATGCTTAGGCATGTTTTCAGCCATTTTGCTTTTTGTTTCGGGTGTTAGCTTTTAGCTACCCTCATCGGCGAGCTCAAGCGTCTTTTCAGCTATTTTGCTCTCGGCCGGGATGCTCAGGCATGTTTTCAGCCATTTTGCTTTTTGTTTCGGGAAAACAACTCGTTGGAAGTCATGACAAGACATGCTATGGATGAATATCATCTTTATTGATCATGAATATGAACTAATACATATGTTGTCGAAGAATATCGTCCTTCGTCGATTGTGAATGTTGGTCCCTTGTGGCTTGCATATCTGTTTTATCTTGAGTTGTTTTTACGCGTAGAATCTTGTTAGCTGGCTGATGTGCCATGTATTGCTGACTTCTTTTCCATCTTCGGTTATTAACTTGTATGTGCCTGGTCCGGTGACTTTTGTGACAATGAACGGACCTTCCCATGGACTAAGTAGCTTATGTCGTCCGTCAGTCTTTTGTATCCTTCTTAGCACTAAGTCTCCGACTTGCAGTGATCGAGGATGGGTACTCTTGTTGTAGGATTAGTACTTTGGTGACAGTCATACCGGCAATAGTTGGGTCTAGAACTAGTGGGTAATGGCCTGCGTTCCCTATGCTAGTCCATTGGTCTTCTTTTGAAAATTGGATTGGATATTGTGACCAATTGAGATATCTTGGTGTAGCCGGTTCTGCCGTCATGATAGTCCGTAGTGCTAGTTTTTCTTGATGTTTGCTTCTGCAATCCGGAGCCCCTGAGAAGATCACTGCTACTGTTCCCCTGGGTTTTTGAAATCCTTTGTCCTCGTGGTTGTCTTCATCTTTCTTCTGATTGTCCTCTTTGGTGTTCTCCTTACTATCTTTTCTTGTGTATCGATCATTGAAAGTGTAGCAGTTTCCGATGGTGTGTCTCCCATTAGGGTGCAATGGGCAACGTATGTTTTCAATGTCATCATATCTTCTGGGTTTGGAAAACTTCTTTGATTTGTCGGCCATTGCCACGGTATTGTCTGGTCTACGTTTTCTTTCTTGATGTCTACTATTTTGATGATTTTGCCTGTCCGGGTTGTCCTGGTTGCTTCTATCCGGGAACCTTTCTCATGTTTTTTCTTCTGCAGTAATCATTTTTTCTACTGTTCATCTGAACTCTTCATTGTTTCTCGGATTTTCTTTGCAGAAGTCTTGAAATTGCCACCTAGCCATGATTCTGTGAGAGAAAGCTTCAATTACTTCTCGTTCGGTGATGTCATGCACTTGAGCCCGCAGTTCGCCGAATCGTCGATAGTAATTTCTGAGACTTTCGCCCCTCCTTTTGCTTGAGTCCTTTCAGTTCTGCATGAGTGATCGGGTGTGTGATGATACCCGCGAAATTTTCACAGAAAGCTCTTTGCAAGTCTTCCCAAGTTCTGATCGACCCTGGGTTCAATTTATCGAACCATTGGAGGGGCATCGTTTCCAGTGCCATGGGAAAGAACAAGGTTTTGATATCATCGTCTCCTCCGGCTAGTTCAATTGATTGTGAATATATTCTGAGCCATTGTCTTGGTTCGGTTTTGCCATCATACTTGGAGTGGTTAGACGGTTTGAATTTGTGAGGTAATCGTACTGATGCCAACCTGTTCGCAAAACAGGGGAATCTGTCGTGCGTTCTGGCTTCTTTGAATTCGGATTCGGCTCCTTCTTCTGGCCAAGTGTTGTTTTGATGGGAATAAGTCTGTGAGGCTGTCTGGGTAGGCACCCTACTCCTGGTCTTCCTTGGTTGTTCAAATTGGTGGCCTTGATTATGTTCCTTCCTACTCTCTCCGTTATGGCTTCCACTTGGCCCAAGTCTTTCGAAAGCGGATTTCCTTTGATTTTGATCTTCTTGCCTGCGGGTTGTTGATCTGGCGGGTAGTCTCGATCGGGCTCTCTCTTCATGCGTTCTTGGGATCGTCGACCGGAGCAAGTCCTGGAGCTGTTCGTACTTCTCTTCGCGATGTGAAGTTGCCCTGAGTTCTTCTAATGCTTCTCGAATCTTATCGTAAGGTGTATTCACCGTGCGCCTTTCTTCGGCTTCTTGTTGTGATTTTCTTTTATCGTATTCAGCCAAATCTGACTCGTATCTGATCCAGGCTTCTCTGCGCTGCCTAGCGCGGTGTTAGCGCCCTTGCTTCAACTTGTTTTTCCTTTCTCTAGCCTGTCTCTGACTCTCGGTTTCTCCATCGTAGCCCTGGGCAAAGGGTGATATGTTGGATTCTGATTCATCCGATGACCTGACATCGGGTGCTTCTGGGGGGTCTAATGGTGACCGAGGACGTCGAACCATGAGCACTTCTTGTGCGTGAGCCGTTCTGTTATTGGTGTTAATTTTCATACTGTCAGAGTTGCTGATGACTTCAGTAGATGCCTCGATGTCGCAGATCAAGTCTCCTTCTTGGTAAGGTAGAATAGCTGTTGTTGTTGTGCCGACTAGTTGGGTTCCACTATCTTCAGGAACGGAACCCGGCCAGTGGATGATACAGTCTTGTGATGTTATCGTTAGCACGAGGCCCTCCTAAGCTCCTGTCAGTGGTATCCCAAGCATCGGATTGAAAGACCTTTCGAACTGTCCCTGATAGGATTTTGTCGTGTTGTCGAGCCCAAGTGGAAAAGAACTCGACTCTTTGAAAGAACTCTGAGGGTAATCCGAGTTGTTTTGGGTTGTGCTCTGGAATCCTACCAAAAAAGAACTCGGTTTCTTGAAAGCACTCGAATAAGACTTCACCTTGGACACGGAACTTGAATTCGAGTCGGATGCGCGTAGCCGTGAAATTTTATTCGAATTGGATATTATGAGCTGCGCGAATCTTCTGGTGAGCTGATTCGTCGTAGTTGTCGAGATAGGAAATTCTTCATGATGATCTGGATCTTTGAGGAGATGGCTTTGAAGCCTGCCGTAGTTGTCCGCCTCGCAGATCCATGAGCCGAAGATGAAAGTTAATCCCGTCGGGAAGATCATGTTATCGAGGTCCATCGAGCTCTCGGATGCAAAGTTGCCAAAATCCCCTACCTGGCGCGCCAGCTGTCGATGTTTCACCACCGATAGCCTGCCACGGGGGTACCCGAGGCAGTATTGTTCGGGCTTCGGCGTATGCTGAACTCGATGGTTAACGCAAGAGACAGTCGATTTATCCTGGTTCAGGCCCTCGATCGTAGATCGAGTAACGACCCTACGTCCAGTCGGCGTTAGCCTTTGCGTTGGATTGATTATGAAGTGTTGTGTTGTACAATTGTCGTCCCCCTCTCTCAGGAGCCCTGCCCTCCTTTATATAGTCAGGAGGCCAGAGTCCTAGTCGGTTTACAATGAGATTTCCCAGTAGGATTACTTAATAGTTCTACTACTAAGATTACATGGGAATAATCATAGTTGAACTAGATCTTCTCTCTCCCTTGCGGGGTATCCTGTGGGTCCCGCATCGACACTCCCTTCCCTGCAAATACCACTCGCCGCAAGCCACGTCTGGAGGCCTATTAGAAAATGCCACACGATCTCCCCCGCCCCCCTCATTCGCTGCAGCTCGTCGTGCCACCGGCGCCGCCCGCACCCGCTCTGCGCCAATGCCGCCACCCGCACCTGCCCTGCCCTTCTGCCCCTGCCACCAGCGAAGCCTTGGACCTCGGCCGGAACCCTAGGGCCCGCTCTGCTTCATCTCCCTTTCGATCCCCATCGCTACAGATCCACGGAGTACAAGCTTGATGGCGCGCATGCCAACTCCACTTGGCTAGGCCACCGTTGCTACGTGATCTGCCAGTTTCCCTCCTCCGATATTGGCCACGATGAAGGATGTAGGTTGCATTAGCCAAATCCAAAGTGTATTTTTTTTTGCTGTCGCTGCCTTCCTGGCTTCCTGCTCGTCAATCGTCACGTTGCCTCCATGCTAGCAGTCCTCCAATCTACAATCTACACGCATCTCATCTTGGCCTACAGCAGGGGTGCCCTTCGTACTCAAGTCCCCTCTGTCCTGCACCTGACTGAGGTATCTCCCTCTTCCTTTCCTTACTCTATCCCATGAGGATGCAGATCTTTGATCCATGAATGGATTTAGATATATTATGTGTTTGCAGTTATTTTTTTATGTATATCTTCTTTTCATTCTGAATGTTCAGTTTTGACATATGTATGACTGTAGATCGGTACAACAACGCAACAAAGGACCTTTATGGTGTTCCTAATTTTTACCTGTTCGTGTGGTGTTCCTAATTTTTTTTACCTATTCGTGTGGTCTGCACTTTATATGCTACAGTACTTAGCAAATGCCTCTGTGGCCACTTTCGATCACTGCCAATTAAATTGTGGACATATTTATTATTTAAATAATGTGTAAAGTTTATAATTTTAAGACTTTTGCCTACTTGGTGCTATCCGGTTCCAGATCTCAAGGATTTTGCATTGTCTACAGTTTTTTTTCTAATTCACCGAGGTTGCACAAAAGCTTTAAGCAAGCAGTACTAAGTTCCTAACAAGGTCTGGATACATTATTTTCTAGAATATCTTATTTCCCCTACATGTGAGTGCTACTGCGGTTTACAGATCACATGACTTTTGCCTTGTCTGCAGGTTTTTCCTAACTCACCCAGGTTGCTCAGCAAGCTTTAATCAAGCAGTACTAAGTTCCTAGCAAGGTTTGGATACATTATTTTGCAAGAATATATAGTTATCATTGGAAGCTCCTCATTCACTGATCTTTGACATCAGTTGTAGTAATCACATTGACTCATCTTCTGTTCTTATGCGGTGAGTTGCGAGGTGGCGGAGGAGCCTGCCGGAAGGGGATGGAGCAAGATCGGGCCAAGGGGCGGTGCTAAGGTGAGGAGAAACGCGAGAAAGAGGCGGGGACACTGCGGATGAAGGGAATCATAATATTAGAATAATATATTTTTCTACACATCTGTTTTGGAATGGCTGAACCTTTTCTTTCAAAGAATCGAATGCCTGAACCTTTTCTTTCAAAGAACTGAATGCATAAACCTTGGACCATTACTTATTTCTTAAATTCGTATCATTTTCTAAATATATATTCTAATTTGCAGTTAAGAGATCTCGAGAGGGGTGTTGGCATTCTTGTGGCTACCGAGATTAGCTGATTTGATGGAAATGACAAGAATATCTTTGCAAGCAATTTGTTACCTTGCCCTTGTTGAGGCAGATAGAATGCTTGATATGGGTTTTGAACCACAGTTAGAAGAACTGTTGAGCAAATGGACATGCCACTTCGAGGTGTCAAGCGGACAATGTTGTTTAGTGCAACGTTCCCAAAAAGAGATCCAGGTTAGCTATTTTTTTAATATTTTGTTGGCATGCTCTTCCTGAATAAACATTCCTGTTTCTTGTAAGCTGTTCTTTAGTAAATATATTGTACTTCCTACAATATATTTCTTCTCCTGACTGTTTTGTCATGTATACCCTCACTAATATCTTGTATTTGATCAGGCGTTGACCGTTGAGGTTATTATCTTCGCATTTTTTTTCTAGATGGATAACATTTCTTTCCATGCTAGATATTTTGAGAAATAGAGAAATCTTACATCTTATTTCAATTCTATGTATGAATGAAATGTGCAATGTGACAAATCCCCACTGGTATAGCTAAATATTTGATTTAATACGTGGGCAATGTTATACTGTCCATACTACAGTAATGGGCTGTGTTGTATAGTTCATGTTTCATTCAGAAGTCTCTTTTTAGTTTTTTTTTTCTTTCAAAATCCAGCATACCTATTATAGGGCCAACAACAGCATTGAAGTTAGTATATACTGCTTGCACTCTATGGTCATTTATCTATCAAGCATCAGTTTTACCAACATTTATGTCATTACTACGCCAGCTACTTGAGTTTAACCTGTTCTTTTGCAATCTAGAGTCATTTTATTTAGAATCCGTACTCATATCTTTGCTTGTGATACAACTACATACTTCGTATCTGTCAAAGAACCACACATTTAGGATCTCTAGGTGTTATTGATATGCCTCATCATTTACAACAGTAAGAACTAAGTGGCTGGTGCTGAGATTTTTCCTGCCATCTAAAGGGGTAAATTTGTTAAATCTAAATATTTGCTGAGTGGGTGTGTGGGTTTGCGTTTGTTTGTGAGTGCAGACGTGGGGTGGGCCGAGTGGGGCGGCGCATGGGCGGCCACCTGGACCTGCCAGCGTCGGAGGCGGTTCGGGTGAGGGGCCGGGAAGCTGCTGTGCAACAGATCGCCGGGGGCTCGGCCGAGGTGGCCCGGCACGGGCTACATCGGCATAGGGTGTCCGCCATCATTTTAGTCTTTCAAGGAACTTCTGGTCAGTTTTATCAAAAAAATTTAGAGGTCATACAATGTATATTTCTCGTCATATGTGTTGTTGTATTGTAATTAGTGGAGTTGCAATGTAATTGTTGAAAAAGGTTTATATGGTGAGTATAACATACTTTGTTTTAAGGTTGAGAGATTTTTCAAGACACGCAGTATTACCCATGTGACAGCATATATACTCGAGCCTGTGTACAGGATGGTATGGAGATACGGCGGAACTTATTCGTGGATTTATTGATGCACGAAAGATATAGATATCGAAGATTTCTTCCTGCCGATATAAAACATTATCTTAGGCGCATCATGGAAATGTCTATAAAGTAAAGTTTGTAAGCATGTGATGACGCGCTCTCCGTGACTGTTAATTTCACAAACTTTGCCTTTTTGATTAACTATCACTTTAATGTTGATATTTATTTTTTACAGTATTGTTATCTTATCGTGCGATCCGTGTGTTTTTAGTATAAATTGTTAGCTATCCCGTAGCAACGCACGGGCACTCTACCTAGTCATTAAAGTAATCATTAGTCATCATTACTATCATTAACATGTATAAGTGGTGGGTGAAGCAGCTAAACATAACTACACTACCCAATATTGCAACCCAGGTATACAAGGATTGTAGTATAGGGCTAGTCATGTCCTTAGGGTTTGCATAATTTAGACACATGCAATAAAAGTGAAGTGAATTATAACTGAGTAGGTACAATTTGATCAAATGGTGCCTACACTTGTCTTTGTCCAAAGTTTAGCTGCTCAGAAGTCTTCAGCTTCTATCTCCTGGTCTCTAGCTTCTGCTGCACTTGTTGGTCCCCAGCTCATGATCTTCAGCTAACGAACACTCTTCTTCTACTCGCAGCAACCAAGCAGCACAAACAGACAAACACGACTAAGACAACACACCAATCAAAAGAAAAGCTTAAGAATGAACGATCTAAACGGCATGGCTCGGTGCTACGATTGTGAGAGCACAAGAACAATGGAAAATGGAGCTATCGTTAAAAGGACATAACTATCGAGGTGTTTGCAACATAACTGAAGTAAAAGACTACAAATGTTTGGTTCATTTTAATTAATGAAATGGGGTGATGGACATTTCAAAGAAATATATTAAAGTTGAATTAAGTCAAATTATATTAAATTATAAAAAGCTAGAGTTAAACCTTAGTTTTTGACCGAAGAGTTAAACCTTAGTCATATTTTATTTATAAATATTTCTATAGTACTTAAGTTATTTAAACATTTATAATTTTAGAAAGCATTAAACATGTGAGACCAGCTAATAGAATTATTTCATGTCTTGTGTTTAAACTAAACAAGTTATAATTAATAAATTCAAGATGATATAAATCAAGTTAACATTTGATTATAAAAGACCGAAGATTAAACCCTAAATTGGTTTTAATTATAAACTCGGTTGCATAAGTATTAATTAGCTTAACATTTTATATTAAACTCAGAGACACAGATAAGTTAGACATCGTTGCTAACACGTAGCTTCGGTCGGCACGATCACAACGCAACAAGAACGAATTAAAACCCTAGGTTCATTTTAAATTAAAAGTTATTAAATAAATATAAATCAAATTGCATTTAGATTAATAAATTCATAATTAAGTGACATGATGAACATTACCGCTACTGCATAGAGCACGACGAAATTAACGCAATGAGAACTACTCGAATAAGAGATGAAACGATTAAATGGCAGGGATTAACAGCAGGATGGCAAAATCGTAATTAGACCATCTTCTACCTTGGGCTTTCATCCTCACGAACGCAGCCATGGAGAGACCTGCTGCTGCTCGTGGAGGGGGCCGACGCGGGGAAGGGGCCTCGGGCGCGAGGCCTGCTGGCCGGCCGGTGGCGGCGCAGCGCTGGGACAGGGCCTCTCTGCTCGGAGCAGGGCAGCAGGCACGCACGCCCACACCCGCACGACACAAGGCGGCGGTGGCCACCTGCCGCTCACGAGCAGGGGCGTAGGACGAGGGGGGGCGCATGGGAACGGGGCCGGGACGCGGGAAGATGCCGTGGTGGCGCCGGGTGGCCGGAGATGAAGGAAGACGACCCGTTTATGGAGCTCCTCGCCGGAGTAGAGAAAGAAGGGATAGGGAAACGATGAATGGATCACGGATTCACAAAAGGAAAGGCGTGTCGACGTAGAGGACGACGAGGGAAACCTCGCAGCAGTGACGGTTTCCACGGAGGACGCCGAAGATGGTCGGAAACGTTCGCCGAAGGTTCGCCAGAAACCTAGAGATGCACAACTTCGACGATAGATGTACGGAGCTACGACTGGCGGCTCGCGAAAGCGGTCGTACTTCTGGAACCTACACGTCGAGGACTACACAGGCATATGTATCTCTACTATAATGGACCAATCAAAATTATACTAGGCCCCCCTAGAAAAACGTCCCCCGCTGAGAGCCTCTAACCATTATACACTCAGGAAAATGCACACAAAAATTTATTTCCATTAAAATTAAGAGCTAATAAAATACCTAAATTAAATCTGATGACCAGAATTCGATGTGATGCCAGGCTTCTCACGCATCCGCACCCCGCACGGCCACGCCGCGCCCTCTCTCCTCCCCGCATCCCACACGCCCCTCCCTCTCCCACAGACGTGGCTCCTCCACCCCCACGCGCGCGCGACTCGTCACTCTCCTCTCCCACTAGGCCGCCGGCCGCCAGGCACCGCGGCAACCAAGGCTGCCCGGCGCCCCCACTCTCCTACGGAAAGCAGGACCCGGCCTCACCAAAACATCCGCTGGGCGTCCGCGACCCAGCCCCGTGCTGCGCCTTTGCCAGTCCGCCTCCTCCCCCGTCATTGCAGCCCCTCGAGCGCGGCGCGGGCTGCCGCCCTCCACTTCTCCCTCCATCTCTCCCTCACGCCTCCCCATACCTTCATCGCCTGCTCCGCCTCTCACTCGCACCGCACCTGCCACCGCTAGGCGTCGTGTCCGCCCAAGGTCAGACGGCGTACCGGAGCGGACGCCCGCCCTCCCCCTCCTCCCCCCGGCATGGCACGCCTACCTGGAGAAAATTGCTATTTCGCCATTATCAAACGTGGGCTTCGCTCTTTTGCCATCCCGCAAATGGGATTCGCCTGTCTGCCATTTTCAAACGCGACGCACCGCTAGAATGCCCTGGACCAGTATATGTACCGTATTTTGATTTTGAATTTTTTTTCGTTATTTTCTTTCCCCTTTTACCCCTCACCCATCCAGGGTGCGCCCAGGCCGCGCTCGCGCTCGCGCGGCAGGACGTCGCGGCGCTCCACGGTGTGCGCGCGTCCCTCGGCGTGCACGCCAGCGACTGGCCCGACAGGGCCGACCCCTGCGTCTTCTGGTCGGGCGTCTCCTGCCGCGCCGGCCGCGTCACGGAGCTCCGCCTCTCCGGGCTCCGCCGCACCCGCGCGGGCGCCCGGCGTGCGGCCTTCGCTGTCGACCAGCTCCGGCGGTTCACCGCGCTCAAGGCGTTCAACGCCTCGGGGTTCCTGCTCCCCGGCCAGATCCCGTCCTGGTTCGGCCGCGGCCTGCCGCCGTCGCTCGCCGTCATTGACCTCCGCTCCGCACGCGTCAATGGCAAGCTCCCGACCGATCTTGGGATGTCTGGGAACCTGACCACCCTTGTTCTCTCCGGTGACAACCTCTCGGGCTCTATCCCGCCGTCGCTCTTCTCAATCCCTGGTCTCCGCGTTCTCGATCTCTCCGCCAACAACCTCACCGGAGCTGGGTTTCAGAATGGGACCGATGGTGTAGCGGATTTCAGAATGAACTGCTTGTCTGGTGCAGCAAGCCAGCACAGCCGTGGGGATTGTGAGGAGTTCTACACGAGGAACGGGGTGAGGCTAGCGTTGGGCCCCATGTCATCATTGCCATTGCCGGAGCCACGGCCACCATAGGTGCGGCCGATGCCGTCAACGAGCAAGAGAGGGGGCAAATGGAAGTTTGTATTGGCCGGGGTCCTTGGAGGTGCTGCGATTGTGGTAATACTTGGCCTTAGCGCGCTGGTGATTTGCTTGTTGAGAAGAAAAGGAAGGAGACCGAGAGGAAGAGGAGTGGAGCAGACTGAGGAGGGCATTCGGTCTGGGCGGAGAAGTAGTAGTGTGAATCCCATCACAATGTCACCCATGGCATCCCCCGGAGCCCGTCGTTCACAAAAGGGCTTTCCTGGGTAGAAGGGGAAAGGAAATAACGAAAAAAAATTCAAAATCAAAATACGGTACATGGTCCAGGATATTCTGGCGGTGCGTCGCCTTTGAAAATGACAAACGGACGAATCCCATTTGCGGGATGACAAAAGAGCGAAGCCCACGTTTCATAATGGCGAAATAGCAATTTTCTCGCCTACCTGAGGCGCCGAACCACGATGGCGCGCGGTACCCCTACCATCGAGGTTGCTCGCGTCGGCCTGTGAGACCGGAACCTGGCGCGCCTCCGGATCTGGTGCCTCTTCGGCTGGATCCTCCCGTCCTCCCGCCTTTCCTTGCTCTCCCTCTTCCTTTCCCGGCTATTCCCGGCCATGATGGGAGAAGCCCGCAGGTCATCGGCCAGCAGCCCCGACGCAGCCCACAGTGCACTATGGTTTGCTTCCCCTCTGCTAGATTGGTTACGTACGTACATGTGTTACCTTGGAAAATCTAGAGGTTTCATTTGTTCTCTCCCCCTTGGCTGGACAATTTTGTGAGCGATTCCTCATATCTGGACTGCCAAGGTTACATCTTCACGGTAATGCAAGCCAAATTTGTGTCAAAATGAATGTCTCTCAATCGATTCCTGAAAGTTTGATTGGAAAATAGAGGTTCGCTTCCATAGTTAACTGATGTTTTGACTCTTCCAGACTGTAAATGTAGACATTCTTAGTGTTCGAAAAACTGAAGAACTTTACCTTTGCAGGAATGCCTCTATGGATTTATGCCACTGTGAGGCGGCTGAATGGCAAGGTCTTCAAGATGGGATATGGACTGCTGTAAATTCTCCATATGGCAACAAATATGTTGATGTCAAATTGGCTGATAAGAAACCTGCGAGGTTCACTCTTCCCATTCAGGAAGGTCAGGATTGTTCACGAAATCAATTCCTTTTTTCTTTTCAGTGATAAACTCCCCATTCCAGAACTGTTTTTGTTTTCATTTTGTTCTACCTCTACTGAGTCTTTGACAAAACTTATATGTGCTAATTTTGCCTGCTGATGCACCATGTACTGATGTCGCGCTCTCAATTGACAGCAGTGCAAGTGATCAAAACAGTATCATGTAGTTGTTTAGCAGTATGGACTTAGCTCAGCACAGCACACCACTGGACAATTTGCCTATACATACTGTGGCCATATTGTTGGCGTCAGACCTGATATCGTAACACGATGATGATGGGTGGGAGTGGAAATGGGTGCAATACCCTCCTGGCTGGAGAAGGCGCTGGACAAGCACTTACCTAAGGGTCAGTGCTACTTCGGCCTCCACACCTTTGGCATTCGGTCAATAACATTTAGACAAAGATGAGATACTGTTCTCAGTGTGGGATCTCACTGTGTCCTGTTTCAGGCACTTTATTTTGGTGTTCCTTTCCGTGATCGATTGCTGGAGCACTATGCAACCAATAAATACACTGGAGATGTTGAGAGCATGCTAACCTGCCTGGCCAGAGACGAGAAGAAGTCCTCGCTGCCAGCCACGAACGCTTCAGCGGCATCCGCTCCTCCGCCGCTGCCGGCGGCAGCTAGGGTTAGGGTTTCGGGCAACGGGGAGCAGGCCTCTGAATCCGGCAGTGGCAGGCCCGGTCGCAGCGTGGACAAACAATCCATGTGCAGCCCCGAGCTCTGGGGCCGTCGGCCGCCAGACCGGGCAGCAGAGCCGCGGGCGCCGCCGCGTCGCGCGGGCTGGATGGATGCACTTCGGCCAGTCGCGGGCTTGCTTGCCTGCTCTTCCTCCTCTCCGGCCGCCCCTAGAAAAATCTCACCATTCGAGAAGCCCAGTGCCATGGTCAAGAAGGTCCGTGCGGAGTTGCAGCTCGAGGGACAGGGCACCACGGTCCTGACACCGGCAGGTAAGTAAAAGCCAGCCAAGTCCCAATTTCATTTGTGCCGATCCTCAATCGGGCATTGACTTCTCGGCACCTTGAGCATGCAAGGATGAGCTCAAGAACCTGGACTCGGTTCCTCCTGCTTGGCGAGTTCTCAGGTACGCGGAGAGGAACATCGACTTGTTTTTGCCCAAAATTCCAGTCTTTGCAAATTAAATGCTTGGATCATTAGAATCTTCGACTTGGCTCTAAATATTGCTCACCCTCTCTGTTGATTCGTCTTGCAATCCCTAAAGCTTGCTTGTTTTCCTGACCACCCCCAAAAGGGATTCGAGACGCCCGCGAGCTGTTCCTTAAAATGTCCACTTCTGAATATTTCCTATAGCGGATTCTTGCCTTTTGTCTCTATCAATCAAGCTTCCTGTATTAGCTGGTCCAGCTCATGTGCTCATTTATCATGTACTCATTTAAGATCTCGACTCAGACTGATTTACATTGGGTTCTCCCTGGTTTAGAATTTTAGTTTTTTTCCTCCTTTTTCAGTAGCATCCCTATGCATCTTGTGTTTGTACTGAGACTAAAACCAGTGCTAATCATTCCTATTTGGTTCTATTTTTAGTGCATTACAATATTGCCAGTGAAGCTACAGTTGGTTGAAGCTAAATGGCATCCTTCATTGGATTAACTTAACAATGAATCAGAATGGTTGTTTACCATTTTTTTTAAAAAAGGTTGACTGCTTATATACTCATGCATGCATAACTGCCTCATTGTGCCTCTGGTTGAATAGTAGTAAAGTAACCATGACCATTTAAACTGAGTATTGTAGCACTAACCTCTATTTCCAATCTTTAGTAATTTGACCATCAGTTTGCAATTTTTTCTCTAAACAGAGTTTGCTGCGTCTGAAATAAACAGTTGTGCTCTGTTGCAGGAATGAGGATCATACACTTGTTGATTTGGTTTCGTAGTTATCAAGGAACGAGTCAAAAAAGCAAATGTATATCCCCTCCTAATATAGTCATTATCAGGCCCCGTTCCTTCTGGCAAGGCTTGCAATATTTTATGGATTATGAACTATGGTCGCTTTGATGATATCCACTTTCAATTGTTCATACTCTATGTTGCTAGGGATGTTGAATTTCTGATTTTAATACTATGTGAGGTTACTTCTTGGCTAAAGGGCATTGATGTTTCCCTTGTGAAATGATAGAACCTATGGTATGGTGGATTCATTGCTTCTCACTATATTTTCACAATATTGCATATGAAAATTTCTGTATAGAATCAATGGATTAGCTCGCTCGGTCGGCCGGCGCGGTCCCTGGCTCAGAGGCCAGCACGGGGCGGTCCAGCAAGAGGAGTGCAGTCCCCTGGTGGTCCAGCTTGAGCCAGCGAGAGGAGCGGGCACATGGGACGATGTGCGTGTGGTTGCCTCGCCCTCTCCTTTCCTGGCGTGAGAGGAAGAAAAAAAATATTCACTTCATTGTTATTAGATTACGGTAGTCGATAAATGATTAGTTGATTCTCTTCAGTTATTGATATTGTCGCAGCGTACAACGTTTAAATGAAGCAAGTACTTGATATACTTTTCAGTAGTTGTATTTTGAGCTTGAGGGCAATGGTGGATTTAGCCTTTTAGTTTCTTGATTTGTTTGACTATGTTCTGCCGTAGCGTTAGCACGGGCATTATACTAGTAGGACTAGGGTTTGGAAATGTTTAGGAATTTCTTAATTTCGGGATTTATTTCCTGTTTAAAAATAATTCTAGAAAATTCTTGAAATCATATTTAAGCCACACAAAAAAAACACAAAAATTTAGAGAAAATTTTGAAAAATTTTTCTCAAGGTAGATATGAACATGATGGATCAAAAGAAAGAGTTTGGAACTCATGAAAATATTATTGAGATGATCGAGGAAAAGGATTAAGTTCAAGGAAAAAGGAATTTAATTCTAGAAAAGGTTGGAAAATTTCCTGGAGAGAAAAAAACATCGTCCTATCGTATTTTGAAACCATTTGCACTCACAGACACTAAAAACAAACATCAGACAAGCACAACATCAACAAAAGTCCGTCAAATTAATTCCAAAACATTTGAAAAACACCATTTTTATTTAAGAAAAATATACGAAAATCTAAACTAATGTTGACAAATTTATCCAAATAATAAAATCCTTCATTTTGTTTAGTGTTTTCTATTCACAACCCAAAATAGAAATTTTGGAGAGTCTATATAATGCACTTATTCCCTATATATTTAGAGAGAGATTTACAAAAACAAAACCAACTACATAGGGGCTCTGTTGGCGATGGGCGTATTGCATTCCTATATGACTTAGTGTGAGAGGCAACGAACTTCATTTGGGAACATGCTCCAACCATGTCCCCGGTGAGACAATAGGTAAAATCAAGGGCGAAACCACGTTGTGTTACTGTGGTGCACCAAAAAAATTCACTACGTGAAAAACGGTTTGTAGCAGTGGAACAATTTTTTTTAGGGACGGCCGGTGATGGAGCCGCTCCTATAGTGGCGTGCTCGGGAGCCCAGAGACCAGCCGCCCCTACAAATGAAACAGCAGGGACGGCTGGTGATACGAGCCGCCTCTACAAATCGATCTGATTTACAGAGGCGGCTCACTCACCAGCCGCCCCCGGTGTTTCTATTTGTAGGGGTGGCTCAATCACCAGCCGCCCCTACAAATGACTCTGACTATATATTCTAGAGCACAGTCGAAAAATATCTTCAGAGCTTCTCTTCCCCTCCCCTCTCTTTCTCTCCTCTACGCTCTCTCCCCCTCCAGACGCGAGCAGCGGCCAGGGCGACGGCGGCTGGCGTGAGTGGGCCAGCGGACGCCGCAGCCGCCCTCCTCTTCCTCCACGCCTCTCCCCCCTCGCGCCCCCTCCCCCCTTGCCCCTCAGGGGCGCGGCGACGGCGGCCCCGGCCAAGTCGCCGGTGCAGCGGGTGGTGGGTGGCCGCCCCTGGCTGCGGGGACCCCAACGGCTGCTGTCCCCAGGCACGGCACCTACCGGTGGTCGCCGGCTCGGTTGCCCCCGATGTGACATCTCGTCTGCTCCATGAAACCCTAGGTGCCTGTCTCTTCCTCTACCTCTCCCTCTGTCTCGATCTCTCTCTCCGGATGTGCCTGTCTCTTCATCTGCTCCATGAAGCTCCTTAAGGAGGCGAAGAAGTTGCGGTTGGCCTCCTCCTCTTCTCTGTCGGCTTAGACTCAGATATCTGCTTGCGGCGATGGCGTCGTTCTCGGAGGCTCCCCCGGGGAACCCCAAGGCAGGCGAGAAGATCTTCAAGACCAAGTGCGCGCAGTGCCACACGGTCGAGAAGGGCACCGACCACAAGCAAGGTGAGTGACCCCCCCTCCGCCGCGGCCTTAGCGGATCAGATCTGAGCTTAGGTAGCCGTAGATGCAGATTTCTTTGTGTGGGAATGGTGCGCGTGGCGCTTATATCTGTTCGATTGCTATGGGATTCATGATAGGCCTTAGCGGATCAGATCTGAGCTCAGGCTAGTTCGTTTGCTTGTCTTGTTTTAGCATCAAAACGCCTGCGGTCTGGGTGGGTTGCTATGGCATCTCTTGTCTTGTTGTTTCACAGGAGCGCGCAGATTATGATAGAATTGATTAGGAAGCTGATGAATGGAGGGCTAAGCAAATAGCCAAGGACATTGCAAAGTGGAAGGTGCTTTCTCGTATTTGTGAAATTTGTTTCACAATTAAAGATATATTGCAGTAGGGCATTATTGTTGCTTCAAAGCTAATGTATTCACTTTTGTACCTGTAAATCAGGTGGAAAGCATGCAGCAGATTGCTAGAAAGAAAGCAAATGAGGAAAGAAAGCGTCTAGAATCTGAGGTACCATGGAATAAAATTCCATGCCTAGGCTGTCCTGTGAAAGTTCTCTTCTCTAGGGTGTTTCAGAACAGTCTTTTACTAGTTGTGTGCAAGCGCATACCGCATACTACTGAACATTGATACAAACCAATGATTTTTCGTTTGTATAAGTTTGGTTGCAACATTTTAAGTCGTGCCTTTTTTATTCTTGTGACCTTTATCTAGTTTTCTTATTACTCTAGAAACCCTCTGATCTCTATACTTGTCTTAGTGCAAGCAATCTTCAGGGATATCATTCACCTATTTTCTTGTTTTTTTAGAGAGAGCTATCTTGCAATCAGTTCATGAAGAATTGAGTAGTCATTCAAATTTCTTTATACTTTAATCTACTAATGATTCTGTGGACATTTTTGAGTTAATAATATCATCATAATATTCTTTATCCTGAATAAGATAATTTTCCCAATTGGCAATTTGAAATCTGGTACTTCTAGCTGGAGCTTGCCCTAATGGTCGAGAAACTCTAGGAGCTTCGGTCTATAAGAGTTCAAAAAATGAAGAAACAAGGTAAGATATTCTTATTTTCCTATTTATTTATTTACATTCTCTGTTTTACAAAATATGTTCTATACATGAATGAGTTGTATTATCTACAAAATAATTAATAATTGGATTATTTTGTATTTAGTTAATAAATATATTAGTACTTAATCATTCATGTTATTATTGTGCCTTGAAAGCATGGGCTGTGGCGGGAAAAATTATGGTGCCTACTGACTAGACTTTATTTTCCTAGTTGACTTACACAGTGAAACAACAATTCCCATGATGGACTTTTACTAAAGTGAAGAGATGGGTTATCATTGTGTTTTTCTGACCTTAAATACTATGTTATTCATATTCTGGCATTTTGCATGCCGAAGGCTGAACCGCTGGAGCACATATGCCTGTAATGATCCTTTTCTCTTTTTAAGAGAAGAGGATGTCATATCCATTTGGCAATACAAATCTGCTCCTACCTATGTATGATCCCACTAGCACAAACTTTTTGGAATCACAAAAGGCTCCTGTCTCTTCAAGACTGCAAACTTTTCTTTTTCCGTTGGTGGTGTTGATTTTCCCTTTTTTATTTTGTTCAGTGTAAATACAAGAGATGGATATATGAGTTTCTTTTTATGTTAAATGTTTTAGGTCATTTTATTCCTGAAGAGGATGATAAATACCTCGAGCGTGTTAAGGCTGCAGTCGAGGAAGAGGAGCGCCAAGCTGCATCTGCTGCTCGAACTGATGTTGTTAAGGATGTTATTCAGACTGCTGAGGAATCAAGGAAGCCTCCACAGAATGTCAATTCTCAAGAAGGTGGTGTAAATCAGAGAAATACAAACTAGGCTTCGTAACCTAACAAATAACCTGATAATTTTCACTTCATGGCATGGGCAATTACTCAATATACCTACTCAATCAACTTGTCTTTATATTGTCTCTGTTGTAGGTCCGTAGAATGTGGGATTCGTTCATCAGATCTGGAGGAAGGTAAGGCTTCTACTTGTTCGTACAATTTCTTCCAAGTTAGCTTAGATGCATTAAGCAAGCATTTCTGTAAGTATTTTCAAGTTTCTATGCAATTATGGTTTGTGAGCTTGTTTAGTTAACCGTAACAAGATGAAAGGAAGGTTAACCTCGTGAGGAGTTTATTGTGAAATAGCATCTATTGACCATTATTATGGTCTAGACTCTAGGTTAGGAATCGCACTTGAAAAAGGTGCATCTTTGTTGGTCAATGCATGCTGTTTGGAATGGAGTTATTCCAATTTGGAGGAAACAGAATGGACTCCAAAGGAGTTTTGCCTATTCCTGTGAAAGAACTATGTTTTGCTCCAAACAGGCATAATATATTATTCTTCATCTTGAAGTAAAAACACAGATCTAACCCATCTTCTAGGTGTTCAATTGCATCGATGTTTATGCATTGTGTTTTCAACTTTCAAGTCAGATACACTTATGATAGCTTTTATCTTATTGCTGCTGGAAAAAATATAATTTAGCATGACCATTCATTGTTTTTGCTCGAATATATTCTATTCCTATATAATAGCATATACTAATGTACTAGGGTGACAAAATGGATCAGTGCTGTGGTGTGTTAAGCAAATCTCATATAATAGTTTCCCTGATAGTAAATGTTCCACCTGCCTGCAGCCGTATACCTGGGCACTTGGTTCATACTCTTTCTTCCATATATATAAGATTTTACTATTTCGTGGGATCATGTTATATGTGACATGATTAGTTTCATGGCAGCTTACATCTTCTTTAGCGGAAAACATACCAATAAACCATTGCGTGGCTTTGCTACTGAGTAGACTACATATTGTGTTCTTGGCACGTCATAGATAGATTCTTGGCACGTGAAACTGTGGTGCGAAAGAAGCTTCAGTTAGTTGGTGTAACTGCTATGTTGCTCGCGTGCAAGTATGAAGAAGTGAGCGTACCGGTGGTCGAGGATCTGATCTTAATCTGTGATCGCGCCTACACAAGGGCTGATATTCTTGAAATGGTAAAAAATGTGCTGCATGTTGATTTTTAGTGCAAAAAAAAAACAGATAACTGACATTGAAATCTCTGCAGGAGAGGAGGATAGTGAACACACTTAATTTCAATATGTCGGTGTCGACTCCATACTGTTTCATGAGAAGGTTTCTAAAGGCAGCACAATCTGAGAAGAAGGTAAGATACTAATACATACTCCTGTTTTTGTGATCAATAAATCATGTAAGCTATAGGTTTGCTGTACAAGTACATAAACCCTAACAAAATCTTTATACTACTGGACAGCTCGAACTCCTGTCTTTCTTCATGATCGAGCTGAGTCTTGTCGAATACGAGATGCTCCAGTTCTGCCCATCTATGCTAGCAGCTGCTGCCATCTACACAGCTCAATGTACCATGCTTGCTTGGTCTTTTTGTGATATAGATATATGTTTTGTTGTCATAATATGAGTCTGTTTGTTATTATTGCGATTCTTGTACTATAGAAGATGTTTAGAAATTTTTGGCGAAATAATCTTGTTTGGGCCACAATATTACAGTCAAGTTTGACAGGATACTTGATCATGTATTTTACTCGTCATAGGATGATTTGGGGGAGCACATATTGGTAATTTGAATTTTTTTTGGTAAAAAAATACACTGTAGAGGCGGCTCCAACACCGTCACTTGACAAGACTTAGTGACTGGAAGCATATCCTTCTGTGAAGCTCCAACATGAACTAGGGGGGTGTTTTGGCTAACGATATCATGGAATAAATCTTTGTCTCCTATCATTTCTCTTTCTTGACTTGCTCTTATTATACATGATTTGTGTGACATTTACCTTTTCTAGATTAGTATATAGGTTAGTTGATATGATTAGTTCTAGATTGCACAATTATTTATGGGTTAGGTAGATTGGAGTGCATTATAAAACCATACCTACATGGGGTGTTTGGTTTGTAAAATGAAGTAGTCCACCATCATCTCACTCTTTAGTTTTTTGTTTGGTTTGTGTTGTAGGGGCGGCTGATAACACCAGCTGCCTCTACAAATCGATTTGTAGGGGCGGTCTGGGAACCGCCCCTACAAATGCATGATTTGTAGAGATGGTATGGTAGGGGTGGCTGGCCAAACCGCCCCTACAAATGCCCATTAGCCGCCCCTGAAAATCATATATGACGTAGTGATTGTTAGTAAATTGACTAACACTCACCATGCACTATGAGAAGAATTCATTTGTTGCTTCAGTGGTGCACCACCGTAACATTGATGATAGCTTCGCCCCTGGGTAAAATAAACCATGTTACTGGGCACGTGGACCTAGATAAATGGTGTTATAAATTAGGAAGTGTTTGGTTTGGGAAATCATCTCATGGGATGAGAGCCCATTCCTCAGCAGTGGAATGACTTCATTTCTCATATTAGTACTAACTTTTAACTTGTGAGGAATGAAGTGGCGATGGATCAACTCATTCTATCCACAAACCAAACAAAAAACTAAAGAGTGAGATGATGGTGGACTACTTCATTTTACAAACCAAACACCCCATGTAGGTATGGTTTTATAATGCACTCCAATCTACCTAACCCATAAATAATTTTGCAATCTAGAACTAATCATATCAACTAACCTATATACTAATCTAGAAAAGGTAAATGTCACACAAATCATGTATAATAAGAGCAAGTCAAGAAAGAGAAATGATAGGAGACAAAGATTTATTCCATGATATCGTTAGCCAAAACACCCCCCTAGTTCATGTTGGAGCTTCACAGAAGGATATGCTTCCAGTCACTAAGTCTTGTCAAGTGACGGTGTTGGGCAATCTACAAAAGGTCGCCGCCAACCAAATTAAGTGTTGCAAAGCCCGAAAGGCTCACCACTTCTCGCATTGCATGACCCTATTGGTCACCAAGTTATTTTCAATAGAGCTTCTCCACCTAGGAAGGAGTCTCCTCGCCCCCCCCCCCACACCTAAGTCGCCATGTTGTCCATCCACATCATACTTAGAGGGTCCACGTTCCTCGAAAGTCATCAAAACCTTAAGTGGTCTTTCTCACAAAAAATATAAGGGCACAACAGCCCAAAACTTAAGCTCTCAAGCTCTTACACTTAACCCTCACAAATATGAACGAAGGGGCTTATATTATTCTTGGATTTAATCAATAAGCACTTGAGTGGGTGGATGGAGTGTCTTAGTCTTGCATCGGCTTCAACCGTCTCCAACACTCCAATGATTATATAGCTCCTTTGCCTCTCCTACAGCCTGTTCGGCAGTATGTATCTGGCTTATAAGCTTTGGCTTATCAGCCAACAAACAATATTTTTTTCTCACATCAAACCAACCAGCACTACTTTCAGTCATGGCTTATAAGTCAATCCAGCTGAAACAAACAGTCTGCTAGTCGTTAGCCAACGTCTGTTTGAAATGTATTGGCAAATAGTCCAGTACCAGTACACAACTCTTGGACAGATTGTCATACCAGTACAAGCTGATGAAATAGTCATTATAGATCCAACTGACGTCATTTTGTCCAACCCCTGCATTTCTTCCCTAGCCATACTGCTCACTAGGGATGAAAACGGTACGGATATTTTTCGACCGTATTCGAAACCGAATCCGTTTAGAGGGGTTGAGATCTGTCCATATCCGAGTTCGGATATCCAACATCCGATACCGTATCCGTATCCGAACACTCAAATCGTATATTTATGATGTCGATATCCAATCGTATCCTATCCGACATAGTTGACACTATCTGTATTCGAATCCGAATCCGGACAGAAATATAAAAACAAATGTAATATCGGTGATATCCGTCTGTATCCGATCCGACTGTGCCGCATCACACAGTGTTGACAGAACGAAGTACAATTTTCTAGCATATCCTTCTCTTTGTGCACTGTCTTGCCAAAGTCCACTTGTCCGATGCTTGCTTCCCTCCTTGCCAAACTGTCTGACCTGTTCAACAAGACAATGTGCGCTATACTCTACTCAACATGATAGCACACCATTGTTGGTATTTATTAACGCAAATAGAATATGAAGGATTTCTCAAGCGCACAGAATATCATTGAAGTATTTTACCAGAAGTATTCCAGGTATCGTTATTTATATTTTACTACAGGGAAACAATAGAGTAAAGATTATTGTACATCAACGGAGTATCTATCAGTCAACATACCATCATAACTAGAGCAAGGGGTAGAGATAATGATAGGAATAAAGCATAATGACACTCAGGGGATAAATCACTAAGATAATGTAAACTAGTCAACTCAGGATAATAACGGTCGAGGTAGATTCCTATGATATTCCTATTACAGGATCAAAGTATATATACACCCAACTATAGCTATGACTAACTTTACTCTTGTGCACTTGGGACGCTGCTTAGACGGTAGAGCACTACAAAGGATAACTCTACTGACATGACTATGGTCCTACAATTTAAGAACCAACTCATTTCAGTGTGGACTACAAAGGATAGACGGGGTTGTCACCTCCCGCTGCTACCACACAACCAGAGAACATGGTGTACTCATAGGCAGAGCATCGTATAAGCACCATGCTTACACGAGGCTTGGCTACTTAGCCCAATCGATAAACTAGCAGGCTAAGCGCTCTATAAACCCGCACATAAGAGTGAAGATAACATCAACTAAGCAAGATATATATATATATATTCAAAGTAAGCATAGCCATGTAGATAGAAATATGATAAATTGATAACAAGTCTAACAAGATGTAGAAGTGAAGATACAAGGCTTTGCTGAGCCTCCAAGACTAAATTCAGAGCTTGAGCATGAGCCCAACTCGACCCTCACTTCCGAGCTACTAGTCTACTATATTGGAGAGTTCTAGACCTAATCCTCCTGGTGTGTCTTGATGTGAATGAGAGATATGAATTAGGGTTTCAAGATGTCTCCAGGGAGGGGGTACATGGCTATATATATAGGGGGTAGCGTCAATTCTGGACCCTTGGATCAAACTGACTTAAAAGAATGGTGTAGATGCAATCCCTAAGGCGGTGGAGAACTGACGTAGCAAGGAGGGGCTGACATGTGGGGCCCATAGGTCGGCCGGCCTACAGGTGTAACAACCCGGGTTTTCGTGCAACAAAAAATGCGAGCTTTTTAAAAATTTTCCTGTTAACGTGTGAAGCGTGTAACTTCTAGGTAAACCCGAGTCTAACCCACTAACAAATCATTACATCCATTTAGAATTGTTTGTAGGAGTGTGTCGGTGCTCTCGAGTTTATTCTGTGTTTGAGTCTTGTTAGAGTTTGGAGTGTACAAATCCATAGCAAGAATTCCTATTTTGAATCTCCTCTCGAATCTCTTTTGAAATCATCTCAAATTCCTTTTGAAATTCCTTCTCAAATATTTGAATCATAAATGGAAATCCACTTCTTTCCCCTTGGGCTCAAACCCCTTAGCTGGCCCATTTCCCATCCCTCTCTTCTCCTTTTCCTGCCGGCCCACCTCCCTTTCCCTCCTCTTGGCCCACTCGTGCCTCTAGCCCAAGCCACGCACGCAGCCGCTACGCTAGCACCCCACTCGGCCTAGCATCACACATCGGCCCAGCTCGCCTCCCTCCCTTCTCCCGCCACATGGCCCAACAACTAGCAACCCGCTAACCCACGCCAGCCCCCATAGGCCCGTTGAGGCGCTCCTACCCTAACCCTAGATGCGCCCCTACGCTCCCAGCCCCGAGCCACCGTCACTGCTACACGCGCACCCGCACTGTGCCCCGTGCCTCGGTGTTCTTACCCCGAGCCCCGCATTTGCCTCCATGTGTCCCATTCGTGGCACGGACACCGAAGGTCATCGAAGCTCCCTCAAACCCTAGCTTGTGTGACTATAAGACGCCTAACCACCATTGCTCCTTTGCTTCTCCCCAATCCGCCGCTGCTGTACCACCCTCTCCTTCCCTCCTCCCTGCTCGCACTGCCGTAGCCTACCTTGCCCACACCAGGAGCAGTCACCACCACCACTCGCACTCAGCCACGCCACCGCTACCCCACTCGCCATCGTGACTGGCCAGCCAAGCTCTCCGTGGCCACCTCGCTAAAAGCTCTAGTTTGGTTTTGGTTAATTGATGAAACCCTAAGTGTTAACCTAGTTTATCAAAGTGATTATGAGATAGGTAGCACTACTCCAAGTAATGAAGCAATGGTAAAGATCATGGTGATGGTGATGGCATGGTGATGATCAAATGCTTGAACTTGGAAAAGAAGAAAGAGAAAAACAAA
Organism: Miscanthus floridulus; assembly: GCF_019320115.1. Taxonomy (NCBI): domain Eukaryota; kingdom Viridiplantae; phylum Streptophyta; class Magnoliopsida; order Poales; family Poaceae; genus Miscanthus; species Miscanthus floridulus. Next base: position 85,785,463 of record NC_089593.1, on the reverse strand, counting down.
AGGCTCAAGGCAAAGGTATAAATAGTAGGAGCCATTTTGTTTTAGTGATTGAGACACTTAGTGAGTGTGCTCACATTTAGGATCAATAGTCGTACTATTAAGAGGGGTGAAACTCGTATTGAAATGCGGTTATCAAAGTGCCACTAGATGCTCTAACTAATTGCATATGCATTTAGGATCTAGTGGAGTGCTAACACCCTTAAAAATGTTTGTGAAAATATGCTAACACATGTGCACAAGGTGATACACTTGGTGGTTGGCACATTTGAGCAAGGGTTAGAAACTTCACCGGCGAAGTGTCCGCCCATAGAGTGCAGACAGTCCGACGGTGCCACCGGCACCCTAGACAGAAAAGACGGAGATCACTGTAAGTGACCGAATGCTGGTCTCTGTAGGACCGGCACATTCGGTCAGGTGAAGCATGAAGACACTAGCGTCGGTCTCTGAGCGGACGCTGGGTCACTTAGTGACCGGACGCTGGAAGGGTGCATCCGGTCCTGCTGATGTGGCAGCGCACAGTGGAGTTGCCATGTGACCGGACGCTAGGTGTGTCTGGTCGAGCATGACCGGACACGTCCGGTCCTAAAAAGTCATCTCTAGATGCTTACTGGAAATGATCGGACACTGGGGTTCAGCGTTCGATCACTTTGAGCTGCTGTGTCCGATCATCACTTGACCGTTGAGATCAGGCAATCAACATTTGAAGAGAGGGGACACGTGGCACGCATCGCGTGACCAGACGTTGAGGTCCAGCGTCCGGTCGATTTGACCAGAGCGTCCGGTCACCCCGTGTTGTGCCCAGTGAAGGGGTACAACGGCTCTATTTTATGGGGCTTCTATTTAAGCCCCATGGCCAGCTCAAGCTCACTCTCTTGGCCATTTGCATTGACATAGCAACCTTGTGAGCTTAGCCAAAGCCCTCCCACTCATCTCCATCATTGATTCATCATCTTTGTGACATTGGGAGAGAATCCAAGTGCATTGCTTGAGTGATTGCATCTAGAGGCACTTGGTGTTCGTGTTTTTGCTGTGGGGTTCGCTTGTTGCTCTTGGTGGTTGCCACCACCTAGATGGCTTGGAGCAGCGGAGGAGGATTGACACGAGTTGGTGATTATTTGTGGCCATCTCTAGTGATTGTGAGGAGATTTGTACCTTCCCTGGTGGAGCGCCAAATGGTAACTCTAGTGGATTGCTCATGTCATTGAGTTACCTCACTTGTGGGTAGGTTCTTGCGGTGTCCAATTGTGTGGACGAGGTTCATGCAACACCTCTTAGCCGCCGAACCACCAAGTGTTAGTTGACACAACGAGGACGTAGCGTGTTGGCAAGCACGTGAACAACAACAACAACAACAAAGCCTTTAAGTCCCAAACAAGTTGGGGTAGGCTGGCAAGCACGTGAACCTCGGGAGAAAATTGATAGTCTCTTGCCCTTTGGTATTCTCCCGGTGATTGATTTAGCATTCATCTTGTGATTGGTTCACTCCTCTACACGGTGGTATAATCACCCTACTCACTCATTTATATTCTTGCAAACTAGTTGTAGCAAGCTCTTTAGTGTAGCTAGAATTGAGAGCTTGCTTTGTAGTTTAAGTTCATCTAGTGGAGCTCTTTAGTGTAGCAAGTGTGAGAGCTCTTAGTGTGTGGTGACATAGCAAATTGTGGGGTTAGTAATCATAGCAACTAGAATTAGTGGATAGGTGGCTTGCAACCCTTGTAGAGCTAGAGCAAGTTTGCATTTTGCTATTTATTATACTAATCAAATTGCTCTAGTTGGTTTGTAGAATTTTTTTAAAATAGGCTATTTACCCCCCTCTAGCCATATTAGGACCTTTCACTCGCTCCGTTAACCACTCCACCATCACCACTTCGCCGTGTCACGCCTACTTCACCATGCCGCACCACCAAGCCACCATGGCTGCGTCTCCACCTCACCATTCTCCTTCACCATGTGTCGCCGGTCCCCTTCACCATGCGGACACGCCCGAGCAGCCGCGCCCATCCTCGAAGCATGACATCCTCGCATTGTCGTGCCTCATCGCTCCCTCTTTCCACCTCGCGACGTCGTTGTCTCCTCCAAATGGCAGCGCAACATGACGTCATCCTCCACCATGACCGTGACCACCGTGAGCTGCCTCCACGTCCACGTCCTGCTCCGAGCCACTATGATCTGCCACCAGCGCTTCCTCACCAAGCACCTCTCCGTCGTGCTCCATCTCGACCCCGAGCTCCACCAGAGCTCGACTGATGGCCACGCTCTACCTCCATCTTGTCCTCCTCTACTCTACATGGCAGCATCGCCGCCATGCATCTTCCCCACCATGTCGTGCTGCTCCTCCAAGCTGCGGCCGCACCAAGCCTCTTCGTCCACGACGATGTGCTCTGCCCCATCCTTGCCATGCCGGACTCCTTCACCCGTGCCGTTCGGCACCGCCACCTCACCTCTGACTATCTCCTCGCCTTCAACCCACCTCTCTTCAAGGTTAGGTGAGCTTTGCATCCTAAGCTCATTGTTTTCCTTGAACGTCGTGCCGCTGCTCCTGACCACCCTTTGCTGCGAGCTCAAAGCTATAGCTTTACAGCTCGCCACACCACCGTGCACCTCACCGAAGGACAGCAGCGCCCCGTCCTCGAAGGCCATGACCTCCATCCTCACCGAAGCCCCTTCTCCATCATCGGTGAGCTCCCAAGGCCCAAGTTTTCCCCTTTCTTTCTTCCCGTTGCAGCCCTAGCCTAATGTCCAGCCTTCATGCCGTGGTTCCACACTACTATAGGGAAGTAGCCGGCCATGCAGCACCCTTCGCTAGCTCCGTTGCCTCTCTGGCCGCCTACTGCTCCGTCCTGGCCAGCCGTAGCCAGCCTCGGCCACCTACAGCCAGCCGTAGCAAGCTGCAGCCTACCGGGACAAGCCATAGCAACCCTTCTCCATCCTCGTCTTCATAGCAAGGTTGAACCTTTGTCGATGCCATTCCCGACGTCGACAAAAACCCTTTTCTTTACTCTTTCATACATTGTTCCTATACTTGATCCATCTATATATATGCCTGTGCCATGCCTTTGTGCTGGTCTATCTTGATTCTATGGATGTTTGTGCTACTCCTATGTTGGTTATCATGTAGTGGTTCTTTGTGTGTTTGTTGTTATCATCTATGGACCATGCCTTCGAGCTAGTCGAGGGATCATACTTTGTTCGATCGTTTCGGTCGTGGGTTCATCCCACCATGGCTGTAACGCCGAGCATAACTCATTCCCTCGCTTCTTAGTTGGTTCTGAAGTACTATGAATGCTAGCTCCTATCCACATCCCTAAGACATGGCCATTATGGACTTGATGTCGATGTGGTTCTTGCCCACACATTTTGAGACTATGTGACCTAGTCTAGTGGGATACAAACTAGTGGACAACCTTCGTAGAACCGTCGGAAGCCAACTTGTTTAGGTGAAGCTAATGGCCATGAGTTGCCTCGCCATGACCATCGAGCTTTACCTCTTTTGCTTGCTTGTTTATCCCAACCACCTTCTATGCTTATACCACATTGACCATAGCGTTCCTTCGGTTCTAGCAGTGACAACCGCATCGCTATGGACCTTAGGGATAGCTTTGTGCTGATTTAGTTGCACCGTTGTGGTACCCTACGAGTGGGTTTGGATCATGGGATTGTGTCCCCTTTCTTCCAACCTTCATCCATTCCATGTTGAGTTGGTCGAAAGAGTGCAGATTCCATTCCTCTCTCCTCTCTTGTTCTTAATCCTCATCGATCCAATAAGATGTGGATTGAGCCCTTCGTTGTTTGGTGTTTATTGCTCTCTTGATTCCATTCCTTCGATTCCCGTCGTTTGCTATGGCGAGTGAATCAAAGGAAGATAAATCCTATGTCCTCCTCTTTTGGTTCTATCGTGCTTAAGCCCTTGTATGCTTGTACCCAATTAGACCATAGCATTTTTTTGGTTCTTGCAGTGACAATCGCACCGCTAAGAACCCTAGGGATGTCTTAGTGCATTTAGTGCACCTAGGTCATGGTACCCTACAAGTAGTTTGGGCATTTGTGTTCTCTTCTGCGTCGCTCCTTTTCAATGCCCCGTCCCTTGCCATGGTGCATGGATTGGAAGGAGTAGACCACCTCCTTTCTCTTATCTCCCTCATTCCACCCTCTATTGGTTCCCATCAATTATAATGGCGGATGGATTGGGGGAGACCAGAACTACTTATTTTCCCCCTTAGCCACTTTTTTCGATTCCTATCAATCTCCATGACGCCCAGATCGGAAGGCCGTGAGCCATGGTGTTCGCCTAAGATGAGCTAGGGTCTATGCCATTTTTATTGAAGCTGTACAGATTAACACGATCGACCCGGGAAGTACTGGCTTGGCTAAGACTTAAGCTTGTGCTTAGCAAACAACCACTTCTGTTTCTTTGGCCTAGGGAGCGGACTTCCACTGAGAGGGCTAAGTCTTCTTCCCCTAGTGTTCTTTTGGTGTTGTTCGATCTTCTGTGTCTTGTTGCCTCTTTTGTTCACAGACTTTATAGGTTTAGTGGATTGATTGCTCTTTTGCCTTGTTTGTCGCTCTATCGAGGTAGTTACACCGAGGATAGCGTTGATTGGACCGAAACCCGTTGGAGGAAGGAAACACGGATGACAACAGGACTTTGAGGAGATCAACTGTGAGTACACTGAAGATCTTAGAGAAGACCAATCAACAGGTGCCACGTCCCACCCAACCTCATAGAATCTTAGTAGACATGCTATAATGTAGATGCTAGTGCTTTACTTTTATGCAAATGATCTATGATAGGTTGCATGGTAGATTTGTTTGAAATCCATTACCTTGTCGCAACCTATACCCTTGCACACCCGCTGTTAGGCTAGACGCTCGCTTACTACTTACTTGCTACCGCTTCTACTACGCATTATTCTGTGATGTGATGCTTGGTGGAGGATTATTTGTGAGTGGCTAAGGCACATGGTGCCACTAAAACTGGTAACAACTTGGGGAGATCTTGGCGTGCGTCTTGTGTGTGTGGTGAGGGTTGAGTTGACTGGACATGATTCTACGATGAGTCTTTGGACAAGTCTTGCCACAGAGATGCGACCTGGGCATTCCCTATGAGAGGTACCTATGGTGGGTACATGTGAGATGAGGGGGTCCCGGGGTGGAGTGTCTTTGTGGGATGAAGCCTCGGGATGGAGGTGCCGTCGAGGCATGGGGTGTTGGTTATCCCCTTTGAGAAGATATCATGTCCGGTCCCCCTAAGGACTCCGGGGTGGCCTAGGGCTGAGTGGTAGGGTGACATCGCACTGGTTGGAAGGTAGCCTGGTATCATCCTAGATGGTGGCCACCATCGATGATGGTGATCTTGTTCCAGGTGTACATGCTCTGCAGAGTTGATTGATCTATACATATAGCCGCGTCCTCGGATATGGACATTCCTATGACCTATGCTTCCCTTAATTAGTGAGAGGTGTCCTTTCTTCTTCCCCCTAGGTTTGGTGTTGGTTTTTGGTTTGGGCCATTGAGGCAAGGTATGAGTGGGAGTCATCCTTGCCGCCTAGAGAGTGAGAGTGTGGTGAGATGTATGTGATGGGATGGGTGAATGTGCGGATGAGATGGGTTAAAACTTGATGAACTATTATAAAATATGGATGAACTTGCATAGGAAACCTACAACCATATATAGGCCTTTTGCTCTACCCTTGCATTCCACTTACCACAAAGCATATGCAAAGCATGGGGTGGGAGCCAGTGGCCAGTACAAATCATACTGAAAGATATTTGGTAGGTTTTAGATGTCATCTATGACGACGACAATGGAGATTAGAAGGATTAGATGGTCTCATGCCTATGCTCAAGTTTGGTTGAGGAGATGAAGATGAAGTCTACGCTCGCTATTGTTCTATGCCTACTCTGATGATTGCTCATGAAGGAGGTGCCTTCACCTGTCGATGCTCCACGTCGACTCTAATGATAGTCCATGAAGGAGGAGCCTTCACCCGCCGATGTGCCACATCTACTCTAATGAAGCCCTGTGTGCGTTCCCACTAGTATAACGATGTATTTATTTGTGTAACCAAGTGTTGTAATACCTTGTAAACTTGTACTTCTACTATGTATGAATTGTGGTATCAACTGCTATTTGATAATGTGATTGCTTGATCTCCTAGACTATCACATTATAATTCATTTCAGCAGGTGGGGCCAGCCGACCCCCCTTATTAGCCTCTCGGCTCGATCTTCGGTGAAGAGTCTTCTAGGGTCTTCTAGAGTTGTTTTCATCGTGGATAAACATGATTAAATCTGATGATTGGGTCCACCTTGTCGATTTTCTGAATAAATACTCCAACAAACATAGATTCACCAAAACTTGTGGAATTTGTTAGTTTAAACCCCTAGACCTATGTTGGTGATCCTTTTTATGCATTTATATAAGTTATATTGATGGTTTATGATGAACGTTAACTACCATCAATAAACTTCCCTACACTTAACCTTTGCTAGTCCCTAAGCAAAGCTAAACTCAACAATAGATCAGTAGTTGCTACAATATTTTCACGATGGGCGGTGAGCATCCGATCTCTTCTGCTCTCGGCGGCAGCGAGGCCCCTAAAAATAGTGGCAACCACTTTGTCATGATCCTAGAAGGTGTTGTTGTTGTCCCCAGGTGGTCAGCGGCCTCTGGCTTTGTCGTCATTGTTGTCATCCGACTTTTTGGCCTAGAACTCCTTAGCCAAGCTGAGGTAGTCTTTCATCTTGTGCTTGCTATTCTTGTGGATGGGGCACGGGCCTTTGAGGATCTTCTTGTACTGCTTGTCATAGTTGCGCTTGGTGCGAGGTTTGCCAACGGCGGTGACGATGTGGTCTGGTTGGCGGCAGCGATATTGACCAGATCTGGAACCTTTTGGCCGATCATGGGCACTGTCCTAACGGTGGCCACGGTCATCGTAGCGGTGGTCACTGTGGCGTCGGTCGTCGGGGCGCTCATCGTTGCAACGAGTTGGGCGGTGAGTGCTCGCGTCCTCGTTGAAGCGAACTTTGGCCTCTTCAGCGTTGCCGTACTGGTCGGTGATCATGATCATCTCGCCAATCCCCTTTGGTGGCTTGCGATTGAATTTGGAGTGGAGGTCATGGTGATGGAGTCCTCGGACGAAGGCGGTGATGACTTCAGCTTTCGTGATGTTGGGAATAGAATTCCTCATCTCGGAAAAGCATCTGATGTAGCTATGGAGGGGCTCAGATGGTTTTTGATAGATGCGGTTCAGATCATGCTTGGTGCCCGGCCAAGTACACGTAGCCATGTAGTTGTTAGTGAACACCTTCTTCAGCTGTTCCTAGGATTCGATGGAGTCAGGGCGAGGCTCATGAGCTAGTTCATCGCAGTTGGCATGAGCATGATGGAAAGATAGTTCGCCATGACACTAGTATCTCCCCCAGCGACACGCACGGCGGTGGCATAAGCTTGTTGCCACTATGTGGGGTTCATCCGCCCCTCGTACGGCTCGACCTCGGTGATTTTGAAACCATGAGGCCACTGGAGTGTTCGGAGTGCCCTAGTGAATTCTCGGGGCCCTTCGGGATCATCACCATCATGATCGGCGGTATTGGTGGCATTAAGTGGCTGAAGGGCTATGTCTAGATTACCGAACTCTTGCTCGTACTCTTGACACCGACGTACTTCTTCTTCATGGTGAGAGAAATGACGCCCGTCGATATGACGTCACGCGACCCAGAGATTGTTGATGTGCGCTCAGACATCTTGGTCGACTTCTTGGTCGTGTTGGCGAGGGTAGTCAATGCAGTTCCCTCTAGCTCCCCCCTAAAGGGGTTGTCCATCATCATGTTGCTGGTCGGCGAAATAGCTTTGGCTAGGGCAGCGATTGGATCTTAGTGCGGCGGATCAACGAATCGATCTCATCGAGTAGGAAGGTCTCTGATCCTGATGGATCTTGTTGACCTGGCAGTGTGTAGCTTTGAGCATTGTGGTGACCATGGCGACTTCTGGTGTTTGCTCAAGCCGAGCGAGCTCATTGGCGGCCACGACCAAGTTGGCACTTGGGGTCTTGTAGACATCGTGGCCGTCAACACGGACGAATTCGTCGTCGAGGTTGTGTTGGAGTGGGCGTGGCCTCCCTTGCGAGTCGAGCTGTTCATTGCGAGCAGCCTTGGCTAGCACAATGGTGGCCCTATTTACTCAGCGCTGTGCATGGTTGGCATTCCTGTTGACACAAGCGACGCAGTCCTCGTTGGTCTCTCCTTCTTGTGGAGGACTGTCAACGCTGACATTAAAAATCCCACCTCCTCGGAAGGGTGGGAAAGGATATTGGATGGTAGAGGTTTCGGGGACAGTCTCCTCTAGGATGGTGTGGAGGGATGCTTCGGGGCATCGGTCGATGTGTAGCATGTTGACAGTCGCCGAGAGCTGGTCGATGATCCAGTCGACGAGAGGATAGATGTCTCCTACCTGGTCGGCAAATTTTCCTTTTAGGGCATCTTTGTAGGAGGTGGTGACGCTGGTGAGCCCAAAGGGTAGGGCCATAACCCCTAGAGTTTTCTGATCGACCTCTGATGGATCTAAATTGGAGGGTGGTTGGCACTGAACCAGAGTGGTCAGAGTCGATTCTACGATGGAGAGGCAGTCGGCGAGCTTCTGGCCAACCTGATCGATGGATACGATCAGATCATCATTGTCGATCCGCTTCCTCGGGTAGCGGGGGAGTGGACAGTGGATTGTTGATGAAGACAACCTCAGAGGAGGTTCTAAGATCAGATCTATAGTCGCAGGTGTTGGGGTGGTCGGCATAGAATCGATCTGCACTGGCTAAATGATCTCTCCATCTCCGTTAGCATTGATGACCCAGGAGATCGATCCGACCATAAAGATCTAGCTGGGCTGTGGGAAGGACGAAGAGCTTGCAAAACGTACCATCTTGTTTGACATGGAAATAGCACGTAGACCCCTACCTAGCACGCCAACTATCGACAAAATATCATCGTTAGTCCTTCGAGGGGTATCCCACAAAGGTGGATTGATCGTAGAGATGCGTGTAATCAAGAACAAGAAGGCAACAGAGACACGAGTTAGACAGGTTTGGGCCGTTAGCGTGACGTAATACCCTACTCTTGTGGTCTGTTGGTTTGTATTGGCTTCGTAGGATGTTGCGTGTGTTTTGAGGGGGTCCCTGCCTGCCTTATATAGTCTTGGGGGCAAGGTTACAAGTCGGTTAGATCTAGGAGATAACCATAAAGTAATAACAGATTACATGAATCATGGGATCGAACGTATCCTAACAGATCTCTTAGTATCTTTAGGATATCGCCCTTGATGTCTTACGGTGCACGCCGAGCAGTGTCGTGCACTATAGGTCTTCGTCTTGTGGGCTGGACCGCCCCTGGGAGCGCAGCCCATGTAGTTTGCCATGGGTATCTAGGGTCATACCCCCTACAACGTTCAATCAAAAATTCTCCTCCGGATTAGAATAAACTGATCTGACTTTCAAACTTACCCATATTACCTTCAACCATGGGGCTTCTTAGCCTTCACTTGGGTCTTGCATAATTAAAAGACAGAACAATCAAGTCAAGCACTATGTCTCTAGTTATTTGTTCCACCATTATTCTAGAGTTTTTATAAGTTTTTAAAATAAAACTCAGAGATTACATTGTATGACACTCTCAAGTCTCTCAATATATGTGGTATTTGTGGATCACCACCAAGGCATAACTTGTTGTGCCTTTTCTCTTCCTACCACTAAGGCTTTATGTGGAGTTCACAAGTAAGGAGAAAGCTAGAGCGTACTTGCAATGCATATATTATAAAATCAAACAACGAATCCAAAGTGAGTTGAGTCATACAATCAAATCAAGATGTGCATGTGTGTAGATATATGAGGTGGATATATGGTGGCTATCCTAATTCTACTTTGCTCCTTGAAAATATATCTCTCTTTTAAAACTTGAAAATATTTTTTGCGAGAGAACATGGGCTATCTTATTTATCTCTCTTTTTTTAGGCGGGCATCTAAGTACCTATTGTTTTTCAATATCTCAGACACTTGTCCAATTTTTTCTAATTATTTTCTTTTTTTCTTTTTTTATGAATAACTTTTGCATAGCCCATGCCTCTTTTATGTAATAGAACTTTTGAGAGATACCAACAAGAATTTAGAGCATTTATTTGGTGGAAAACCTATAGAACATATTTTTGGTGTTTACTCCCAGTGTAGGAGTAAAATATTTTTGGGCGGATCTAAATGGAAAGCATGTTTTTGCGCCTACTCCTAGTGTACGAGTAGTGCATATTTGGATGGTGTGTACGTGATCTTGATTTTAAGAGCATGACAAACCTCTCATAAGGGTCAACAAAGCTTGACAAAACTCAATGCAAAACAAGCAACATATATGTGAAAGTTTTCCTAGCCTAAATAACATATATGGCTCTAGTAGGAATTCAAGCTTTGTCATATAGAAATTAATCATGTAGTATTTTTATGTTTTTCAAAAGATAAATCTATAGAATTTTAGTGTCACTTGGAACAAGATAAACAATAGCTCAGACCTTCTCATATCATATCCGTCAATTACCTAGACTTAGATCAATCATATGCTACCCACGAGTTTCATGTTCATAGTAAATCCTTATATCAAAACAATCTTATTCAAAACTCAGAAGAATTCAAGGCTGAAAATTAGGTACTTAAAAGGTATTACAACAGAGCAACTATTCATTATTTTCATTTTAAAAGATCATCTTCAGAGTTATTTTTATTTTATTCAGCTCCTAAAAACAAATTAAAGAAAACTAGACACACTCTCTTTATTTTGTTTTCATTTTTTAGATCACACATCATAACTATATATATTTCTACTAAGATAAATTTTTATTTTGTTTTTAGTTATTCATATTTTTTCTAATATATATAAATCAAACTAAAATAATAAAAGAAAAAGAAATACTTATCTAGATACATGGGATGCATTCTCCCCCTAGCTGGTTGTTGTGGTGGTTGCTCAACGAGGTGACCGGATGTGGAGGTGCTAGAACAGAGCCTTCCAATTTTGATTTTGTTGTTGCTGTTGTTGCTGGAGGCTGGCCATCTCTTGTCCCATGCATATCTGTCATTGTGCATGATTATGTAACGTACCTTGTATGGCAGTATTTGTCTCTTTAATGGTTGCGAGTCTATTGTCAAAGCAGTGGTAGGCCTCCTAAGAGTCATGATACCCTCGGCCAGAGAAAGACATGTGTCCTCCCTGATGCCCACTTGAGGTTGCTTCATAATCTTGCCCTTGATAGTTGTGGAAGTTCATTGATCAAATACCTCGGTTCACTCTTGAAGATAAGGATTCTTGAGGTGGCGCTTCCAGTAGCGGCGCTTCTAATAGTGGTGCCACCTTATTTTACCAAACCTATCTTGGTTTTGAGTTTGATTTAGGTTTGATAGGTTCATCCTTTCTTAACTTGTTCCTCCTCCTTGTTAAGCGTTTCAAAGTCAACCATCAGTAGTAGAAACTGGCGACATCTTGTGTGCATCATTATTACCGGTTTAGAACTTTCACTTGTAGAATTTGGAGGAATGATTCCCCCACACTTTGCTCAAAGTGTGTTCTGCTCATAAAGACAGGGTAGAGATCAAGTGCATGGGCTCTGTTGGTGGGAAAACTCTAACAGAACCAAATCTTTATTTATTTTTTTCTCTAGCCTTAGGCACATCGAATCATGTTATGGTTGACATTATGTGCATTCATTTTTACAATATGGGTGATAAGATCAGTAGGATGAGTATGAATGTGGCATTTGAATACATTTATCAAAAAGAGTGGAGTTGCTTAACCTATGGAAGGGTTGTCTATAATATATTAAACCTTAGATGATTATGACTATCTTCCAAAGATAAGGTATGCAATATTTTAGCTCATTTGGTTAACACTATGGGATCAAGAAAGTGGTGCTATGAACAAACTTAAAGAACAAGACAAGTTGAGTTAATCAGGTTGAATCAAGCAAAGTTATAACTCAAACATATTTGTTTCTTTATTTATGTAAATAGCAAGATCAAAGGGAAGCTTTTTAAATAATGACCACTTACCTTAAGATATTACCTTCATCATTATAGTGTGGTGACACCCTGTGATGAAGGGTAGATGACTTGTGTGGTGATCTTTTCTTCCTGCTTGAAGCTTTCCTTGCTTGAGCTATTCATGAGCATCTTGTCTCCTATGTCACACTCCTTCTTTCTCATCCTTTTATCATGCCATCCTTTTGTCCTTTCTTTTGTGGATCTTGGCATTTTGTTTGGACCTTCTGCTCTACTCATTGTTTCTTCTCTGCAAAGGATTAGTGGACAACACATACCCGAAGGAGTATACAAATGATTCAAAATAAGGATAGTGTTGACATAGAGCTCAAGATCATCTGTATCCCATGTTTTAAATATGTGCCTTTATTATTCACCACTACTTCAAATTTTTAACAAGGTTTAGGCAAAAATGTGCAAAATTGTTTTGAAGAATACCTCAAACCTTGATTTGTTTCTTCGAATGATGTCCTAACATTCCCAACAAAATTTGAATATTTTCTTGCAAGGGTTAGTCCACATATACAACCAAATTCTATACAAGTATGTTTTGATTTAATAATTATATTCGAATAATATGCAGAAGCATACTTACAATAGAATAAGGAAGTTTGATAGACTAAGGAGATTCATTCGAGTAGAAACAAGAATATGTATGGTGACTCAAAAGAGCATGATTATTTAAATTGTTACTTGTTAGAGATTTAGCAAGTTGAGCATATCACAAAGGTAGGGATGACCAAGACAAACTTGCAACATGACATGACATGTTTTAGAGAACTCTATCCCCCACACTTGAAGTTTGCAGAATACATAATCAAGTTTGGTTGATAGAATTCTCCTGTGAATGTGATTCCATGTTACATAATGTTTGGTTGAATTTACCTTATGTTTTCCTTTGTTTTATTGAAATGAAATGATTAGTGACAAAACATACCTAAAGGAAGCTTATCCAATTTACCTATTGGCGAGAGCTTCATGGCTTTAGGTCCATTGAGTAGGATCTCTTCTTGCCTTTAACTTTTCTTTGTACCATCCAATCCTGGAGATGAGGACACGGACAATTGCATGCTCTTCTTCCATCAACCTTTCTTGATTTTTGTTGATTCTTGGTTGACGAGTTGGGGTTCATTGGAGATGCAAACTCAAGTTCCACCTTGGTTGTCTTTGTCCTCTAATGGCGTGGTGAAGAGTTCTTCTTCTTTGTTAGTTAGTGATACGCCAACCATCTTAATAATCGAGGAAGGAACCTCATTGGAATTTGCATGAAAGCTTCATCTCTGATGACTTAGGGATGTCTTCTCATGCCCATGGTTGTTCATGATTCCATGAGACACCATCGATAGACCACCACTGATTGATGATATTTTGTTGACACGAGATTACATGCCATGATGTAGTGGCATCTCGTTGTCCTTGTTCTTGCTGTCGATGTGTGAATCTGTGTCTTTGAAGATGATGGGAGCAGACGTATTCTAGATAATACAAGGTGGGTTGCATCCTGCTTCTCATCAGCATCCAAGCTTGAGTCTTGGGAAAGCTTAATGCTAGGTTGTCTTTTGATGTTGCTCTTTGCCTGTCGATTTGTTCATCCACTTCTACAGCTGTAGTGGTGATTTCTAGATTTACAGGTTCATACCTAAGCACCACGCTTAATTTAAAAGCCTTTAGAAGTATGGCGAGTACTTCCAAACCAAAGCATACTATGGTAGACAAAGGGAGCATGAAAGGATTTTTAGAGATTTACTTAGATGAAGATGAAAGAGTATGATCATGGTGGGTGATTTTTTAAGATAAAGAATGCAAGTGGTATGGATATATGCAGATAACTAAATATGTTGTGGATTTGATATGAGAGAATTCAAACTAAATAGAGTGGATGCATGAATTGTTTAAAGTAAACATGCAATGGTATGCAAAAATTAAAAGAACTAATCAAGTTTAAAGTCCATGAGTAAGACTATCTTACCTTTCTTGATGATACTTACCATGACTCACATGATGGAATTTATGAGTAGTGCAGCGTCTATATTCATCACTTGAGATGTGATTTGAATTCTTGTGATGTCGACCTTTTCTCCAATATACATAAGGTTAGAATAATATATATATGTCTATACAAATCTGTGAGATAGTAGGGATCTAGTGATGATGGATCTTGAATGTTTAGGGTCCCTGGGTTCTTTAATGTTTTTCTTATTTTCTTGTGGAAGCTTGCCAAAAGGTCGAGACGACATCTGTTGTCCTGTCTATTTCGTAATATAACAAAATAGGGGTAACCCTACTAAAGCTAGCAGTATGTTAATGATCTAAATCTTTACGCCAATTGTTTTCCCAGCAACGGCGCCAAAAATTCTTGTTAGTATTTATTAACGCAAATGGAATATGAAGGATTCCGCAAGCGCACAGAATACTGAAAGCATCTAGGCTCCCAGTTGAGTTTCGGTGACTAATGATGAAATGACATTACTATGACTAACGTGTGTTTTGCAGAGGCAATTTGAGTTATGTCATGGTAATGGAAATTGATTGGGCAATCATGGTTGTCATGCCCCTGTCGATGGAAATCATTTTGGTTTTCAAAGGATAGACAACAAGGTTAAGGACGGACTAGTTCTAAGTGTCGTTTGGTGTTGGAGAGACACTTAGAATAGTTTAGGACATTGTTTTTCCTTTGGCCATACTATTAAGGGGGGTATGGACTAGTAGCTTAACCTAAGTAAGTCTAATGGATTAGGTGTGGTGCACACTTGTCAAACTTAGCACTAGGTTGCTCAGGAATAGCCCTAAGATTGTTTGAAGTCAACTTCATTCACAAAGAATTTTGAATTGGAAGTAAATGGAGAGTCAAATGACTGACCGAACGCTGGTTTGGTTGTGATCGGATGCAGCCTGGAGAGTCCGGTGAGTTCATTTGATCAACAACAGTAGTCAGAGTGCGCCCGGATGCTGGACACCAGTGCTTACCGGACACGACGCTAGCCGTATCTATAGCAGTGTGGACAAGTTGTTTACCACGGACCAGATGCTGAACAGAGAAATGACCGAACTTTGGGTGCTAGCGTCCGGTCAACATCACTAAGGTTCTAGAGAGGGTTTTTGATGACCGAACGCGTCCGGTGGGTGCTGACAGGACGCAGGCTAGAGTCCGGTCAGAGCAAATGGCTCTTTCTGACACGCTAATGTATTATACTGACCGGTGCGTTTGGTCACCTTGACCGGAGCATCCGATCATCCCGATACTGGCTGAGTTGGACCTCAACCGTTATGTTTTGAATGGGGGGGTATAAGTACATATCCCACTCGTCCATTTATGGTCTCTTGCCCATTTGTTCAGCTGAGAAACACCTTTAGAGCGCAAGGGAGAGCAAGAGCCTAGTGGGGTGATTGAGATTTGATAATCCAAGATTAAGGACATCATTAGTGCTTAGGGAGTAGCAAGTGTGCATCTACCTTACTCACTAGGCTTGTCTTGGTCAAGTGAGAGTTTGTGCTTGTTACTCTTGGTGATCACCATCACCTAGATGGCTCAATGGTGATTGGGAGCTTGGTGATCATCCGATGGAGCTTGTGGATGACCCAAGTCATTTTATGAGCGGTTATGGGTGATGGGTGCTCCAACGAGGACTAGTGGAGAGTGGCGGCTCTCTAATACATTGGGAAAACATTGCTGTAATCCTTTCCCTCTCTTTATGTTGAGCATTTATATTTGAGCAATTCATTTCATGTCTTTACATTCCTAGAATTGCCATGCTAGAGTAGGATTGGACCCTAGGGTGCAAAACTTTTGTACGGGAGAATAATAGAAACACATTCTAGACACAAGGGGTAAAATGGGCTAAGTGTAGGGCTTAATTATTGCAAAAATTTAGAATTAGCCCAATTCACCCCCCTCTTGGGTATCTTGATCCTTTCAAATACCATTGTAGCATTTTACCGGGAGTATTCCATGTATCATTATTTATATTTATCACAGGAAAACAATGGAGTAAAGATTATTGTATATCAAAGGAGTATCTATCAGTCAACATACCATCGTAGCTAGAGCAAGGAGTAAAGGTAATGATAGGAATAAAGCATAAAGACACTCAGGGGATAAATCACTAAGATAATGCAAACTAGTCAACTCAGGAGAATAATGGGTGAGATAGATTCCTATGATTTTCCTATTACAGGATCAAAGTATATATACACCCAACTATAGCTATGACTAACTCTACTCTTGTGCACTTTAGGGCGCCACTTAGATGGTAGAGCACTGCAAAGGATAACTCTACTGACGCGACTATGGTCCTACAATTTAAGAACCAGCTCAATTTGGTGTGGACTACAAAGGATAGATAGGGCTGTCACCTCCTGCTGCTACCACGCAATCAGAGAACAAGGTGTACTCACAAGCAGAGCATTGTATAAGCATCATGCTTACACAAGGCTCGCCTACTTAGCCCAATCGATAAACTACCAGGCTAAGCGCTCTACAAACCCACACACAAGAGTGAAGATAACCTCAACTAAGCAAGATATATATATATTCAAAGTAAGCATAGCCATGTAGATAGGAATATGATAAATTGATAACAAGTCTAACAAGATGTAGAAGTGAAGATACAAGGCTTTGCGGAGCCTCCAAGACTAGATCCAGAACTTGAACATGAGCCCAACTCGACCCTCACTCCCAAGCTACTAATCTACTACATTAGAGAGCTCTAGACCTGTCGACAGAATATCATCGGCTGTTCTTCGAGGGGTATTCCACAAAGGTAGATTGATCGGCAGAGATGCGTGTAATCAAGAACAAGAAGGCAACAGAGATACACGAGTTAGACAGGTTCAGGCCGTCAGTATGACATAGGACCCTACTCCTATGGTCTGTTGGATTGTATTGGCTATCGTATGATATTGCGTGAGTTTAGAGGGGGTCCTTGCCCACCTTATATAGTCCGGGGGCAGGGTTACAAGTCGGTTGGATCTAGGAGATAACCAGAAAGTAATAACAGATTACAGGAATTATGGGATGATACGTATCCTAACAGATCTCATAGTATCTTCAAGATATCTTCCCGGTGTCTTGTGGGAGACGCCGAGCAGTGTCGTGCCCCACAAGGCTTCATCTTGTGGGCTGGGCCACCCTTGGGGGCAAAGCCCATGTGGTGTACCATGGGTATCCGGGGTCGTACTCCCCACAGCTAGTCCCCGAGCGCCTTGTATCCATTGTGCAACGCCGTCTTGAGCTTGTCCGAGCAGGTGCGAACAAAGTCGAGCAGTCAAACTCATGGTCCGACTACCGTGATGAGTTGCCGAGCAGTTGTGAGCAGTCGTCAAGCAGCGTGAACCATCGCCGAGTAGTGTGAACCATCATCGAGCAGTGTGAACTGTCGCGGCGTAGTGTGAACCTAAGTACGGCTTGCCATAAGGGTGTAAGGAGCTCAAGCTTAGAATCAAAAATTTCCTCACAGTGGACCAACTGTGCCCACTTAGAGTCCGACCACGAGAAAGGGAGATAGTCTTCTTCAGCTTCAAGAGGCATGGAGTCTTCTAGATTAAAGCAAACACACTCACCGCAAGGTAAAGTTTGCCCACTTAGTCCCCGAGCCTAACAGTAGGTGACGTAGTCACGTGGTGCTAGGGTCCAAAGTAGAAGAAAAGTAGAAGACCAGCTGAGCAGGCAGCTAGTCCCCGGGCATAGCCCAAAATGAGAAAAGCACATTCACCGTAAGGTAAAGTGTGCCCACTTAGTCCCCGAGCCTGACAGTAGGTTATGTAGTCACGTGGTGCCAGGGTCAGAAACAGCAGTCAATAGAAGAAAGTCCCCAGTGCGGTGAGGAACCAAGTTGCATTGCTAACGTAGTCCCCAAGCCATGAGTGGAAATCTTGGAGAAAATAAACCATGGAGAAAAAACTGGAGTAATGGCTGTACAGTAGTAATTACTGAGCCGTAATAGATAGCAGAGAAGTCGGCAAATATTCAGTGAGCAGTAACAAATTGCGGCGATAAATAGGCGATACGGGCTGCAGTTGTGCAAAGGCCCAGGTAACGGCCCACCACGCTGTTGTTGAGAATTCAGAGAGGTGCAAATCGTAGAGCGGTTTCCCAAAAATCCTTGAATGCAAAAGGTGGGGGAGTGCTTTATAACTGCGCCACCGCACCCCACGCTCCCACCTTCGCCACTTTGCCATTTCATCTTCCTCCTCAGCCCTCATGCTTCTAGATCCATATTCAAATATGTTTCTGCTACCAATCCCAAACTAGATCTGAGAGATAGCGTCGAAGAAAGGAGCTAGTAACCCAAAGAAGGCCAGCACCAGAGTCAGCCATGACGAAGAGTGGGTGCCATCGTGCATAGGGGAGGCGGAGCTCAACAGGCTGGTGGAGGTGGGCGTTCTTCTAGATCGTGTCACCACTGGATGGTGGCCGGCCAACGGTGAGCCCTACCCAATGCCTCATACTAACAAAGCTGTAGTTTTTGAGGATTACTTCTGGCGCGGGTTAGGATTTCCTATTCATCCTTTCTTGAGGGATCTATTGGAGTTCTGGAGAGTCAATCTGTGCAACCTCTACCCAAACACCATCTTGCACATTTCGATTTTCATTCATTTCTGTGAGGCGTATCTCAGGATTCTTCCCCACTTCAACCTCTTCCGCCATCTATTCTAGCTAAAGAAGAAGGGCGGAGGTGGTCCAAGGTGGTCGGCGGCGTGTACCTTCAACTATGTGATGGAATGGCGGGTGAGTACCTTACTGTGCTGCTGAACACATCGCTGAAGGGGTGGAACGCCAGGTGGTTCTACATGAAGCAGAGCCATCCTACCATCCGCTGTGACGTCGACCACATCCCGGAGAGGCAGAAAAGCTGGTCGGAGAGGCCAAGCAGTGCTGATATGGAGCAAGTGAGGGAGATCCTCAGCCTAATAAAGGGTGTGAAGACCAATGGTGGACTCGTAGCGGCGAGCTTCATAGGGCGCCACATCTAGCCCTGCAAGGAGAGGGCCCACGCGTGCTATGACTTCAAGGGTGACACCGGCGGCACCTGGGAGAGGATAGAGATGCTGTGGAGGGACGATGTGCTAGAGCAGGCTATAGAGCTATTCGCTCCATTTGCCTCATTCATCGTGTCAGGGCAAACGAGGCCCTTTAACTACATGAACACGCCTCCTTAGGTAAATATCTCAACTGTGTGTTCCTGATCCATTTTTATTCTGTACCATTGTCGAGTAGTGTGCTAATTCACTTATGGAAAGATCCATTCGCAGGTCCGAGCGGTGTACTTCTCGGGCTTGCCGAGGGGCAATTGGCCGTAGGCAGTAGACGCCCGGCCACCAGCTTAGCCTGAGGAGGGAGCTGTCAGTGCCTCATCGGAGTCTGGAGTCACGGATGCTGGTCAGATAGAGAGTCCTCCCCCGATGTCGAAGAAAGTCCAAGGGAAGAGGACAACGGTAGATGAGCCAGCCCAAAAGAAGAGGAAGATGTTGAGTGTTGTCCCCCATAAACCGGGCAGCATCTCGCTTGGCGGTGACCGGACCACTCGAATGCAGACTGCGGCGATGTTCGAGTGGTCGGACAACGATAGGGCTCTAGTAGCTCCTCGTCCGAGCACTGAAGCGCCTCCGTGCAGCACGCGCGTGGAGGAGCGATCAAAGGGAGGGGAGGGAGTCCCTGAGCAGCAGGCGAAGGGAGTTCCCAAGCAGCAGGCGAGGGGAGTCATGGAGCAATGGGCAGAGGGGAGGCCAACGGCGGAGACTGTGAGATCTCCACCCTAGGGCGTGGGAGTTGACCCTAGGGCCATGCCTAGGGGCTCGGGTAGGTAGTGCCAGTTCAGAAAAGTTTACCAGTAGGCCGACACGTAAGTATTGTTGCCTTTTTGTTATTTTGCTATCGTATCCTTGTATCTTTCGGCGATTGACGAGCTAATTTGATGCAGATCGAGGTGTACAGAGGAATTGAATCTATCCGCCTAGACTAGTGAGCAGCCAGGGGCTGGTCCCGGTGTGGAGGCGAAGCTGGCAGATCCCGTCCCGGAGTCCCTAGGTGCTCGACAGCCTACGGAGGAGTCAAGCGCCCCTGTTGGTGGACTTGGGGGCGGTGAAAAGTTGGCACCAACAGCGGACGGGTCGATGGCGGTGCCCGGGGCAACGGCGGTGGCCACGGGGTCTTCAGAGGCGGATGCTAGAGTTACTAACGCCATGCTAGAGTCTACAGCTGATAAGCCGGTGGTGCCCGAGGAGCAAACGGCGCTCCCTTAGGCATCAGAGGGCATGGTCAGACATGTTGTTCGGCCACCGAGCCCCCTAGTGGTGCCACCAGCTGTGGAGGAGGAGGACAAAGTGGAAGAGACAAACATGAGGAATCATGACCCCAAGCTATCCAAATCCTCCGCAAGCGAGGCAATGAGGTGGTGGTTGTTGAAGAGGAGGACACCACTAGGGAGCTCAGGAGTCTGGAGTCCACCCTGTCGACGACGATGAAGCAGATCAAAGTTAGCGTTGCATCATCAATGTTCACCTTTAACGTTGGAGATTGGAGTTCATCATAGTCTTGATGCTTTTGTAGGGGATACCTTGGACTACCGAGCAATGACGCCAACTGATCAAGAGGATGGAGCCCCTCGCTGATGAAAACACAAAGCTGAAGGAGGCAATGAAGCTCATGGAGAAAAACGTCTAGAGGGCCTGGCATGGGCGGGACCTTGCTGAGTCTCAGGCGCGGGATCTAGAATACCGAAAGGGAGCTCTATCCAAGCAGTTGGCGACCACGTCCGAGCAGTTGTGGGGCAAGCCCAAGCAGTTGGCCACCGTCTCTGAGTGGCTGACGAGTATGTCCGAGCAGCTAGAGCGGAAGTCTGAGCAGCTCAGGAATGTCTCCGAGCAGAGAAAAGGTATGGCGTATCGGTGATTTTGCTTTGCATTATTGAACAGTCATATTGTTGTTGACGACTGTTGTGCTCGTAGAGCAAGATGCGAAGCTCAGCCAGCTACGCCAAATCATCGGGCAACTCCAGGAGGAGAAGAAGGCGACTAGGCGAGCAGAGAAGCTGGCAAGGAGCTCAAAGGTGAGTACTTCGTGGTCGGAGTTAGTGCTGGAGTAATTTCTTTGCTTGATAGATCCTTGTGATGCCTGCAGAGTACCGTCGGAGGACCAAGGCATAGTTCAATGTGCTGGAGCAGGAGACCTGAACCCAGAGGGGCAAGCTCGACACCGCAGTTGCCGGAGTCAAGCCGGTGCTCGACTACGTCGACCTAGAGGTGGCTCCTCAGCCCGATGGTAGGCCACCGCGTCTAGACACCTTCATCGACAGGTGCAAGGTGGCATGGGAGAACTTCAAGAGCTTCAACCGCGACGCCACTGTCACTGCCGTTACACACGCCCTAGCGGTGGTCCGGTCCCACTACCCGACCATTGACCTTCAACCGATAGGGGCTGGATTTGCCAGACAGACGGAGGTGACGGAGCATCAGCAGCTAGAAGATGAGGTGGAAGACGCGGCGAAGAAACTGGCTGGTGACGTCGACCTGTTAGGTGAGATGGACAGAGATGGCGAAGCCCAATGATCTACTTGGAGAATATTTTGTAATAACTGGAGAGAGTAATTAGAGCACGCAAGAGCATAGACAGACATTTACATATATGTATAAATGTTGTGAAATGTCATGTGCATGTTTATGCAGCTTGCTAGTATTGCGGTGAAAAAATCGTTGTAGTGTTAACCCTAACGCAATTATACGTAGTATAAGTAGCATCCGAGCAGTTAGTTCGTTACTAAACTCTTAGGCCTTGGCTAGCCCATAGTCCATAACATCGAGCGCGGAGCCCGTGCACATGTAGGAGGAACAGGCGTGACCAAAGAACCGTAGCCGACCACCCATAACACAGAGTGTGGAGCCCATGGCATGTGTAGGGAGAGATAGGAGACTGGGTCTTCTCCATAGAGAATAGAGCGGAACGTGTGCTGCTCGGTGGTTGGTGAAATAACTTGGAGATATACATAGTATAAGTGGTGTTCGTGCAGTTAGTTCTTTTATTGAGCTCTTGTCCTTGGCTAGCCCATAGTCCATAACGTCAAGCGTGGAGCCCGTGCACGTGTAGGAGGAACATGCATGACCAAGGAACCACAGCCAACCAACCATAACATAGAGCACGAAGCCCGTAGCATGTGTAGGGAGGGATCAAAGACTGGGTCTTCTCCATAGAGCATAGAACAGAACATGTGCTGCTCGGTGGTCGGCGAAACATCTTGGTGATAAGGAGAAACATGGCGGAGCATTTATGGAGACCACGTATGGAGTTTGTTAAGTAGTAGCTTAGAGTCGGCAACCCCAAATGGAGATTAAACTATAATGGAGAAATAATGGAGACAAATTATGGTGACCAAAACTTCATTCATTATGGAGTGGAGAATACATATCTGGAGCATTTCAAGGATAGAAACGTATAAGGCACTCGATATGCCATGAATTAGGGACATCAAGTCCGTCCAAGTCGCATAGCCGGTAAGACCCTAGTAGTATGGCTTCTGAGTCGTAGACCAAGAAATATGGAGACACACTGGTGCTGCTACTGGCTTGAGTGCATAGTCCCTAGACCATAGCTAGTAACTCTTTGAGCCATCTGCCCCGATGCTTTTCTTCTTTATGATATAACCTCTTTTTGAGGGCATCAAGGATCATGCCGTTTGCCTGTTCAACCTGTCCATTTGGCTCTAGGATGGGCAACGGAGACGTATTTGATGGAGATGCATTGGTCTTCGCAGAAGTCCCAAAAATGATGACCAGTCAATGTAGTTCCGAGGTCAGTGATAATGCTGTTCGGGAGACCGAATCTATGGATGATATCTTTGAATAGCTCGACTGCCTTCTTTGCAGTAGCTAAAACAAGCGGTTTGTATTCAATCCACTTAGAGAACTCATCGATGGCGACGTACATGTACCAGAAACCATGTAGCACTGGCTTGAAAGGCTCGATCATGTCTAGTCCCCAGCAAGCAAAAGGCCAAGAAGCTAGGATGGTCTGCAGTTCTTGTGCCGGCACATGGATTTGCTTGGCGAAAAATTGGCATCCTTCACAATGTCGGACGAGGTCTTCTGCATCGGAGATGGCCGTGGGCTAGTAAAAACCAGCTCGGAAAGCTTTGTCGACCAGGTTTCTTGAGGACACATGGTTGCCGCAGGAACCAGAGTGAATTTTGAGAAGTAGCTTCACTCCCTCTTCTTGGGTGATGCATTTCTATAGTATCCCTTTCTTGACACTTTTCCTCATCAAGTTCCCATCCACTAGCACATAATGCTTGCTTCGATGGATTAGGCATTTGGTTTCAGTCTTTTCGACGGGTACGTCGGCGCTGGTGAGGTACTTGATGAACTGTTCCCTCCAATCGACGACCGACGAAGGTACTGTAAGTACCAGCTGCTCGGCGGGGGGAATTTCTTAAACTTCCTTCTCTTCCTTAATAGATGATGTAAAGAGGTCTTAAACAAAGACCCCAGGCGGAATCACAGCGCGAGAAGAGCCTATCTTAGATAGGTGGTCGGCGAGCTGATTTTGATCTCGTACCACGTGGTGGTACTCGATACTGTAGAATTTCCCTTCGAGTTTCCTGATTTCGACGCAATATGCGTCCATCTTCTCACTAGAGTAGGACTAGTCTTTGTTAAGCTGGTTGATGACCAGCGCGGAGTCTCTGTATACCATGAGGTGTTTGACGCCAAGCTCGACAGCTATACGGAGTTCGTGGAGACATGCTTTGTATTTGGCAGCATTGTTGGAGGCTAGCAAATGTATTCGAAGAACATATCGGAGCTTATCCTTGGTTGGCATAATGAACAGAATGCCAGCACCAGCACTATTGATGTTGAGGGCGCCGTCAAAGTACATCACCCAATGCTCGGGGCAAGTAGCGACAATGGGCTCTTGGATCTCGGTCCAGTCAGCGATGAAATCAACGAGCGCCTGTGACTTGATGGCAGACCTGCTTCTGAATTCGATGGAGTAAGTGCTAAGCTCGATAGCCCACTTGATGATGCAGCCATTGGCCTCTTTGTTGTGGAGAATGTCCCCTAGAGGGAACTCAGTGACCACGACGATCTTGTAATACTCGAAGTAATGGCGGAGCTTGCGTGACGTGATCAGAATAGCATATAGCCATTTCTGAACTTGAGGATAACGAGTTTTGGGCTCGTTAAGGACCTTGTTGATGAAGTAGATCGGACGTTGCACCTTATAGGCGTGCCCGGCCTCCTCACACTCGACGACGATAGCTGTGCTAACGACGTGAGAAGTGGTGGTGATGTAGATCAGTAGAGTTTCATCTGGTCAAGGCACCATCATGATTGGAGGCTTTGTTAGAAACAACTTGAGCTACTCAAAAGCTGTATCTTCCTCCTCCAACTAGGAGAAGCACTCGGAGGCCTTGAGGAGTTTAAAGAATGGTAGTCCCTTTTCGCTGAGGCGCGATATAAAGCGGCTTAGAGCAGCCATGCAACCTGTAAGCTTCTGTATGTTCTTTACATAGGTCGGATGTTTCATGTTGGTGATGGTGGAGACCTTATCGAGGTTGGGTTCAATGCCACAGGAACTGACGATGTAGCCCAGGAGTATTCCGAATGGAACTCCAAAGATGCACTTTGAAGGGTTCAGCTTCCATTAGTACCTTTTTCGGTTGGCGAACGTTTCTTCGAGGTCGGCGTTGAGATTATCGGCGATCTTGGACTTGACGACCACATCATCGATGTAAGCTTAGATGTTGCGGCCGATCTGTTGATTGAGGCACATCTGGATGGCCCTTTGGTAGGTTGCCCCGGCATTCTTGAGTTCAAAGGACATGGTGGTATAGCAGTACACACCGAAAGGTGTGATAAATGACGTCTTGATCTGTTCGTCTTCCTTCAGGGATATCTGATGATAGCCAGAGTAATAGTTGAGGAAGGAGAGCAGTTCGCAGCCGGCGGTGAAGTCTACAACCTCATCTATTTGAGGCAGACCGAAGGGGTCTTTAGGGCAGTGTTTGTTAAGATTAGTGTAATCAACACACATTCTCCATTCTTTATTCTTTTTTTGAATGAGAATAGGGTTTGCTAACCACTCAGGATGATACACTTCTTTTATGAATTCGGCAGCTAGGAGCCATTTTATTTCTATCCTAATAGCCTCCTTCTTGTCTGGTGCAAATCATCGGAGTTTCTGCTTAATCGGTTTGGCGATTGGCGAGACATTCAAGGAGTGCTCAATCTTCACCCGTGGTACCCCCGGCATGTCTGCAGGTTTCCAAGCAAACACATCGATGTTGGCACGTAGGAAGGAGATGAGCGCGCTTTCCTATTTGGGGTCGAGGTGAGCCCCAATCTTCACAATCTTAGAGGGGTCATCGAGGCCAGGGCCGACCTCTTGGTTTCCTTGGACTTGGCAGAACCTCCTAAGGAATCGGGCCCACATGCACCTATCGTTGTCTTAATAGACCTCGGATAGCGTACACGAGTTTCCAACAACTTAATAGGTCTGTCGGGTGTCCTCGGGAAACCCGAATCATCCACGTTTCTCATTTCAAACAGGATCCCAATCACAGTCATTACAGATTACAACAGTTTATTCAAATATATACCAGAGTAAAAGATAGCGGAAGTCTTAAGATAACATAATTACAAACCGGTTGTTTTCAAACTTACAATACCAAAAGTGTCATACAACCATAGTAGCGGGATAATATTACATTAACTTTATTTATCATACAAACTAGTGCCTTGTCCAAAGGCCATTCATTACTCCTCATCGTCATTGACTTCGAACACAGACATGCAGCAGGGACCAAAACAAGCCTGCGCATGCGACTCACCTGCAACAAGGGTTAACAAACCCTGAGTACAAAAGTACTCAACAAGACTAACCCGACATAACGGGGTGTAAGACTTTAGAGATGCAGGGATTTGGGACAAGGTAAAGATGTAGAAAAATTCAAGTCCTTTGCCAAAAGCTTACTATATTTATCCTATTCTCAAATTTTACCCCTAAGTCCTTTTAGTTCTTTATCTCAAACTAAATGAAATTTTCCCATATTTCATTCCTTCTCATTCCATTCTTTTTCTCATATTTTAGTAATTCACCAGTACTACATTGCTTCTGTAATGAATCGAGTCTCCATATCCGCGGAGCACCGGTAATTCGAATTGATTCAAGTCCCAGCTGGGGATTCCTTATCACACGACATATGTAGAACTTAATCTTGCATATATCAACCTCGCTACAGGATCCTCCTATACTAAGCCGTCTCCACGCCATTCGAGAGCACAGCACACCTCAAATCCGGCCACATTCCAGCCACAAGGGTACACGCTACTCCCGCCATCTCTCCACTCCCAGTGCGCGGGCATTCGTCTTAGTATCGGATTAGCCGAAGTAGGCTTACCAGAGTATGTGACCAGTACTACAAAGTGTCTCGTTCAGAAGATCCACAATGAGTGGCCTTTAAGCGACATAGTCGGCAACATTACCCAACATTCAAGATAAGTCACCCGACTAGTCTCTAGTTCATTCTACCTTCTTTCTTTCTTTGGCCAGTATGCCATCTTTGATTGTATCAAAACTTTTGCTTTGAAAGCCTATCATAAAGCATACTAAGCATTCTACGCCTTTGTAAATAAAAACATCTTCAAGGATGGTAAACAAGTAACAAGGTAGGTAATGCATCAAGTAGGTAATATTTGAATTGATCAACTTAATGCAATAAGTAACATAGGTGATAAACTTTTCAAAGTAACAAGGTAATGGCTTAATGCATAAACCGGGGCTTGCCTTCGTTGACGATCTCAGGTTCCGGGTTAGTACCACAATTATCAAATCCCGTGACAACCGGGGATTCTTCCAGAACTTGCTCAACTAGGATCGTTTCGTTCTCGGGTTCTACACGAAATGATAACATATGCTTTAACATGATGATAATGTAAACATGATGCTTTCATAGTACATGAAATGTAAAATACCCGCAAATGATTTTATTTCACGGTACAGTTGCAAGCCAACAAAACCAACTTGAAATCCTACCATTATGACCCACACATGTGACTTGACCAAATGGATCTTGAAACCCTACTAGTCACAAAACATGACCAAAACAAGATCCAACACTAATCAAACACTTAGGGTTTGCTTTTATCTATTTTTGAATTAATTTGGAATTAAGCCCAAAAATGAACTTGTTCCAAATGACCTGAAAATTTTATGTAAGCTTCCTTATGACAAATTAGTGTATCAAAACAAATTTCATAATTTTTGGAATTATACAGTGACCTACAAAAATCATGGAAATTGCATTTTTCAATTAATGGACTGAATATTTGAACATTCAAAATTTATCGAAATTTCAAATTTCAAATTTTTAAATCATACTAGAACATGTACAGAATCTACACAAAAATTTTCAGAATTTTTGGATGTGTAAATAAATTCCTACAAAATTGCAAAATTGCTGCACTATTCAAAATCAGAAAATAACCAAAGCTCACTATTCTTCTTCCTCAGCTTCACTGACAGCCTGACCCCACACGTCAGCGACAGTGAGCAAGACACGGCGGCGCGGCCAGCTCCGGCCAGCAAAACGCGCCGGTGGTGACTCTCCGGTGAGACGGGCTGCTCCTACATGATCTACACCAAGTCGCGCATCTATCCCAAGTCTCAGAACAGAAAAGAGCACACCGGATGGCACTCAACGCCGGCCATGGCGGCTCAGACCCGATGGCGGTCGATGTAACTAGGGCTACGGCGCAGTAGAGTCAAAGTAAGAGTGAGCAACACGCTCAGGAGCTCACCGTGATCACAATGATGTGCTTGGTGCAGGCGGAGACGTACGGAATCGCCCTGGCCACGGTGAGGTGGGTTGCGGCGGAGCTTCGGCCGGCTCCGAAGAAGATGACATCGTGCGGTGGTGCTGATCGGCTAGAAGCGAGGCGAGCAGGTCAGGAACGAGCGGCAGGGTAAGGCGGAGCTGATGGCCAACGCAATTGGCTTGAGGTGGTCCGACGAGGATGAATTGGGCGATCGCGGCAATGTCACCGGCGGCGAACAGTCGACGGGAAAACTCCGATTGACGACGATGTACTCCTATTTATAGCCAGCTTGAGGGCGTACGGTGATGACAGCACACGGGCGAACTCGCCATGGAGGTTTGGGCGTGTCACAGCGCGTGAAAGCGGTGAAAACCGATCGGCGGTGAACTCCGCGTGGCGCCGGCAGCAAGCAGTGAGGTGGAGTTGAATTTTTGAAATAATTACAGAACTGCCACTGCATTCATTTCTCAAATTACTCAGAAATTTTCTAAAGAAGTTGAAAATCTCCAAAAATGAAAGTTGTTCAATTTTTCAAACTCTACAACTTTGCTTCTAGGAACATTTTCAAATTCTGCCTCCATTTTGAAATTTGAATTTGGGGTGCATTTGAGCATTTGAATCATTTCAAAATTACTCCAAATTTTATATGTAAACTTGAAAAACTTTGAATACCAAAGTTGATCCTCATAAAATAATCTTCAACTTTGCTTTTTGCCTCAACTCCAAATTCCTCATGGTTTTTGAATTAGTTAAAAGGGGCAAAAAGGACTTTTATAATTTGAATATGAATTCAAATTTGACTTGTCTTCCTTTTACTTAGATTTTGATTTTTGACCAGTAACATGGCCCATTAGGATTATTTGAGTCAAAGGACATATGACCTCACATGATCACATGAAATTTAACCCCTGTGGTCATGATCTGTATTTAGGGTTTTTGAAACACATCACATGAAATAACAACATTATGAAATAAACCTTATTTAGTGAATGCATTCAAAACTTTATACTAAATGAATGCTTTGCAATGCACATGATGACATGTCAAATTTTAGTATTAGGTCAAAACACCAGAGGTGTTACAACCCTTCCCCCTTAAAGAAATCTCGTCCCGAGATTTAAAACTTAAGGCTAAGTAATGGAAAAGGAAATGTGTCAAGCTAACACATTACAATTTTATTCAAAAGGCTAGCGAGGGGGTTTTCCATTCTGTTAATAACAAGACAGGTTACAATATAGACAAGGTATTGCAACTAGATAGAAGCAAAGAAGTTAGGAAAGTTCTCTTCTAAGTAATCCTCGGACTCCCAAGTAGCTTCATCTTCCGTGTGTTGATTCCATTGTACTTTGTAGAACTTGATCGTACGTCTCCGAGTGACTCGATCTTTCTGATCTAAGACTCTAATGGGGTACTCGGCATAAGTCAAATCAGGTTCTAGTTCTACACCACCAAAGTCGATCTCCTGGTCAGGTACTTGAAGACACTTCTTTAATTGAGATACATGAAAGATATCATGTACCGCTGACATGTGATCTGGTAACTTGACGCGATAGGCGACTGGTCCACATCGTTGTTGGATCTGAAAAGGACCGACATAACGGGGCGCCAACTTTCCCCGAATCCCAAATCGATGAACTCCTTTCATCGGTGATACCTTGAGGTAGACATAATCTCCCACTTTGAATTCTAGTGGTCTTCTCCTTTTATCAGCATAGCTTTTCTGCCGGGATTGAGCTATCTTCATAATAGCTTGTATGAGTTTAACTTTCTCTTCAGCTTCCTTGACCACATCCGGTCCAAAGAACCAACGTTCTCCAGATTCTGACCAATTTAAAGGTGTTTGGCACCTACGGCCATACAGTGCTTCGAATGGTGCCATTTTAATACTCTCTTGATGGCTATTGTTATACGAGAACTCAGCTAAGGGAAGGCACTCATCCCATTTAGCACCAAAGGAAAGAACACATGCTCTTAACATATCTTCAAGAATTTGATTTACCCTTTCGGTCTGTCCGTCTGTTTGCGGATGATAAGCAGAACTATGGATAAGTTTAGTTCCTAAAGACTCATGTAGACTTTTCCAAAACTTGGATATGAACAATGATCCTCTATCAGAGACAATGGTCTTGGGTGCCCCATGCAGACTGAAAATTCTATCAAGATAAAGCTTTGCATACTGCTCCGCTCGATATTTATCTCTGACTGGCAAGAAATGAGCTATTTTGGTTAGACGATCAACAATAACCCATATTGAATTGTAGCCTGCAGATGTCCTAGGCAACCCTACTATGAAGTCCATACAAATATCCTCCCACTTCCAAGATGGAACTGGCAACGAATGTAATGGACCTGCAGTCTTCATATGAACTGCTTTGACTCTCTGGCAAATATCACACTTGGCCACATATTGAGCTATTTCTATTTTCATTTTGGTCCACCAATATCTCTTTCTTAGATCATGATACATTTTGTTGCTACCCGGATGAATGGAGTATCTTGTAGAATGAGCTTCATCAAGAATCTGCTTTCGCAGCTCCGGATTTTTGGGTACTACCAACCTATCCTTGAACCATACAACATCTGATTCATCAATCTTGAAACATGTTGGTCTTCCAGATCTGACTTTATCCTTAATATGGGCTATGCCCTTACTTTTCTGTTGAGCAGCAATGATCTGATCTTTGATAGTGGACTCAACTACAATATTGGACAGGGAACCTTGTTCTAAGATTTGTAAATCCAGATGCTCCATCTCTTGACACAATGTTCTCTGCATAGTTTCTACAATTAGGCAATGACAATGACTCTTGCGACTCAGGGCATCGGCAACCACATTAGCCTTGCCCGGATGATAATGTACTTCTAAGTCATAATCTTTAATAAGTTCCAACCATCTTCTTTGCCTCATATTCAGCTCTGACTGGGTGAAGATGTATTTCAAACTCTTGTGGTCCGTATAGATATGACATATATTGCCTAATAAATAATGTCGCCAAATCTTGAGTGAATGGACAACAGCAGCTAATTCAAGATCATGGGTGGGATAATGTTCTTCGTGCTTCTTGAGTTGTCTGGAAGCATATGCTATGACTCTGCCTTCTTGCATCAGAACACAGCCAATACCAATTCCAGATGCATCACAATAGATATCAAATGGCCTCTCGATATCAGGTTGTGCTAATACTGGTGCAGTTGTCAACAACTTCTTCAATGTTTGAAAGGCCTCTTCACATTCTATTGACCATACAAACTTAGTTTGATTTTTCAGCAATCCAGTAATTGGCTTCGCAATTCTGGAGAAGTCAGGGATAAACCGACGGTAATACCCTGCCAACCCTAGGAAACTACGAACTTGATGAACAGTTGTAGGTGCTTTCCAGTTAAGGACTTCTTCTACCTTGCTCGGATCAACAGCTATACCTTTAGCAGATAGCACATGACCCAGAAATTGTACTTCCTCCAACCAAAATGCACATTTGCTGAACTTGGCATATAGTTGGTGATCTCTTAATCTTTGTAGAACAATACGGAGATGTTCCGCATGTTCCTCTTTGCTCTTAGAGTAGATAAGAATGTCATCAATAAACACCACAACAAACTTATCTAACTCAGGCATGAAAACTGAGTTCATCAGGTACATGAAATGAGCCGGGGCATTGGTTAGCCCAAAAGACATGACTAGATATTCATATAAACCATATCGGGTAGTAAATGCTGTCTTCGGCACATCTTCACGTCTGATCTTAATCTGGTGGTAGCCTGATCTTAAGTCTATCTTTGAGAATACCTTAGCTCCCGCAAGTTGATCAAAAAGCAAATCAATTCGGGGTAAGGGGTATTTGTTCTTGATGGTGACTTCATTTAATGGCCTATAGTCAACACATAACCTTAAGGTTTGGTCCTTCTTCTTCACGAAAATAGCAGGACATCCCCAAGGTGATGAACTAGGTTGAATGAAACCCTTGTCTAACAACTCTTGTAGTTGCATTTTTAATTCTGCTAATTCTTTCGGTGGCATCCTATATGCTCTTCTGGACATTGGTGCTGTCCCTGGTTTCAGATCAATTCTGAACTCTACGTCTCGGTATGGTGGCAGACCAGGCAGGTCATTGGGAAAGACATCCATAAACTCACATACCACTGAAATTTCCTTGGCTCCTTCAACACTAGTTGCACAGACTGTCTCCACTGTACTCTTAGGAAAAGGAAGTTGGATGAGAAGTTGGGTTTTGCTGTCAGGTGCATTTACCCTTATTGTTCTACGCAGGACATCTATGATAGCCCCGTGTTGAGTTAGCCAGTTCATACCAAGGATCACATCTATATCTTGATCCTTTAATATCAGCATATTGGTAGGGAACTCATAACCTCCCAAATCAATAGGTACATGCTGAACTACCTCCCTTGTACAGATTCGTCCCCCAGGCGACTATATATGATAGAGTTCTTTTGTTTCCCCAATAGCTATCCCATGCTTCACAACAAATGTACGATTGATGAATGTATGGGATGCACCAGAATCAAATAAGGTAATTGCAGGATGCTTAGCAATGGGAAACATACCCATCATAACCGGTTCTCCTTCTAGAATAGATTCCACTTGCGTATAGAATACCCTTCCAGTTTTCTTCTCAACGGGACCCTTTTGATGGTTCTGAGCATTGCCCTTGTACTGATTTTGAGCTTGATTAACAGGGACTTTGGTTGCATCAGGATTGTTCTTCCTAGGATACGGACATTCTCGGGAAAAATGCCCGGGTTTACCACAATTATAGCATGGAAAATTGTGATTCTGGGGAGTAGCATTGCGGTTTGCATTATTGGCATTGTTCTACTGCTGTGGTGCTTGATGAATATAAGGTGTATTAGTTGCAGGGCGAATGAAGATTTGCTGCCTGCTTTGGCCATGTTGTGGGCGAAATGGCGTACGGCCATGATTCTGAGGATGGTATACTATCTTCTGTCGCTTGCCACTTGATGATCCGGAAGCAAATATTTTCTTTTTCTTCGCCTCCTTGTGTCGGCGGTAATTTTCTTTCGAAGCGATAGCAATGTTGATTGTTTCATGGTAAGTTGCATTACCACAGGCTGCCATCATTGTTTGAAGTTTAGTGTTCAAGCCTCGAAGAAAATTATTCTTTTTCTTCCTGTCTGTGTTCACATACTCAATAGCATACTGAGACAGGTGGTTGAAACGCCCAACATAATGCATCACCGAGTGCTCCCCTTGCTTAAGAGCCAAGAACTCTTCCAACTTCATGGTCATCATACCGTCTGGAATATAATGTGCCCTAAAGGCATCCTTGAACTCCCTCCAGTTGATTTGGTGACCAGCGGGCTGCACTGCTACCAAATTTGTCCACCAGGCACCAGCAGCTCCTCGGAGTTGCTGTGCCGCAAACCTTGGTTTTTGAACCTCAGTACAGTGGATCAGCTCGAACTTTTGCTCTATTGTCCTAAGCCAATCATCGGCTTCTAAAGGTTCGTCTGCCTTTGAGAACATAGGCGGACGTGTGTCAGTAAAATCCACATAGGTTGACTCATCGTTTCCATTATTATGACGGCCACGATTAGGGTATGGTGCCTGCTGGTTCTGCGCCAACTCCCTTAACAGCCTGGCATTCTCTGCCGTTGCGTTGACGAGTGCGGCTATGGCATCTGCCATAGTCGAGGGCATTGGTGGAGGATTTGGGCACTCATCATCGTCGTGCGAGCCACTAGCACCAGTTCGGGTGATAGGACGAGGCATCTGTTAGAGAAACACATTTACTTACATTATTCTTTATTGAAAGCTTTTAAAAGGTTGCATACTACAAAGGGTTCTTATTTATATTACATGTCTTGTATCCCACAAGACAACCCTGGTTTTCTAGGAAAGCAGTAAAGGAACTACTTCTACTCCAAGCTCTCAGTCTTCGGCATCCGTGCCTATATCGGACGAAACCTCATCTTCCTCTGAGAAGTACACTAACTCCTCAGGGTCCTCCTCCTCTTCTTCATTCTCGACTTCTCCTGGAGCTACAATCATTTCTTCATCAGTAACTTCACCATCCCCATGAGGAGGATGAAGTTGAGCATACAGCATATGGACATTCTCATGCAGAATGGCATTGTCCATCTCCAGGTCCTCTACGTAGAACTCCAACTCATTGACGCGTTCATTGGCCGCATCTTCTCGTGTCCAGGCTTCATTCCGCAGCTCCATGGTCATGGTGATACCCCTTTGCATTTCCGCCAGCTCTTCTTGGTCTTTGGCATGAGCTCGACGAAGAGTGTTGAGCTCCTTGTTAAGGTTCTCGACATTGGCGGGGTTGCTCGAAGATCCTTCCTCTCCTAGGTTCTTGGAACTTCCTTCACCAAGCTCGTGATTTCTTGGTGCCAATTGGTGACGAGGGACTCCATGAGGTCCGGTGGACTTGCGTGCGGTTTTCTTGGTCTTTGCCATAGCCTGAAGAATTTAGGGTAGGACTATAAGAATAGCTTGAGGATAACGGAGGTTAGCAAGAATGGGATTGACATTACTTACCCAACCACTATTAAGGGGAATTATTATGCAATGTGCTCAAGCATGATGTATGAATCGATCTTACGAATCTAAGTACAAAAGATTAATATAATCATAAGTACTAGATTTTCATAATACATAGGACAAACCTAATCATATTATCCGCCACAAACTTTTCAAATAAGTCAGGATTGAGTCCAGATCAAAGGTAAGAAGAAAGAAATTGAACTTTCAAAATATCATGTTTACTTTCCTTGATCCAAATCATTTTGAAGGTTTTCCAAAGTAACCTACAATGATCTTAGATGGGAACTGCTCTGATACCAGCTATGGCAGAACCTCCTAAGGAATCGGGCCCACATGCACCTATCATTGTCTTAACAGACCTCGGATAGCATACACGAGTTTCCAACAACTTAATAGGTCTATCGGGTGTCCTCGGGAAACCCGAATCATCCACGTTTCTCATTTCAAACAGGATCCCAATCACAGTCATTGTAGATTACAACAGTTTATTCAAATATATACCAGAGTAAAAGATAGCGGAAGTCTTAAGATAACATAATTACAAACCGGTTGTTTTCAAACTTACAATACCAAAAGTGTCATACAACCATAGTAGCGGGATAATATTACATTAACTTTATTTATCATACAAACTAGTGCCTTGTCCAAAGGCCATTCATTACTCCTCATCGTCATTGACTTCGAACACAGACATGCAGCAGGGACCAAAACAAGCCTGCGCATGCGACTCACCTGCAACAAGGGTTAACAAACCCTGAGTACAAAAGTACTCAACAAGACTAACCCGACGTAACGGGGTGTAAGACTTTAGAGATGCAGGGATTTGGGACAAGGAAAAGATGTAGAAAAATTCAAGTCCTTTGCCAAAAGCTTACTATATTTATCCTATTCTCAAATTTTACCCCTAAGTCCTTTTAGTTCTTTATCTCAAACTAAATGAAATTTTCCCATATTTCATTCCTTCTCATTCCATTCTTTTTCTCATATTTTAGTAATTCACCAGTACTACATTGCTTCTATAATGAATCGAGTCTCCATATCCGCGGAGCACCGGTAATTCGAATTGATTCAAGTCCCAGCTGGGGATTCCTTATCACACGACATATGTAGAACTTAATCTTGCATATATCAACCTCGCTACAGGATCCTCCTATACTAAGCCGTCTCCACGCCACCCGAGAGCACAACACACCTCAAATCCGGCCACATTCCAGCCACGAGGGTACATGCTACTCCCGCCATCTCTCCACTCCCAGTGCGCGGGCATTCGTCTTAGTATCGGATTAGCCGAAGTAGGCTTACCGGAGTATGTGACCAGTACTACAAAGTGTCTCGTTCAGAAGATCCACAATGAGTGGCCTTTAAGCGACATAGTCGGCAACATTACCCAACGTTCAAGATAAGTCACCCGACTAGTCTCTAGTTCATTCTACCTTCTTTCTTTCTTTGGCCAGTATGCCATCTTTGATTGTATCAAAACTTTTGCTTTGAAAGCCTATCATAAAGCATACTAAGCATTCTACGCCTTTGTAAATAAAAACATCTTCAAGGATGGTAAACAAGTAACAAGGTAGGTAATGCATCAAGTAGGTAATATTTGAATTGATCAACTTAATGCAATAAGTAACATAGGTGATAAACTTTTCAAAGTAACAAGGTAATGGCTTAATGCATAAACCGGGGCTTGCCTTCGTTGACGATCTCAGGTTCCGGGTTAGTACCACAATTATCAAATCCCGTGACAACCGGGGATTCTTCTAGAACTTGCTCAACTAGGATCGTTTCGTTCTCGGGTTCTACACGAAATGATAACATATGCTTTAACATGATGATAATATAAACATGATGCTTTCACAGTACATGAAATGTAAAATACCCGCAAATGATTTTATTTCACGGTACAGTTGCAAGCCAACAAAACCAACTTGAAATCCTACCATTATGACCCACACATGTGACTTGACCAAATGGATCTTGAAACCCTACTAGTCACAAAACATGACCAAAACAAGATCCAACACTAATCAAACACTTAGGGTTTGCTTTTATCTATTTTTGAATTAATTTGGAATTAAGCCCAAAAATAAACTTGTTCCAAATGACCTGAAAATTTTATGTAAGCTTCCTTATGACAAATTAGTGTATCAAAACAAATTTCATAATTTTTGGAATTATACAGTGACCTACAAAAATCATGGAAATTGCATTTTTCAATTAATGGACTGAATATTTGAACATTCAAAATTTATCGAAATTTCAAATTTCAAATTTTTAAATCATACTAGAACATGTACAGAATCTACAAAAAAATTTTCAGAATTTTTGGATGTGTAAATAAATTCCTACAAAATTGCAAAATTGCTGCACTATTCAAAATCAGAAAATAACCAAAGCTCACTATTCTTCTTCCTCAGCTTCACTGACAGCCTGACCCCACGCGTCAGCGACAGTGAGCAAGACACGGCGGCGCGGCCAGCTCCGGCCAGCAAAACACGCCGGTGGTGACTCTCTGGTGAGACGGGCTGCTCCTACATGATCTACACCAAGTCACGCATCTATCCCAAGTCTCAGAACAGAAAAGAGCACACCGGATGGCACTCAACGCCAGCCATGGCGGCTCAGACCCGACGGCGGTCGATGTAACTAGGGCTACGGCGCAGTAGAGTCAAAGTAAGAGTGAGCAATACGCTCAGGAGCTCACCGTGATCGCGATGATGTGCTTGGTGCAGGCGGAGACGTATGGAATCGCCCTGGCCATGGTGAGGTGGGTTGCGGCGGAGCTTCGGCCGGCTCCGAAGAAGATGACGTCGTGCGGTGGTGCTGATCGGCTAGAAGCGAGGCGAGCAGGTCAGGAACGAGCGGCAGGGTAAGGCGGAGCTGATGGCCAACGCAATTGGCTTGAGGTGGTCCGACGAGGATGAATTGGGCGATCGCGGTAATGTCACCGGCGGCGAACAGTCGACGGGAAAACTCCGATTGACGACGATGTACTCCTATTTATAGCCAGCTTGAGGGCGTACGGTGATGACAGCACACGGGCGAACTCGCCACGGAGGTTTGGGCGTGTCACAGCGCGTGAAAGCGGTGAAAACCGATCGGCGGTGAACTCCGCGTGGCGCCGGCGGCAAGCAGTGAGGTGGAGTTGAATTTTTGAAATAATTACAGAACTGCCACTGCATTCATTTCTCAAATTACTCAGAAATTTTCTAAAGAAGTTGAAAATCTCCAAAAATGAAAGTTGTTCAATTTTTCAAACTCTACAACTTTGCTTCTAGGAACATTTTCAAATTCTGCCTCCATTTTGAAATTTGAATTTGGGGTGCATTTGAGCATTTGAATCATTTCAAAATTACTCCAAATTTTATATGTAAACTTGAAAAACTTTGAATACCAAAGTTGATCCTCATAAAATAATCTTCAACTTTGCTTTTTGCCTCAACTCCAAATTCCTCATGGTTTTTGAATTAGTTAAAAGGGGCAAAAAGGACTTTTATAATTTGAATATGAATTCAAATTTGACTTGTCTTCCTTTTACTTAGATTTTGATTTTTGACCAGTAACATGGCCCATTAGGATTATTTGAGTCAAAGGACATATGACCTCACATGATCACATGAAATTTAACCCCTGTGGTCATGATCTGTATTTAGGGTTTTTGAAACACATCACATGAAATAACAACATTATGAAATAAACCTTATTTAGTGAATGCATTCAAAACTTT
The DNA here is from genome assembly GCF_019320115.1 of Miscanthus floridulus. Classification (NCBI taxonomy): domain Eukaryota; kingdom Viridiplantae; phylum Streptophyta; class Magnoliopsida; order Poales; family Poaceae; genus Miscanthus; species Miscanthus floridulus. The sequence continues at coordinate 85,747,335 of NC_089593.1, read as the reverse complement.
ATACTAAATGAATGCTTTGCAATGCACATGATGACATGTCAAATTTTAGTATTAGGTCAAAACACCAGAGGTGTTACAGCAGGGCTAGGACTCCTGCAGGCGAAGGCATCTTCAGCACCAGATTGGCATAGTGCCATACGGCCATGAACTTGGCCAGAGCTGGCCGACCAAGTATGGCGTGGTAGGCGGTGTTGAAGTTGGCGACGCAGAAGTTGATGTGTTCGACGCGGTAGTTGCTAGCCGTGCCAAACTGTACTGGTAGGGTGATCTCTAAGTGGTTTGGATGCCCTGCTTGGTACTGCACCCTAGAAGGAGGAGTAGAAGGGTGTGAGATCTCCTATCCCAAGGCCCAGCCCCTTTAGGGCTCTGGCGAAGAGAAGGTTCAGAGCGCTCCCACCGTCAATGAGCACTTTTCTGAAAAAGCACTTAGACGGTTGCATCGAGGACGAGGGGAAAATGCCCTATGTAAGGGATGTCTACCCACTGGTCAGCCCTACTGAAGGTGATGGGGACCTCAGACCAGGGGCGATAGCTAGGGTTAGCAACGGCGTCTTCCGCGTTGACGGCGAGCACTCGGCGGGCGGTGAGCTTCCGCTCTCTTCCGCTCTCAGCGGAGGTGAGGCCCCCAAAGATGGTGGCGACCACCTTGTTGTGATCCTAGAAGGCATTGTTGTTGCCCCCTGGTGGTCGACAGCCTCTAGCTCTGTCGTTGTTGTCGTCATCTGGCTTTTTAGCCTAGAACTCCTTAGCCAAGCTGAGGCAGTCCTTCATCTTATGCTTGGCATTCTTGTGCAGAGGGCACGGTCCATTGAGGATCTTCTTGTATTGCTCATCATAGTTGCGCTTGGCGTGAGGTTCGTCAACAGCGGCGACGATATGGTCTGGTCGGTGGCGGCAATATTGACCAGACTTGGATCCTTCTGGCCGATCACGGCCACTGTCCTGATGGTGACTGCGGTCGTCGTCGGGGCGATCATCGTTGTGGCGAGTTAGGCAATGAGTGCCCACATCCTCGTTGAAACACACTTTGGCTTCTTCGGCGTCGGCATACTGGTTGGTGGTCATAATCATCTCGGCAATCCCCGTGGGCGACTTGCGGTTGAACTTGGAGCGGAGATCGCGGTGATGGAGTCCTCGAACAAAGGCGGTGATGACCTTAGATACCATGATGTTAGTAATAGAATTCCTCATCTCAGAAAAGCGTCTGGTGTAGCTACGGAGGAGCTCGGACAGCTTTTGATAGATGTGGTTTAGATCATGCTTGGTGTCTGGCCGAGTACACGTAGCCATGTAGTTGTCGGTGAAGACCTTCTTCAACTCTTCCCAGGATCCGATGGAGTCCGGGGCAAGGCTTGTGAACTAGTTCATGGTGGTTGGTGTGAGCATGATAGGAAGATAGTTTGCCATGACACTAGTATCTCCTTCGGCGGTGAGCATAGCAGTGGCATAAGCCTATAGCCACTGTGTGGGGTTCATCCGTCCCTCGTAGGGCTCGACCCCAGTGATTTTGAAACCACGGGGCCACTAGAGTGTTCGGAGTGCCCTCGTGAATGCTGAGGGCCCTTCGGGATTGTCGGCGCCATGATCTGTAGCGTTGTCGGCGTTGAGCGGCTCAAGAGCTGAGTTCAGGTTACTGAACTCTTGCTCGTACTCTTGACGGCGACATACTTCTTCATGACGACCGAAATGGCACTCATTGATACGTCATCGCGCATCTCGAGGATTATTGAGGTGCGCTCAGACGTCTTGGTCGACCTCCTGGTCGTGTTGGTGAGGGTATTCAATGCGGTTGCCCCTAGCTCCCCCTTGGAGGGGTTGCCTATCATCGTGGTGCTGGTTGGTGAAATGGCTTGGGTGGCGATCAGATCTTGGCACGACTGATCGGCAAATCGAGCTCGTGGAGTATGAAGGTCTCTGATCCTAGAGGATCTCATTAACCTGATAGTGTGCTGCTTTAAGCATGGCGACGACCTTGGCGACCTCTGATGTCTACAGGAGTCGAGCAAGCTCGTTGGCGACCATGGCCAAGTTGGTGCTTGGGGTCTTGTAGACGTCGTGGCCATCAACACGAACAAACTCATCGTTGAGGTTGCGTTGGAGTTGGCGTGGCCTTCCTTGCGAGTCGAGTTGGGCCTCGGCCATCGTAAGGGCAGCCTCGTTTGCTCAGCGCTACACATGGTTGACATTTCTATTGATGCGAGCGGTGCGGTCCTCCTCGGTTTCCCCTTCCTATGGGGGGCTATTGACGCTGACGTTGAAGATTGCGCCTCCACGAAAAGGAGGGAAAGGAAGTTGTTCGGCGGTGGTTTCGACGATAGTCTCCGTAGAGCCCTAGGACTCGGAGTCTGGATTCTCTTCCAAGATGGTTTGGAGGGATGCTCTAGGGCATCGACCGACATGTAGCATGTTGATAGCCGGCAGGAGCTGGTCGGCGATCTGGTTGGTGAAAGGATGGACATCTCCAACCCGATCGGCGAATTTGCCCCGTAGGGCCTCTTGATAAGCGACGACGACATTGGTGAGCCCGAAGGGTAGGGCCGTAACCCCTGGAATTTTTTGAGCAGCCTCCGATAGATCTGGACCGGAGGGTGGTCGACACTGAACCAGGGTGGTCAGAGCTGATTCCGTGATGGAGAGACAATCGGCGAGCTTCTGGCCAGCCCAATCGATGGATGCGATCAGATCATCGTTGTTGATTTGCCTCCTCTGATAGCGGGGGAGCGGGTGGTGAATTATTGATGAAGATGACCTCAGAGGCAGTTCTAAGATCGGATCTGCAGTCGTAGGTGTTGGGGTGATCGGCGTAGAATCGATCTTATCGGGGACCTAATACCGGGGTACCCTAAAAGGTGGAACCAATAACCACCAAACGTTAAAAACTTCTGGATGGATAAGGGCGCCGTAGTGTCCCTTGCTCGAATGACAGGAGATTGGTTCCGCCTCGCCCGACGCCTTTGAGGTAGCTTTGCCTCGCCCGAGGGCTCAGGGCTAGTCTCCGCCTCGTCCGACGCCTTTTGGGCGGGCATGGTCTCGCCCGAGGGCTCAGGGCTAGTCTCCGTCTCGCCCGACGCCTATGGGGTGGGCTCGGTCTCGCCCGACGCCTATGGGGCGGGCTTGGTCTCGCCCGAGGGCTGAGGGATAGATTCTGCCTCGCCCGACCCCGGAGGGGCGGGGTCGGTCTCGCCCAAGAGATAGGGATTGGTCTCCGTTTCACCCGACGGCCAGGAACGAGCCTCACCCTGCTCGATATCTAAAGACTGGTTTCATCTTACCTGACAACTTCTCACCGTTCCCTCATGATGATGGGTACAGGGCAAGACAAGACGTTCGGGTCAACCATGGCCCCAAGGACCATACCTGCGCCCTGGCAGGAAAAGTACCTCCTTTCAACCCTTCCATCAGAGACTTGGGACCAGTCCCTCTCTCGATCATTTGTACCCCCTACTACGAACCTTTTACGGTGCTAATAACACGAGCAGCAACAAACTAGACGTAGGGACATTCGGCCCGAACCAGTATAAATCTTGTGTCCTTTAGCGCACCATCCGAGCCTAACGCGCATTACTATAAATTTACTTGCCTGTGCTTGTACGAAACACCGATAGTTGGCGTGCCAGGTAGGGGACTTGTGTGTTCCAAATCAGGCCTCGGATGGCCACCCATGCAATCAGCTAGGCCTCAGGCGCACATGTGCGTTTCGGCGACCTAGATTTTATCATCACACTAGGAGGAGAACTGGCGCTGACCCACACGGCCGCACAGTCTCTCCCTTCCATCAACCTCAGTCGTCTGAGGCTTGAGGGCCCACGGGGCGACTCCCTTGAACCCCAGTTATCCAGGGAGCCCCCACGCAGCATCACCCTTTTCCCAGAAGGCCCCGTACAAAGCGCCCCGATAGCGTTTCCGTTCGGTCTCCGCAACGCCATGGCGACCGTTGGCCACCTTCTGGCACTACACATGGTTCAGCCACCTACAGACAGCGAGTTCGTGGGGGTAATCGAACACAATCCGGAGACACTCTATAGGCTCCTCGCGGAGGAACCAGAGTCGTCCTCCAGCTCTGACTCCAGTAAGGGGAGCCATCACCCTTCCCGAGAATGCTTCATGATGCAAACCCCCAAGGGGCACGTCCAAAGTGTCTCCGGAGAAGAGACAGCCCCAACAGGCAAGCCTGATGCTAGGATCGAGGCGGAGACGGCGGCTCCATCCCACGTAAGGATGGAGCAACTAAGAGCGTGAAAGCTAGAAATCGATGACGCTAGACAACAGCTTGTCCGGGAGTACCGAAACATCGAGGAGGAGATCAAGCATCGCGGAGACGGTGGGCACGCACGCGCCTCGGCCCATGATGTGCATCGAAGGATCCTCACCAATGATGGGACTCTCCCTCACTTCGCTCGAGCAAGCCAGAACATCGCCACCGTGACGGCCTTGCTTCATGGCCTCCCAAAAGCCGCGACATCTGAGGATCGCCGGGCCCACAGGGAGATTCGCATGTTGCTTGAGCGTGCGGAGGCGCAGCAGGCGGAAAGTTTGTTGTCTCGACAATGCGAACCCGACACCAGCCAGCGCACGCCCTCAGTGCGTCCCACCAAGGACGCGTCTGTTCACCAAACACCGCTAGGCGGCAGGTAGCCCTCCGCTGTCCCAGTGCATCAACGCCTCGGCCATGGCCGCGACGTACGTAGCATCATCGACGCTCAGAAACACACCCACGGCGATGATGGAGAAGCAGCACGCCGCGGCTACCATCCCTGACGTGGCGGACGCTACGACAGCAACGAGGACCGAAGCCTGAGCCCCGACCTGCTAGGTCCTTAGGCCTTCGGTCGACACATCCTCAACGCTGCGTTCCCCCTAAGGTATCGACCGCCTACCAACATCCCTAAATATTCTGGCGAAACAAATCCTGGGCTTTGGCTCAAAGACTATCGGCTTGCATGTCAGGCTGGTGGTGCGAGTAATAACGATTTCATTATTCGCAATCTCCCACTGTTCTTGGCCGATTCGGCGCGAGCATGGCTGGAGCACCTACCGTCCAATGTCATTCAGAGTTGGGCGGATCTGACGGAGATCTTCGTGGGCAACTTCCAGGGCACGTACAAATGCCCTAGAAACCCATGGGACCTCAAGAACTGCCGCCAGAAGGCCAATGAAACCCTCCGCGGGTACATCCGGCGCTTCTCTTGGCAGTGCAATGAGCTCCCTAACGTCGCCGACGCCGACGTGATAGGAGCCTTCCTATCCAGGACAACCTGTGAATCCCTGGTCCACAAGCTAGGACACAGGGGTCCGCGGACCACTAAGGAACTCCTAGACATCGCCACCAGCCACGCCTCAGGAGAAGAGGCGGTCGAAGCCGTCTTCGACCGCACCGATGGCAAGGCAAGGCGGGATGAGGCCGTTGATGAAGGCGCCTCCGACCGTCCCGCCAAGAGAAAGAATAAGAAGCAACGGCGCGACAACTCGCTCATGGCCGTCACCGACCGTAAAGGTGGCCGGAAGCCCACGGAAGGCACTCCAAACCACTTTGAAAAAATGCTCGAGGGGCCATGCCCGAACCACGCTTTCCCGGCCAAGCATCTATACAAGGAATGTGGCCTCATGCGCAAATACTTGTCTGGGGGCCTCAACAAAGGGGAGCAGGGGAAGGAACCTGCCCCTAGTACAGATGACGTCGAGGAGAAGGATGACACCTTCCCGACTCCGAACGGCGCCCTGATGATCTTCGGAGGATCAGCGGCCTATGACTCTAAACGCCGCCAAAAGGTCGCATGCCGCGAGGTCTATATGGCCGAACCGGCCACGCCTGCCTTCCTCCGGTGGTCAGAATCCGCCATAACCTTCGATCGGGCCAACCACCTAGGCGCCGTCCCACACCCGAGAAGGTACCCACTTGTCGTTGACTTGATTGTCGGCCCGAAGCGGCTCACAAAGGTACTAATGGACAGAGGCAGCGACCTCAACATCATGTACGCCAAAACGCTCGATGAGATGGGTGTCGACCGAACAAACCTCTGTCCCGTCCGAGCACCTTTCCATGGCGTTGTACCTGGTAGGCAGGCCATGCCACTGGGGCAGATCGATCTGCCCGTCACTTTTGAGGATCGATCCAATTACAGGACTGAGACCCTCACCTTCAACATAGTGGGGTTCCCTCCAACTTTTCACGCCATCCTGGGACGACCGTGTTACGTGAAGTTCATGGTCGTCCCCAACTATACGTACCTTAAGCTAAAGATGCCAGGCCCCCACAGGGTCATCACCATCGACACCTCCTTCCAGCGTGCTTACGAGTGCGAAGTCGAATGTTGTGATCATGCCTCTGCGGTCGTCGCCTCCAAAGAGCTCATCACCCTTAGGGAGGAGGTTGCCGAAAAAACGCCCGATGCTAAGACAACAACCAGGTCATTCAAACCAGCCGAGGGCACCAAGGAGGTCCTCGTAGACCCCAGTAGCTTCGAGGCTAAGAGGGTACGCATTGGTACTATGCTCTCTTCCAAATAGGAAAGCACGCTCATCGACTTCCTCCGCGATAACAAAGATATCTTTGCGTGGAAACCCTCGGATATGCCAGGCATCCCGAGGGAGGTCACCGAGCATACCTTAAAAATTCACCCGGGCTCCAAGCCGGTGAAGCAATGCCTGCATCGCTTCAACAAGGAGAAACGCAGGGCCATTGGCGAGGAGATAGCCAAACTGTTGGCTGCAGGATTCGTTAAGGAAGTATACCACCCAGAGTGACCGGCAAATCCCGTTCTTGTACGAAAGAAGAGTGGGAAATGGAGGATGTGTGTCGACTACACGGGCCTCAACAAAGTGTGCCCAAAGGACCTGTTTCCTTTACCACGCATTGACCAAATAGTTGATTCTACCTCAGGGTGCGAAACTCTCTGCTTCCTTGATGCATACTCCGGCTACCACCAGATCGCGATGAAAGAGTCCGATCAGCTCACGACATCTTTTATCACCCCTTTCGGATCATTCTGCTACGTTTCAATGCCGTTCGGTCTGAAGAACGCTGGGGCAACTTACCAGCGCTGTATTCTTAACTGCTTCAGGGACCTCATCAGGCGAACCGTTGAGGCCTACGTCGACGACATCGTAGTTAAGTCCAAACGGGCCAACTACCTTGTCGCCGATCTTGAACAAACCTTTGTGAAACTCCGCGCAAACGGCATCAAACTCAATCCCGAAAAGTGTGTTTTTGGGGTCCCGAGGGGCATGCTGCTCGGCTTTATAGTCTCCGAACGAGGCATCGAAGCCAACCTGGAGAAAATCTCAGCTATCACAAAGATGGGCCCGATCCAGAACATAAAAGGGGTTCAGCGAATCACAGGGTGCCTTGCCGCCCTCAGCCGATTCATTTCGTGCCTCGGCGAACAAGGACTTCCCCTTTATCGACTCCTAAAGAAATCTGACCACTTCAAGTGGACAGCCGAGGCTCAGGAGGCGCTTGACATGGTTAAACAATTTCTAACTAAACCGCTGGTCCTAGTCCCTCCGTGCAATGGAGAATCCCTCTTGCTCTATATATCGGCCACCACGCAAGTGGTCAGCTCTGCCTTAGTGGTAGAGCGAGAGGAAGAGGGGCACGCCTTCAAGGTACAGCGCCCTGTGTACTTCATCAGCGAGGTGCTATCCGACTCCAAAACCCGTTACCCCCAAATCCAGAAACTCCTCTACACCGTCCTCATCACCAAGAGAAAGCTACGCCATTACTTTGAGTCACATCCTATGACAGTCGTGACGTCTTTCCCCCTCGGCGAGGTCATCCATAGCCAGGATACTACAGGAAGAACCGCAAAGTGGGCACTCGAGCTAATGGATCAGGGCATTACTTATGCCCCCCGAACAACGATCAAATCCCAGGTGCTGGCTGACTTCATCGCAGAGTGGACCAAGGTCCAGATGCCACCAACAGTCGCCAATCAAGAGTACTGGACGATGTACTTCGACGGATCGCTGATGAAGAAAGGCGCCGGCGCAGGACTAATCTTCGTATCTCCTCTCGGGGTCCGCATGAGGCATCCGACGTCTCGATGTCAGAGGCGACTCCCAGCTGGTCGTCAACCAGGTCATGAAGGAGACACCAAGATGGAGCCATACTGCCAAGAAGTCCGACGGCTGGAGGACAGATTTGATGGCCTCGAGCTCAATCACATTCCAAGGCGCCTCAACGAAGTAGCCGACACGCTCGCGAAAGCAGCATCCGGCCGAGAGCTAGTCCCGGCAGGCGTCTTTGCCAGCGACCAACACAAACCCTCGGTACGCTACATGAGGTCAGAATAAGCCAACGATGGCCCATCTAGTCCGGTCCCAGGGGCCAATCCGCCAATCGCTCCGCCCCGACCCCGAGGTTATGGCGCTTGAAGAGGACCCAACAGCGGAGTCCGACCCTCCCGATGACTGGAGAACGCTTTACCTCGACTACCTCCTCCATGACATACTACCGGCAGACAGGACGGAAGCCCGACGGCTCGCGCGATGCGCCAAGTCCTTCGTTCTTGTAGAGGGCGAACTCAACAAACGGAGTCACATCGGTATTCTGCAACTTTGTATCCCTGGCGAATAGGGGAAGCTCCTGCTGGGCGACATCCATGGTGGAATCTGTGGTCATCATGCTGCACCGAGAACCTTGGTTGGAAATGCATTTCGACAAGGCTTTTACTGGCCCACCGCAGTAGCCGATGCCGAGCAAATTGTACGCACCTGCGAAGGGTGTCAGTACTACGCTCGGCAAACACGCCTCCCGGCCCAGGCACTCCAGATAATCCCCATCACATGGCCCTTCGCGGTCTGGGGGCTCGACCTGGTTGGGCCACTCAAAAAGGCGCCCGGGGGCTTCACTCACCTGCTTGTCACCATAGACAAGTTTACAAAATGGATTGAAGCTCGACCAATATCCACGATCAAATCTGAGCAAGCTGTGCTATTCTTCCTCGACATCATCCATCGCTTTGGAGTACCGAACTCCATCATCACAGACAATGGCATGCAGTTCACCGGCAGGAAATTCGTTCGATTCTGTGATGAACAACACATCCAGATCGATTGGGCAGCCGTCGCACACCCCTGGACGAACAGGCAGGTCGAGCGCGCAAACGGCATGCTCCTTCAAGGCCTCAAACCCAGAATTTTCAACCGGTTGAACAAGTTCGGCGTGCGCTAGCTCGCTGAGCTCTCGGTCGTGCTCTGGAGCCTAAGGACAACTCCTAGCCGGGCCACCGGCTACACACCCTTCTTCATGGTCTACGGTTCCGAGGCCGTTCTTCCAATGGACCATGACTATGGAGCACCAAGAATCAGAGCGTACGATGAACAAGGGGCCGAGGCATCCCACCAAGATGCCATGGACCAGCTAGATGAAGCCCGCGACATCGCCCTCCTCCGTTCGGCTAAGTACTAGCAGGCGTTGCGATGGTACCACAGCCAACGGGTGCGGGGTCGAGCCTTCAACGTCGGAGACCTCGTCCTCTGCCTTATACAGAGCAACAAGGACCGCCACAAACTCTCCCCGCCCTAGGAAGGGCCCTACGTCATCGTGGAAGTACTTCGCCCAGGCGCCTATAGGTTGAAAACCATCAACGGCGAGGTCTTCACCAACACCTAGAACATTGAGCAGCTACGTCGTTTTTACCCTTAAAATAAGCGTATACTCTTCCTTATCAGTTTTTGTCATTACAAAACCTCGATCCTTAGTGACTTCCGACCCCTGCAAATCGCGAGGGGTCAGACCTTACTCGGGGGCTGACATGGGTAATACAAGTATTACGCTTGCAAAAACCTCCTGTGTTATATTTGCAAACATTCTCTAAGTTTTCCATTCTTCTCATAAACAAGTCCTAAGGGCTAAGATTTTGGGAACAAATTCTGAATACAACTGGTAGGACTGCGGGAGACCCACGCCCCAGCGGCTGCAACCTCTTTGCTCACCAGCTCAATCAGAATTAGTTCGCCCACGTTCCTAGTTTCTTACGACTTAGACCATAAGAAGGGTCGGAGGACACTAAAACCGTTTCTACAAAAAAGAGAGAAAGTTAAAAACTGCTTGACGTAGGCAAAAGATGAAAATTTGTTCATTTTTTGCACAAATTCACCACTTACAAAGTGATTTCATTACAAAAAGGACTAATATATTTGCAAATTCAGAGGACTGCTTACTCGGGGGCTTCCCCACAAAATTATTCAATTACAGTCTCTGCTAAGCTTTACTACAAGTACTGTTGCGGTCGCCGCGCCACGCTCTCCATCGGCAACGCCCGGGGCGTGTACACGGGCCAGCTCATCTACTGCGGCCGCCGTGCCACGCTCTCCATCGGCGACGTCCCGCCACTTCGCGGGATCCTCGAAGGCGTCGTCATCTGCAATGCCTCCGCCGGGGCGTCTGGGGACTACGCCATCGTCGTCAGCCACAACCCCGACAACGACACCTCTGCCAGGGCATCCGGGGACTACGCCATCATCGCCAGCCACAACCTTGACAACGGCGTCAGGGCAGGAAACACCTCCCGCCAAAGGAGGAACATAGCAAACGATGGCGAAGTCGACAAATGTACGGCGCCCACCAGCGCTCCTTCTCCTTCGGCAGCAGCGACTCCTCAGCAAGGGCGGCACACACCATCTCATCTATGTTGGATGACCTCTGGCTCGACATCACGCTCTAGATTCACGAGCAGATTTGTGAGTTTTCTCTCTCTCTGGCATTACTCTTCCTCACTCAGGAACCGCCGCGACGCACGGATGCATTCGGCGGAAAGGAAGAAGAAGAAGAGGTAGCGGCTCAGAGGCAGAAGAAGAGGTGGGATGCGAACTCCCCTCCCCTCCCTATTTAAGGATGAGACACGGCAGCTAAGGAAAGGCAAAAGGTTGGACGAAAAACCCTATCCCTTCCCCTCCTTAAATACAGAATCAATGCTGATAGACACCTGAGGGGACGCGCCGGAACTGACGAGACGTGCCCCGGTCGACGAGGCATCCCCCCCCCCCCCCCGGTCAAACTGAACACTGCCTAGGTATGGCCCGCCACTGACCCGCTCCGGACGTGGCAATTAAGGCGCCCACATGGGCAGACGACCCTTCGCCTCCCCATGCAGGACCACGGAACGATCCGACGACAGAAACGACGAATGAACGTCCAAAGAAAGATAAGCGTCCCTGCCTTCTTACTTTACACGTTAAAATTCATTACCAAGCTTCTGACCCCGTCAAACGCGCGGGGACACGAGCATCACTCGGGGGCTGCCGAGGGTGTCTACCAGTCTAGATATCCTCCTCACCCGACCCCTCCGTACGCTTGAAACCAGGGGCGCGAAATACGGGCATAAAACTTTGAGTAAGACTGGACGAACTAGCAGACCCTATGCCCCGATAGCTACGGTGTTTCTGTTCACCAGAAAAAACATACTCAACGCCCCCCGCGTCTCTCGCTTCGACATCTGCCTTCTCAAGAACGGTTCAGAGGGGTTCGCCTATAGAATCTCCCCCAAAGGAGAAGCTATCAGGTTGCCCAAGTCAATCGAACGGCTCGGATCGCCACCGAGATACGAAAACAAAGAATAGTGATTCTTATGCAGGTTACTCTAACCTCATCGCAAACATCAGGGCCCGAACCCCGCATAGACACATCTGGTAGGAGCTGTCCGTCACTCATAACGCCAAGGTAACGTTACCGACCCCGCCTTTATTTCGATTAAATTATACATTCAAACATTACATATGCAAAACATTGCATCCCAACGCTTCGTGTCGCGTCACGAAACGGCCGTCGCCTCATTCGATATAGGTGGCAGCAGGTCGAGGTTCGAAGGCCGGCCCACGAAGGGCTCGAGGCCGCCTCATGCCAAACAAGAGCCAGGGAGAAGTAACCGAGACGAGCCCTAGCGGCCCTACCCGACCCTGCTTAGAAATGGACAGGGACGTCTCAACCTTTTCTCGTTCGATTCTAACCCCGAGCCAAACCCATAGAATCTCCATCGAGGAGAGGCCATCGGGCCGCCTGAGCCTATCGAACGGCTCGGGCATCTGCCGGGAGGCGGGTTAAGAAGTTGTGGAGTGCCACCAGAGGGCTCTGCCGACCCCATCAGCAAATGATGGACCCGGATTCCACACGAACATACCCGTTAGCGAGCTCATTGAGCGCGATACTCGAGCCGTCGAGGCAAGTGTCGTTTACTCAACCCCTCCGATTGCAAAAATCGAGGACGGGGTAACACGCAAATTACGGCCGACCCCTATCGGACCCTGACAAGGCCCGAGGGCTCGAGTCGCTCAATATAGGGACACAGGTTCGAAGGCCCTACCTTGCCGAGCCCATAGAGTCCCTATTTGGGGAATTCTATTGGAAGACAGGGCGGGGAATATTGCAATGACATCCAAGGACTTCGCCGACCCTATCACAAAAACCACGGAATGCGATTCCATCTGAATGTTCCGGTCTCCAGTAACACCCGACCCCAGCAAATGCAGGGGGTCGGACCTTACTCGAGGGCTAGTTAAGGTACGGCTACCTCCCTTCCTTTTTTCAAAACAATCTCCTCACATCAAGACCAGCGGCAAGATTCGGGGGAACAGATTTGTAAGATCGCAAGAAATCAAACAAAACGAAATTGCGAAGCAAAATCACGAAACTACGTCTAGACTCGAAAATACCGACACTTGTTCACATATTACATATAAGTTATGCTCAAAATTATTCGACTAACTACTCCCGCGAAGGGAGAACCATTTCTTTCAGACCATCCGCCAGGTTTTTCGCAAGGGGAGCAACCATCTTCTCAATTGCCTCCAGCTCATCATCCTCATAGGTAGACGGGAAACCTTTGCTCATCACTTTCAGGTTGATCTCCTTCTCGTAATGAGCGTGGGCGATGGTGAAGGCCTGGGTGATCCCGGCGTGAAAAGCACTCTCCTCAAGCTAGCCCACCCGAGCCGTGATACCTGCGGCATGAGCCGCGAGCGGGCTGGTCTCCACTGGCTTCACCACCTTCAGGGCATCAAGGACCACCCCGACCACAGCTTGCAGAAGATCGTGCTCATCGCTTTTAGTCTAAAGGGTCCTTCGTACATGGGCAAGCTCCTTTTCTAGCTTGACAGAGACGTTTTCGGCGCTCAACCTTCGGCTCACCACGTCACCGAGATCCGCCCGGAGAGAACGGACCACCTCGACATCCTCGTCCACCTTCTGCTTAAGGGACGTGGCCCTACTCTCGGCCTTCCGCCTGAGGTCCCGCTCCATCTCCAGCTCCTTCAGGACCTCACTGGCCTTCTCATTAGCCACGGCATTCCTCTGCAGCAGCTCATCTCGCTCCTTTCGGAGCCTGGCGATCTCCTTCTCATCCAGCTTTGACCTCGCCGACAAATCCTCAAACATCCCATGGGCCTCCTCTGCGTCCTGACGCGTCTGGGCCTCCTGCTCCTGGGCGGCAGCAAGCTGTGTGGCCATATCTGCTCGTAGCCGGGCCTCCTCGGAAAGCCGATCCCACTCCACCTTTTGCTCGCGGAGGAATCAGGATTTGTTCCGACTATGAGCAACAAGAATCTGAAGAGGAAGAATACTGGTATCAGAAATACGAAAACACAGAAACATGCGAAGAAAGAAGAAAACCAAGCGAATACCTGGGTAGTAGGAACAACGATTTCATGCAGGGCTCCTCTGGCCTAGTCCAGGGCATCCAGCATGGTCGAGGTTCCGATGTCAAGACCCTCCTGCTCCATGCTCTCGGCATGATCATCGAGCGAGAAAAGAGCCGACGTCGGATCCTAGGCGGCCATCCACTGGAGTGGTGGCTCCCCCTGCACGGGGGAGCGGCTTCCTCCCGACAAAGGGGTCGGGGGTGGCTCCCTCCTGACCCTATGCGGCACCGCCGCCACGCTCGAGGACCCTCCGACCGGACCCTCCTCATCTAGGCCACTTCGAGTGTCACGGGCGGATCCACCTGGGCCCCTGGTGGCACGGACTGCACTACGCCCTCAAGCACCACCGTGGCGGCGTCCGGCTGAGCCTGGCCCAGCGTGGTCATAACCACCTCTGTTGGCGTCACCCGACCCTCGGCTGACTATACCATGCCCACCACGAAAGATGCCGCCTGCTCGGCAACCACCGAGGGCGCGGGCGCCACCACAGGTGTCGTCGGATCGGACAACGCGGCTCCAACATCGGCACCGCTCCTGCCCGAAATAGGGGCGACGCTGGGCAATGCCATCCGTCCCGCCTATATGGTGAGGCTCTTTTTGGGCACCAGCCCCAGGGGGTGACCCGTCCGCAAGAACCCACACAAAGGTAATAGCCATTAGGTCAAAATAGAAACGAAAAAGGATGATAATAGCGAAATTAGCAGCTTACGCTGACACCCTCGGCCGGCAGAAGCGTTTTGGGGATAGATCCCTAGATCCCTGCCCCGACTCGTCTAGGCGGGACCATTTCGAGCCTGCCCCTTGCTCCAAGGCAGGGGGGCTCATCTCCCTCACCTCATGGGGCGCGGCTCCAGAGCCGCTCCCCTCCATCGTCTCATGGGGCGTGGCACCAGAGCCACTTCCCTCCACCATCACCTCGGGGTCGACGGCGGCAGACCCGCCTTCCCCCATCCACCGATCCTCTGTCGGCACGCCGTGCGAAGCGGCGGACTCTCCAGCCTCCATCGACCTCACCGACTCACTCCCCTCCGCGTGGAACGAGAAGGGTTCCTGCACGAACGGGTGGGCACTTGTCAGTGTGTCCTCATCCTCCAGGACGCCCCAATCCACGTCGACTACTACCTCGTCGTCATCATCATCATCGTTGTCGTCATCATCACTGCTCACGTCCTCTCCCCGATCCCGTGCCTCCTGCTTCAGTCGTTTCGCCTTCTTCATCTGCTCCCTTGCTTTCTTGTCCCGCTCGGCCGCGAGTCGATTCGCCACCGCCATGGCCTTGTCCTTTGGCAGCGGAACCGGACTATCTTTGAAGACTAGCCCCCCCGGCTGGTCCCAACGTCGCAAAAGCAAGTATAAAAAAAATGGAGATTCAGGAAAAAGAAAGAGCACGGGAGAAGAGGGCTTACGAATTCGAAGAACCCAGGTTCCGACCGCATTGGGGGGTGTCCAGGCACCGGATACATAATGTCGAGGACGCTGCCTTTGGAATCCTTCGTCGGCTCCATCGCCTCCTTAATGCGCTGCGCCACTTCCGAAAAAGGGAGCGCCTCGTCAACAAGCACCGTCCCCTCAAACGATATCTCGGGCATCATCCGATGCAGGGGAAGCACGCGCGCCATCAGCGGCACCACCCTCCTTGCATGATAGGCACCGATAATCCCCATCCCCTTTACGCCCTGTTCCTTCAGGGCTTGGAGGGCGAAAAGAAGGTCGGAGAGGTGTTTCTTGTCTTCGAACTGGACGCCCCAGGCCCATGACTCTGGAGCCTTTTCAATAAGGCGCCCGGTGTACCTCGGTAGGGTGGCACTCACATCATCCCTGATATAAAACCACTGTGAGTGCCATCCCTTGTTGGAGGCCGCCAGACGCATGAACGAGTAACCCCTCGACCGGGTATGGTGCAGATGAAAGCTGGCACATCCCATCGGCATGCTCACATCCTTCCCCCCAACCTTCCTCTTCGACAAACTGATGGTAAAGAAATACCGCCACAGATTGAAATGGAGATCAATCCCCAGGAAACCCTCGCACAGGGCAACAAACGCCGCCATATGTTGAATCCCATTGGGAGTTAGATGCTGCAGCTCCACCTCATAATAATCCAGAAGCCCCCGAAGGAATCTATGCGCAGGCACCGCGAATCCCTGCTCATGGAAGATGGCGAAAGAAACGACATACCCTTCGGGCGGCGCCGGCTCACCCTTGTCACTAGGTAGCAGCCACTCCTAGATGGCGGACAGCGGGTGGAGAAGGCCACGGTGGACAAGGCCCTCCAAACACTGTGAGGTGATGGTAGATCTGCTCCACAACTCCATTAAAGCAATTGGGGAGAAAGGTGGGCGCGAGCTCGACGGCGGCTATAGGGCAGGTGCAAGCTTGACGGCGGTTGCAACACGGATGCAAGCCGGTTGACGGTGGCAGTGCGAACGTAGGAGGCTGGGGCGATTGACGGCGAATGTTTCAAGACGCAAAGGCAAGGGAGCGAAATACGGAACCTTGGGGGCGAACCCTGTAGTTTTATAGGGGCGACGGACGTGAGAAGGGCAACCGTCCGCCTCGATCTTCGGGCCTACCACGCGCACCGCCGCGTCACGGCGCGGGACACGCGCCCGCAGTCCCTATCCTCTCCCACCAAAAATCGCGGTGGATGGTTCACCTTCCCCAGGCGAATTCGGACTCTCTACCCATCCGGGAAACGCAAGTCACGAAGATTTTTCTCTCTTTGGCCCACCTAGGGCCCAGAAGCTCGGCGACCGGCCCAACTGGGGACGGGTCCGCGAATGATCCGAAATTAAGGGCGCAAGCATTACTGAGATCTCGATCCACGGTCAAGCCCCGGCTAAGTCAGCCCTGAATAAGATCCCCGCGAACGGGATACCACGACCCCCTCAAAAAATATCCAGTTGATGAAAAATTAAGTCCTTCAGCCTTACCCGTGAAGGGTCCAAAAACACCCTCCAGGCGATTCTATCCGAATCACCTGGAGGCTCGGGGGCTACACCCATCGAGTGTGCTCGCGCGCACCCTCTGGCAAAGTAACTCCGATGAAATTGAAAACACCCTCCAGGCGGTTCTACCCGAATCACCTGGAGGCCAGGGGCTACTGTCAGGGACCTAATACCGGGGTACCCCAGAAGGTGGAACCAATAACCACCGAACGTTAAAAACTTCTAGACGGATAAGGGTGCCGTAGCGTCCCTTGCTCGAATGATAGGAGATTGGTTCCGCCTCGCCCGACGCCTTTAAGGTAGCTCTGCCTCGCCCGAGGGCTCAGGGCTAGTCTTCGCCTCGCCTGACGCCTTTTGGGCAGGCACGGTCTCGCCCGAGGGCTCAGGGCTAGTCTCCGTCTCGTCCGACGCCTATGGGGCGGGCTCAGTCTCGCCCGAGGGCTGAGGGATAGATTCTGCCTCGCCCGACCCCGGAGGGGCGGGGTTGGTCTCGCCCAAGAGATAGGGATTGGTCTTCGTTTCACCCAACGGCCAGGAACGAGCCTCACCCTGCTCGATATCTAAAGACTGGTTTCATCTTACCTGACAACTTCTCCCCGTTCCCTCATGATGATGGGTATAGGGCAAGACAAGATGTTCGGGTCAACCATGGCCCCAAGGACCATACCTACGCCCTGGCAGAAAAAGTACTGCCAGGGAACGATGGGACAGGTGCTTTAGACCCTTCCAGGCACCGCAGAGCCCGAAAGGTATTACAGGTGCGTGCTCCTCGCCCTGTAGAGTTGTAGGCGCCGCCTTCAGCTCTGGGACACGGAACCCGACGAAGATATACGACAACCGCTACGTTCCAGAAAAGGATTTGCTATCTCCACGAACGACGGATATTCCGACACCACGCTATGGACCCAAGGGAGCGACGCCCGCTTCCTGACCCCTTAGGTCCACCAAGTCAGAAGACCTTGGCCACGGCGCTACTCCGGACCCCGACCCCGCGTCCCTCCGATGGAGACTCATAGGAACCAGAAGGCGTGCGGAGCAAGGCTGGGGGAGGCTCATAAGTCAAAACCACTGTACTGCAGCCCATACCCTGTGCAGGGCAGCATTCTGTAACCGACCTGGCATTCTACAGAGACATCGACAGTATTGTAGGCGCTTATCTTCCTTCGCACTCATCAGAATGAAGAACCAGGCCGGGTAGACGTGAGCCACAAGACTAAGTAGAGTACGCATCCTAAAGCCCTCACCCTTGTAAAGTCAGCCCCTTCATCTATAAAAGGGGATGCGCTTCCTCCATCAAAGGAACAGACTTTTGACCGAACAATACAAGACACACACAGTCAAGCTGCTACCAAGCTCTTGACCTCCTTTCAACCCTTTCATCAGAGACTTGGGACCAGTCCCTCTCTCGATCGTTTGTACCCCCTACTACGAACCGTTCACGGTGCTAATAATACGAGCAGCAACAAACTAGATGTAGGGACATTCGGCCCGAACCAGTATAAATCTTATGTCCTTTAGCGCACCATCCGAGCCTAACGCGCATTACTATAAATTTACTTGCCGGTGCTTGTACGAAACATCGACAGATCTGCACCAGCTCGATGAGCTATCTGACTCTGTCAGCGTTGATGATCCACGAGATCGATCCGGCCGTGAAGATCTGGTTGGGCTGTGGGAGGGACGAAGAGCCTACGGAACGTACCATCTTGTTCGATATAGAAATAGCATACACACCCCTACCTGGCGCGCCAACCGTCGATAGAATATCGTCGGTAATCCTGCGAGGGGTATCCCACGAAGGTAGATTGATCGGTAGAGATGCGTGTAATCAAGAACATGTGGTTTAAAATAGTGTCTAAACATTTGTCCGCCACCCAAAAACCCATTAGATTATTTGACCACAAAGTAAGTTGAAGTGGTCTAAAGTTTTTGTTTTCTATGACCAAAAGATAAATTTATCTCTGATTTTCCATCTCCTTCCACAATCACTCGCTTGCATAACTCCTAAAACCACGTGGTTCTTCTCGTCGCCACGCCTAATCACCTTGCTCCCCTGCTGCCGACTATTCTGTGCCACCGCACCCATCTCACATGGATCTCTTTCCGTTACCACGCTTCTCATATCATGGTTATGCCGATTAAAGCCGCAGCCTCTTTTTATAGAGCCCACATAGTAACAATGCTGAACAGAGAGCCAGAGGTATAATAAAAGTCTTTTTATTAAATAAACTAAATCTAAAAACTTTAGCCATGATTCAACGTACCCATAGTTTTTCGTTTGAATCCTGAATCGTTCCTAGTGACCACGGAAAAAGAAAACATTAAACACCGTGTCTGGCTGCCATGTGGATCCCACCAACTTGCCCTCGCCCTCTATACCTAACTGAGGGCATGTTTGGAACGCAGAAATTTCATAAAAATCAGTTCAATTTCACGGAAAAAACGCAGAAATTTTAAAAAAAATCCGCATTCCCTTTTCCCTTCGTCCCCATCCTCTCCCTCTCTCCCCTCCCTCCCCTCCTCGACCCCGACCCGGCGACCTCCTTCCCGAACCCTAGCCCCCGACCACCACCGCGGCCTGCCTCCTCTGGGCGGGTCCTCCCCAGATCCAGCACGGGAGGTTGAGAAGGAGGCGGGCGGGTGGTGGATGGACGGGCCGAAGCGGTCGCAGCTGCGGGTGCGCCTCCGCGTCACGGCGCGCCGGCGTGGCGCCAACGGCGACGGCACCGGGGGCGCGGCCGGGCCCGGCGGGCGGAAGCGCCGGATGGAGGCCCCCGTCCTCAACTCCGCCGCCAAGCTGCAGCGCCGCGAGATCGGGGGCCGCCAGCTCGCCGCGCGCGGCGGAGGCCCCGCCGCCGCCGTGCCCGAGCGCTTCCGCAACATGCAACTCCAGGTACGTAGCGGCGCCGCGGGCGTCCGTGCGCTCGCTGTCCCTCCGGGTTGGGGGTGTTGGTGTGTCCGGTGAGGGCGGCGGTCAAGCTAGGGTTATGCGCCGGTGTCGGTGGCGCGTGGGGTCAAATTGGCGGGAATGACGGGTGGTTGTGGCTGGGAAATGTTCTTTCTTACGTGTCCCGTTTGTGCTAGGCGGCAAATTTTGTTCCGGAGAGGAGAAACATTTCGTTTTGTGGATTCCCCCAGTTGTTTGTTTTCTTGCGAAAGGGCCCGTCTTTCAGGCAAATGCGATGCCTTTCAGTTTCAAGGCTCTTTCTTCTTGTGTGTGCAGCATTGCTGGGCTTGGGGCGGTAAGCTGCTGGAATCGTATAGCTGTCGTTGTTGTTCAGAATTGGGGCTTTTGGATTGGGCTCTTAGGCTGTTTGGTTTTGGTGTCTGTAATTTAAACTAATGCTTGCAAAATGGCGAATGTGAAATGACCTGCATTGAACCTTTCAGGTGTGTACATCTTACCATTTTGTGTTGCGTACCTATGATACATTGTCTGTATTTTTTTTGCCATGTTTGATGTTCTGTAAACGCCTTTCCTGAATTCTCAGGGGTTTGGATCAAGTTGTTATTGAGATTGTAGATATTCAAATCGAATAGGATTGGATCTTGGGGTCTGATATTTCCTAATGCTCCCTTAATTTGAATTGGAGGCTTGGTATAGTGGTTTGGACTGGATCTTTAAAACTACTCTGTAGATACTATGGGCTGTAAATTTGTTGTATATAAATTGGTTGAGCTAGTTATCCTCCACTCCCTGTATATATCTTTCCTATTCCTTGGTACCAATGTTTTCAAGTCGTCTAGTCGACTCTGGTCGCCATGGGACCGACCAGACGATTAGTCACGATTAGTCGTCGACCAGGATGACCAGTCGAGTCTGGTCTGGGCAGTGGGCACACCAACCATCATTGTAGGAAGAGCTCATCTTCGTGAGCTAGGGGGAAGCAGAGGCGCAGAGCCAGGGAAGAGCTTCACCAAGAGGCGTGCTGGCTGGGGAAGAGAAGCAGAGAAGAGAGAAAGAGCAAAGCAGCAGCAGCCGTCACGCACAGGAGCAAAGAAGAGAGAAAGACCAGAGCAGCAGCAGCCGTCATGCACAGGAGAGGAGAGAGAAAGAGCAGAGCAGCAGCAGCCGTCATGCACCGGAGAGAATGAGAGATGGGAACCCTAGAGACTTGGCCTCCTGTATATATATTACAGACCCCTGTGGGCCAAATTGGCAGCCCAACTACTCACCTGGAAGCACAGTCAGGCAAGCCTAAAGAAGGCAGTGCCCAGCCTGGTCGTGCAGCCCCTTGGTCGGACGACTAATCGTGATTAGTCGTCGACTAGTCGGACGACCAGGTTTCTAGTCGAGCTAATTGAGTCGAAGTCTCTAATCGAGGTCATGGTAGCGACCAGACCGACTAATCGTGATTAATCGGACAACTTGAAAACATTGCTTGGTACTGTTTTATAATTGGTATGATTCATGTGATCCTTGTCACACAAATCCAAGGGAAAACAGTGGCATTTCTGATTTCAGATGGTTGAGGTGCCTCAATGCTGACTCCTGGTTTATGTTTATATCTTTGTTCAATTGTGGGCTTGTTAGAAGAGTTCAATTGACTGTGTTTGTACTGGATTTTTGGGTGAAAAATGTTGGTGGGGTGCAGCATTTAGGAACAGTGGCACCATTATCAGTGTGTAGAATTTATTGAACCCAGACATGTGTTGAGTTAGTTAAAAGTTGGATTAGTTGTTCCTTTTGCCATGAACTATTTCATTAGATCTAGCATTGACATCATAATCCATTGTTTGTGCAGGAGGAGTTTGATACATATGATGACAATGCTCACCTATTTGTGAAGCTGCAGTTTCTTAAAAGAAGATCCAAAATTATTGAGATTGTTGCAGCAAAGGATATCATATTTGCCCTTGCTAATTCCGGACTTTGTGCTGCTTTTAACCGAGGTAGGTGTTCTCAAAATGAGATTTATGTGTTACACAATCTGATGCTCCCACTGCCCACCAAATGCAATTCTCTCTTTTCGAGGAGTCAAACGATATAAAGTTTGAACAAAGTTATAGAAAAAGTACTAACATCTATGATACAAAATAAGTACCATTAAATTGATTATGAAATATATTTTCGTAATAAACCTTGTTGTAGACATAAATATTAATACTATTCACTGTAAACTTGGTCAAAGTTAAGTTAGTTTGACTTGCACAAATCCCGTAGTTGCATTCTTTTGTGCATGGAGGGAGTAAGAAAAATGCTGTCTTCAGTAACTGTCTTTGTACTTTTTGTCTGCAGTAACGAACAAGCGCATAGCCTTCTTGAATTTGAGCCCAGATGAAGTGATTCGGAGCTTGTTCTACAACAAGAACAATGATTCCCTTATTACTGTTTCAGTTTATGCATCTGACAATTTCAGCACATTGAAGTGCAGAACAACCCCGATTGAGTAAGAAAGCATGCTCCAGAAATCTCTCTTATATTTCTCTGTGATGCAATTTTTCATGAAACACCCTATGAATAAGTATCCTTTTAGTGTAATTAATCTTTTTAACGCTAAAAATTCTTGGCATCAACTAATATATAATTTTTTATTTAAATGTTCTTACAGGTATATTAGAAGGAATCAGTTAGATGCTGGGTTTCCCCTCTTTGAATCAGAATCTCTGAAATGGCCTGGATTTGTTGAGTTTGATGATGTGAATGGAAAAGTACTCACATATTCAGCGCAGGATGGGTATGCATTCTAATGGTTCATCCACTAAATGGTGTTCATCAGAATAATATTGTTGTAATGCTCATCCTTTTATTTGCAGTATATATAAGGTCTTTGACTTGAAGAACTACTCCTTCCTATATTCAATACCGGATGAAAACGTGCAGGAGATAAAGATCAGGTTTGTGCTCTTTTCCTTGCTTATATCTGTCTTCCTCTAATTTAGAAAGAGGTAAAGGGGAGGGTGTCCAAATTTTGACTTGTTATTATTTTTAATTTCAGTCCAGGAATCATGCTCTTGATATATGATAGAACACCAAGTTATGTTCCATTGAAGATATTATCAATTGAAGATGGAAAGCCACTGAAATTCTTTAAGCACTTGTTGCACCGCAACAAGAAAATTGATTTCATTGAGCAGTTCAATGAGAAGCTCCTTGTCAAGCAAGAGGATGAAAACTTCCAGATACTTGATGTATGGTGTAGTTTATGGACAGAATTTTATTTTTCTTACTGTAATCCTTACTGTTTGAAGGCCTAATGATTTTATGGTCTGTGTTTTGAAGGTGCGGAGTTCTGAGCTAATTGAAGTCAGTGTCTCCAAGTTTATGACCCCTTCAGCATTCATTTTTCTGTATGAGAACAATCTCTTCTTGACATTCCGAAACAGAACAGTTGCTGTATGGAACTTCCGAGGAGAGCTTGTTACTTCATTTGAAGACCATTTGCTTTGGCATCATGATTGTAGCACCAACAATATTTACATCACTAGCGATCAGGATCTTATTATCTCATACTGCAAATCCGAAGCAGTGGCTGAGGATGGTACAGGTGCAGTACTCAAACTCTGACCATTTCCTCAGTATTTAGTTTGCACTGTTTATTTAGATTTCCCACGTGGGATTTTTCTTTTTTATATACTGGCCTCTTCAACTAGCCTCAGATGTCAACATGCTGGATGATTGCAACATTGAATATAGGCTGATAGATGTCAGGCACCATTACAAGATCATGAATATGACCAGATCATAAATGTGAACTGGATTATAGAAATCTTCCTTTGATTTGTACTATCAGCAGGGAATAATCTTGACACTGGTGTCGTGTGCAGTTATTCCAGTTGGATCCATCAACATGAGCGAGATTATGACTGGCAAGTGTATTGCCAAGATTACTGCCAATGATCCTGCCCTAAGTGCGGCCCCTCGCAGAAATGGTCGCAACAAGCTCTGGAGCACCGTTCCAGAAGCTCTGGAGGACGTCACGGCACTGTTTTATGACGAGGACAGGAACGAGATCTACACCGGCAACAGTCATGGACTGGTGCATGTATGGTCTAACTAGATAGTAACATGTGCATACATTTCGCCCTTTTGATTTGACTTGGTTAGCTTGACTGCATTCTGTATAATCCCCGGTTCGGGGCTCCACCTAGCTTTTGTATCTGGCAATAGAATGTGTTTCCTTGAGCAATTGTGAATGCAAAGTGTTCTTGTAAATATCTTTTGTTCATCAACCTTGTTCAAGTAACATAGAAATTAACCCCCAAATCTAACTTTGCTGGATACATCCTGCCAAGTTTCTGGCAGCAAGATAGTGAAGATCTGGAGCCCTGACCTTCATGTTATTGTTATTTTCATGTGTAACAGTAGGGATTTGCGAAATGCTTGTGTTCTGTTGAGGGCATTGTTGTCAGAACTTGCAATTTCAGTTAGTTGTGGTTCTTTGTCTGTAAGCTGCTGAATGATTGTATTTGAAGCCTTGAATGATCCACGTTAACTATACCTGACTGAAATCCACCACATTCTGGCTCCCAGGAATAATACTAGCATCAAGTAATCTTAGTATATGGATATATAAACAGAAACGGCAAACAGCTGCGAATATGGATATGTGTATGTTGTTCGGCTGATGGTTTGTTGTGAGAGAAAAATATTGTTCCATGACTCAAAAGTAGTGCTGCTTATGGCTGATAAGCTCAAATGAACGGGGCGCTGCTGTGGCCGTGGTTCACGAAGCACACCACATGCCTGGAAAATAGCGGACGCTAGACAGCAACTTGATGCTATTTCCTCATAAAAAAAAACATAATTTGCTTATTCAAAGAAGCTGGCACTACAGATTGATGCCAGCTCTAAAGCAAAAAACTTGATGAAAATGTGGAGCGAGTAGGGATCCTTTTCCAGAGAAGGTCCTAGCGCTGCCTAAAGCATTGGAGAAGTGCACTCTGGTAGATGCAAGTTGTCTTTGGGTTCGAAGCTTCAGTTTGTTTGAGCCTCTGGCCTTGTGTTATTAGACATATAATGAGGGTGTATTTTATTTGGGTTTCTTTCAGGGGCTATCGAAGAAGGATTCTTTTTCCCACCCCCATATATAAGCCCATTTATCCAAAGCGGGTTTCGGGCTTTGCCTCCACTGCATTTGCATCAGTAGTCTTCGTAATTGTTTGGATCTCTAAAATATATAAACATGTTTTGGGTAACAGGAGTTCTGGTTAGGTTTTTTATTACTAGTTTTTAGCGTGAATTTTCGTTATATATTGAAAAAAAAAAACAACCCCGAAGCCTGAACACATCCCGGTGGCAACTGTCACGGGTTTGATCTCAACAAACTCAGATATATAGGGCGGCAGCCGGCAGGGCCATCTCCCTTGCACACCCATCACAACTGCTTCCTCGCGGCCGCCGGCGATGGCTGAGAGTGCAGCTCCAGGTAAACGGACGACCTGCCCCGCCTCCGCTGATCGATGCTGTTGTTTCAGCCTTTCAGTAATTCAGTTCTTGGTTTTTGGCAAGTATGGCTAGCTACCTAGTCCATCGTCGATCTTGGAAACGGAACTGAATTTTATTCTAGCTTACAATTACAAATTGGGCCTTTAGGATTATTGAATCGTTCGACAGAGAGACTTGCAGCTGTCAATGCTGGGCCCTGGTTCTCGTTTGCATTTTGCTCAATTGTGCGCTCAGTACAAAGTCAAAATGCGTATTGTGTTGCTGATGTATCTATTGGATTTGGATTATCTCCTAGAGGTTTTGTTCTCATGCAATGTACAACATCCTTTCCTCATGTACGAATTTAGGAAGAATCAACTACTGAGGTCGTACGTGTTCTTCTGAGCTGAATAAAAAAAGGCAGATTAATTAGTTGTTTCCTTTAGCCACGAACCATTTGGAGTATTTATTTAGCACTAACATTATATTTCTCCGTTTGGTGCAGGATGAGCTTGATATGTATGATGACAACACTGACCTATTTGTGGAACTACCTTACCTTAAAAAGAGATCCAAAATTGTTGAGATTGTTGCAGCAAAGGATATTATATTTGCCATTGCTTAATCAGGATGAGGCTTTGTCCATGATACAATCTGATAAAAATATTACGGTTGTCATCTGTCCTCTGCCTTTGTGTTTTGTTTTCTGTCTGCAGTAATAAGCAAGCGCATAGCCTTCTTGAACATAAGCGCAGATGAAGTGCTCCGGAGCCTTTTCTACAACAAGAGCAACGATTCGCTCATTACTGTGTCAGTTTATGCATATGACAGTTACAGCACATTGAAGTGTCGAACAACACCGATTGAGTAAGCACATATGCTCCACATATATTTCTATTAAAATTTCAGTGTGACGCACTGACGCTTTATGTGATTGTTCAAGAAGCACCCACTGAATGTTATGTTTTTTGTGTAATTTACTGTTTTTCTTCTCAGTCCTATATATGAAATATTCAAGCGCCTATTGAATTGATTTGTTCTGGAACCATGCAATGCAACTTACCAATGTCCACGGGCTCATCTTCTTTAAGGTATATAAGAAATCAGTTAGATGCCGGACTTCCTCGATTTGAATCAGAAAGCCTTAAGTGGCCTGGAAATGTGGAGTTCGATGATGTAAATGGCAAAGTACTCACATGTTCAGCAACTGATGGGTATGCCTTAAACAGTTTGTTGCACTAAATGGTATTTTTCACAACAATATTTTTCGATCTACCAGTCGTCCTTTTATCTGCAGTATCTATAAGGTCTTTGACTTGAAGAACTATTCCTTTCTATACTCAATACCGGATGAAAACATCCAGGATATAAAGATGAGGTTTGCATTCTTTCCCTCGGATTTATCTATCTTACTGTATTTTAAGGGGCCAAAGGATGACTTGTTATTTTCTTATTTCAGTAAAGGAATCATTCTCTTGATATATGATAGAGCCATGAGTCATGTTCCATTGAAGATATTATCAATCGAAGATGGGAAGCCACTGAAATCTAAGCTCTGGTTGCACCCCAACAAGAAAATTAGTTTTATTGAGCAGTTCAATGAGAAGCTCCTTGTCAAGCAAGAGGGCGAGAACATTCAGATAATTGATGTATGGCCCGAGCTTAATGCTTTTATGATCTCTGTGTTGTGATGAAGGTGTGGAGTTCTGAGCTAATTGAAGTTAGTGCCACCAAGTTTAAGACCCCTTCAGCTTTCATTTTCCTATATGAGAACAATCTCTTCTTGACATTCCGAAACAGGACGGTCGCTGTATGGAACTTGCGGGGAGAGCTTGACTTCATTTGAAGACCATTTGCTTTGGCATCATAATTGTAGCACCAACGATGTTTACATCACTAGTGACCAGGATCTTATTATCTCATACTGCAAATCAGAGGCAGTTGCTGAGGATGGTACAGGTGAAGTACACAAACCATGATCATTTCCTTGAAAAATTATTTGCACCATTCAATTAATCATGATTTTGGAGCATACAATAGAATTTCTCATTTGGGTTTAATTTGTTGAAACATGTGGGAGATTATTATCCTGACACAAGTGTCATCTGCAGTTACTCCATTTGGATCCATCAACGCGAGAGAGATCATGACGGGCAAGTGCATTGCTAAGTTGTCTGCCAACAACCTCAGCGTCGTCCCTCGCGGAAACAGTAACAGTGACAGCAAGCGGTCCTTGGTCCAGAGCACCGTTTCAGAAGCGATGGAGGATGTCACGGCGCTGTTGTACAACGAGGAGAGGAACGAAATCTATACCGGCAACAGTAAAGGGCTGGTGCATGTGTGGTCTGTCTAACAGGCCACAGTCTATTTGCGCCAAACTGTGAGGTTGCAGTCTCCTTGTAATCATCCTCTGTATTTTCGTGCTATATACCATGTTCAACAAGTAAACAGAAGTAGTCTCTAAGTCAAACTAGGCTGGATAGTGCCTGCCAAGCTTCTGGCAGCAAGACTGAACATCTGAAGGTCCTGAGCTTTACATTATTTTCAGATGTAACAGTAATGATCTGTGAAAAACCATTGTGTTTTTTTTCTCTCATATCGTTGTCATTCGAATATGCATTTTTCAGATAGTAATTAGCTGGAATTCGAATGCCCAAATCAGTCATGTCTTATCAAGTGCTCTGTAAACGATTTTTGATAATTTTGCTGAGCTATTGTCACCCAGCTGCTTGAACGCGTAAGGAGAACTTCGCTTTGGCCTAGTACTCTACCTGAGCGTTCAGAAGCTCATGCATTCCACAGCATTTCAACAGTTCAGTACGGAACCTGGAGTCCTGGACGGTTTTGGAAAACAGCAGCCCCGAAAATTGTATGTTCTATTTCCTAATGAATGGAAGCAAGAATAGTCTTCAAAGAACCTGCCGCCACAGGTCCACATCAAAATTTCCAGAATCGAAGTCTTGTAAATTGTTTTGAAATGTATCAGCGAAGCAAAATTCTAGAATCGAAGTCTTGTAAACTGTTTTGAAATGAATCAGCGAGGATTCATCAAATGCATGTTTCTTCAGATAGCTGTTCTTTTTGCCTGTAAGTAGGTGGAATTTGAATGCTCAATTTGAAGTCTTGTCTGATCAAGTGATATGCTAAAGATATTTGATAATTCCACTCAACAGTCTGCGCTGCTACTGCTTGTAAACAAACAGAATCTGGAAGATGAGCAGCCCTACATCTTTAGCTTTGCGGCAGTAGCACCTGACCTGTGTAACCCGAAGCTCACGCCAATATGCCATCCTTTATTACTAGGAATTTCAACAGCATTGTATTCCCCAATAATTGGATATCAAGTAATGCCAGGATCAGGTGGAGCATGGATTATGGAACCTAAACAAATAGGACAAACAGCAGCCCTGAAAATGGCATATACAGTTGGTGAAGACAGCTACTGGACCTTATTTTCTCAACAACGAAAACATAATTTTAGTTTTGCAAAGAACCTGCCACTGCAGGTCTCCGACAAAATTCCAGAACCAAATTACAGGAAATGTGGAGCAAACAGGGATCCTACATATTTACATCACTCTAGAGAACAAAACATTCTAGCTTTCTACCTAGAGGGTTCACAAACGCAACGAACAAATGAAACATTTCAGACCACACTCTGACAGAAGCACAAGGAATTAGTAGTTCTCGTTGGGTACAAAGAAGTCAAAGGTGACATCAACGTTCCCTGATGATTCTCCAGTGTCCTTGAAGTCGACGCCGACGATTTTCCCTCTGTACTGCTCTTCAGATTCCTGGTACTCTGGCTTCACACGGCGCACGGGAACTGTCACAGAGTACACAGTGCCAAGGCCAGCATCAGTCGAGATATCCACTTGGACGTTATCCCTTGAATCTATCTCAACAAACTCAGACAATGCCTCAATGACGTGCTCCACAATCTTTTTCTTTGCTTCATCACTGACTTCACACCTATCGGAGAACAGGATCATCTTAAGCCTCTGTTTTGCGATGTTCGCATTGGAGCTTTCCTTTATGGTTGGTGCAGGAAACATTATCTTCCATGCTAATTTCAAACGGTCAAGAAATCCCATGTTAACAACATTGTGAAGGAAGCCTTCCACATCTTGAGTTATAGGAGAAAAATCCTTCCTAGAAAGAGCATAGGTCTGGGTGGAGCTCTGCGAACATCTTTGATGCTCAACGCATAGCTGGTTGTTTGTAAGCATGTGATTGCTAGATGCTCCATGAGGAAAAGTACAAAAATGACCCTGCAGCATGACATAACTAAAATGGTAAGAATCCCAGTATATTCATTACTAACATGCTAACAGCACATCATGGTACAAAAGCTAGTGCAATTTCAGTAAGATCCAACTGCCAATCCTAAACTCACCATAAACTTGCAAGCATTTACATGATAACATCAAAGCTGTATACAGTGACAGTTCAATGAGACACACAACAGTACACTAGCTTAAGTTGTTTAAATACACACAACAGTTCATTGCATAAGTAAGCATACATTCAGGCCTTTTGTAACAATGATACAGTGAAGAAATATGCATATATGAAAAATGAACACAAAGACCTAACCTAATAGAGCAATGATAGCATAACTACAGGGTGGAAACAAACCACACTTGATCGAGTGAACGCATCATATATGCACAAAGATAGCCTCAGATGTTCTCTTAACTCTTAATGACAAGGCCAGCCTACTCTCATGCTGCAATTTCTCATTTCAGCACTGAAAACAAATGATGCTTAGCTTGAGGTTTATATCAAAGAAATTGAAACAAACATGATACGCAACATTGTAAATACAGACTTTCCTCATTTCTAACTACCTCTCCGATCAAACTCATACCCTCTAGATCTCTACCAGGCCATGTTTTAAAGGCGTCGCCTAGGCGACGCCTAGGCGTCCAGGCGTACCCAGCTCGCCTTGGGAAACAGTGGCGCCTTGTCGCTTAGGCGTCGCCTAGGCGTCTAGGCGTACCAAGCACTCGCCTGGATGCCTAGCCACCTTTAAAACATGGCTACCAGGTACTACTGTACAATGAAACACATGTCAATGAAAGAAAAGAAAGAATCAGCCGGTTTGGGTAGTGTCAGTAATACTAATATTTGCAAGGTATGAAAAGAAAACACCATACTGTAGGAGATGGAGATGGTAAAAAGCAAAGGAAAAAAAGAACAACCCAGAAAAATGCCAGATACCAAGGAAACCTAGACATGGAGATCAGACAGTCTGGTATTGTTAAGCAAGGCTGATACTGCTAACACTACTAACAAACACACAGACTCACAAGCTTAGGTAACCCATGTGAAATAGAGGAATCAAACCACTGCCAATTTAAAATTACAGGTACTTTGTTGGGGTAAACTCTAATTTCCCAAATACATTAGCAATTAGCATACACAGCAAATAAACTGATTGCAATGGAGAAGACCAATAAGAGAGGAGACAAAGTGGTTGACTTTGAGTTCGGGCAGAGCACCATCAAATGGGATACAAAAGCTGTACATGTAAGCCAACACATAAAAATATGAAGAGAAAATCCTTTCACCATAAAATCAAATACAGGGCACTTATTCATGGTAGGACAATATGCACAAAGAAACAATCAGTAATTCGAGAAGAGTAAATTTGAGGTAAACTCAAGTTCTCAACAAATGGGTACATGACACCTGTTTTCTATATCCTAATGCTTACATATGTACCCAGATATTTAGAATCCAAGAATGTACATCACTACAAGCTAGAATACGAGTGGAAACGACAAAGGGATACAAAAGCAGCAAAACATTTTGTCCCAAGAGAGCTCTCTGCACCGGGTACGCCCTTGAATGTTGGGGCAAGCAAAATAATAAAATGCCAAATCTAGGGAAAATGCAGATCTAAAAGTATAGCTAATCCTTAGGCCCTGTTTGAAGGGCGGGCCTGGTGCAAGCGGTAGAGTCTTACCGCCTATGACCGGAAGGTCCTAGGTTCGAGTCGCGGTCTCCTCGCATTGCACAGGCGAGGGTAAGGCTTGCCACTGACACCCTTCCCCAGACCCCGCACAGAGCGGGAGCTCTCTGCACTGGGTACACCCTTTTTTTTAATCCTTAGGCCCTGTTTGATGGGGTTTCTTTGCAAACGACTTGACCTAAGAAGACAAGAAGCTGGAGAAGCCACATTTAGGAGGCTTCACCATTCTATTACAAAAAAGGGCTTCTCCCCTCTGCTAGCGTTTACTCAGCTCCACTGCAGAACACACATGCTTCCCGACGCAATCCACATGATTTATCAAACTTTAGTCCCGTCACATCGGATGTTTAGATGCTAATTAGGAGTATTAAATATAGACTAATTAAAAAACGAATTACATAGATGGAGGCTAATTTGCGAGACGAATTGTTTAAGCCTAATTAGCCCCTGATTTGACAAAGGGGTGCTACAGTAAACGTGCGCTAATTATGGATTAATTAGGCTTAATAGATTCGTCTCATGAATTAGTCTACTCCTATGCAATTAAATTTATAATTAGCTCATGTTTAGTCCTCCTAGATAGCATTCAAATGCCCGATGTGACACGGAATAAACTTTAGCCCCTGGATCTCCAGGTTGCTAACAGGCACTTAACACTTTAGCCCACCAATGAACACAAAAATGCACTTCGCACATTCATCAGACTGACACGAGGCAGCTTCACCCACCCATCAGAGGCACGCACAAACCCCAACCAGTAACAACCGCACCGCGGACTTCCAGCAGCCTGCCGGAGCATCTCCCGGCAGAGATTTGGGCCTCCCCAGCCAATCGAAAGCCGCACACTCGTGCAGATTCCACCTCTAACAGGCAGGATTAAACTAATTAAATGCTAGGGTTTAGGGGACGGGGAGCAAGAGTCCAGACCTTGGGGCCAGCGGCACGACGGAGCGGCGGGCGGAGCGAGGACGCGGACGGCGCCAGGACCGTGCAGGAGTCGCCGCCGACGCAGACGCCGGAGATGGACATCGCCATGGATGCGGCTGTGCTAGGGTTTTGCTCTCCAGCCCCTTTTCCTTTTTTTTTTCTCTCGCTTTGTCCTCAGTGTTGGCCGTTGGTGGACTGGGCCTTATTTATTCAAAAGTGCGCTATACAAAAAGAAGATTCTCCATCACATTAAATTTGCGGTACATGTACGGAGTATTAAATGTAGGTGAAATTAAAAACTAATTGCACAGTTTACTTTAACTTTGTGAGACGAATCTTTTGAGCATAATTAGTCAATGTTTGGATAATAATTCACAAATACCAACGAAATGCTACGGTAAAAAATCGTGCATATGCAAAATTTGCAGGTGCCGTACTAAACGCGCCCTGCGCTGAAGAACTCAGTTGGAATTTGGAAGGAAGTTGGAACGGCTGTGTTGGTGCCAAGTGGCACGTGGACCCGAGTGGAATTTGGCTGTGGAACCGGTTTGTCATCGACCGATGCGGACAGCCTCATAAAGGTGTGACTTGTGACTTGTTGGTTTGAGGCTTTAAATTTGCACGGGTATATTTTTTTAAAAAAAAACTTTTCTTTGAGTGATATTTTTTAAGAAAAAACTACCATAGGTTAGCTTCCAAGCATATTTTAGATATCTAGGTCAGAATTGTTTGTTTGGCTACACAATAATTCGTAGACTTCAATCTAAACTCGTCCATACAACCTAATGTGTAGATGCACTGATTGATTGCATGGTTGATGCGCTAAGCCTATCTGAATGTGTAAAAAAGATTGACCAAACTTGGCTAGGAAATAGAAATCAAAGCCTGTTGACATGTACTCTCTCTGTCCCAGTATGAATGACGTTCTAGCACTACATTGAAGTGTCCAGGTTCAGATATTCATCCATGCATATGGACATAGCCACCATCTTGATTCATAGAATCTTTACTGCACTTCATTGAAGACTAAAACGACTTTTAAAATGGGACAGAGGGAGTAGGTGTTTGGGTGTAGGCAACAGTACGTTGGAGCAATCCATGGCTGCCACTTGCCCCTTGCCCAGCTAACCAAACATGATACAACTCAGCTCACAACCTGGCTCAATCCAACCATGCAATACAACACACAATTGTTTGCGTTGTGCAAGGCTTGCTCTCACCAGCCTAGCTCACGAGCTTAGCCAAGTCTGAGTCCAGCCAACGACCAATCACATTCTCAAGGTTTGTTTGGTTGGTGAGTTAGGTAGGGTGAGATCAATCCATCTCTATTTTTAGGATGGGATGGTTCCATGTGTTTTGTTGAAGGGACGAAACGATTCTATTTTATTGTTTGGTTAGAGTGGTAGAAAAAGATAATAATATCATAACAGATATGTTAAGTCACCTTTATTGCCAGTGTCATAAGCTAGTCAAATTCACTCCTTAATCCCCCCCTTTCCCTGTCTTTCTTTTCACCATGCAAGAACGACAAATAATAGCCTCTATACACCCTCGACAGCCTCATGCGTAGCTGAGCGGCTGTGCCCTCGCCCTTCTTCTCACCGCAACCGGTTGTGTAGCCTCGCCCTTGCCCCTAATCGTGTCCTCTTCGCCCGCCCTTGTCTTCGTCCATGGCAGTGCTGGATTCACCCGCTCCAAGTCACGTCGTCTCTACA
The DNA here is from genome assembly GCF_019320115.1 of Miscanthus floridulus. NCBI lineage: Eukaryota > Viridiplantae > Streptophyta > Magnoliopsida > Poales > Poaceae > Miscanthus > Miscanthus floridulus. The sequence continues at coordinate 85,713,765 of NC_089593.1, read as the reverse complement.
GCATGTCTGACGGTTAGCGATCAGTTTTTTTTTCTAGAATTAATTAGAGCCATATCATTATAAATTCTACATTTCTAAGGTGTGACACTATTTCCTCTTTAATAGAGTTGTGTCGTTATAATTCATCTAGAACATGAAATATGTTATTTTTACACCCACGGCTACTTGAGACCATATGTGAACCACTGTAGTTTCGTATGGGCCAAAATGCCATTGCCACTGCGCCACCTCCCTCCCTTTACTTGTCGATGCATGGAGCCCACCCGTCACCCCTTTCTCCTCTTTTGATGTCCATTGAACCTCAGAACTAACTCGAAGAGAGAGAGCAACCTTTCTTTCTGTGGTGATTAACATCTGGTGTCCTGTGTCCACTAGAGTGTCCAGTGACCCTCAACACTGTAGACCCAACTCAGACAGAGAGCATACATTTTTTTCTAGTGATATATATAATCCAATGACCACTTCAATGTCGATGAGTTCATCCTCACTAACTCAAGTTATCAACATAGACCAAGTTCATCTCTCTAGTGATAGCATCCAGTGGAGGTCCCTTCGTATTGGTGAACCAAAATATTGTTCTCCTGTCAGTTAGTCTGGTGGAGGCATCCAATGTATAAAATTTAAGTTTGTGATGCCCAGATCAAATTCTTCCAAGTCTCAGCTTTGAATCTTTGCATCCAAGGGCTTCATTTGACCTAAGTAGCGCTAAATTTCACAAGTGTGCACCATACCTATGCTCTAAGCTTAAACTAGATCAAGCTATACCACTCTTCAACCAAAGACCCCCTTAATATACGACCAAAGAAAAAAGGCAAAAGGACGTAGGCTCGTAGCTCCGCTAAATATCTCTCAAAGTCAACTAACACTTAGAACTAGATTGTCCTTAATCTTCACACATATTCTTTGTACCATCACCATGAAATCCAATATAAGAGCATCTCCAAAAGTATCATATTTTTCCTCCCAAAAACATATAGTTTTGCAATTCCTAAAAAGGTATCAGCAGAAAAAAAGAAGGACATCTTCAAGAGTTTTCAATAATCCACTTCTAAAATATAGAATACAATTTACATCCGGAATTATATACTATTTCTAAATTATCCTAACCACATTTATATATTCCTTCTCTCTCCTGCATTTGCATCAGGAACCCTTTCCAACTCCTTATTCTTTCTCACACCCTTCCACCTTTAGATTGACCGACCGATACGCACGGGAAAGCAGTACCCGCGCGACCAGGACTACGCGCAAAGTTACACGCGATGGGGAAGGATTTCCCAAGTGCTTAAATTTTTGGATTATGGATTAGGAGTGGTTGGAGAGGGATTTTTCTCATCTTGCTAAAAACCAAGTATTAGGGAGGGAAATATGGTACTCTTGCAGATGCTCTGAGGGGACAATATATAGTAGTGATAAGCCCACCACCTAATCTGCGAAACAGCACATTAACCCTAATGGTCATGGTGTCATTAATTACCAAAACCTAAGTGCGGGTCTAGATTCTTTAAAAGGTATTCCAACATTCTTTTGCAAATGAGCACCCAAGAAAAAGGTGTTCCACCGTTTCTTCACAAGCATCCGAACAAGAAATATAGCTGTAGCTTGGAAGCTCCATATTTGTTCTCCTCAAGAGGTCCCTAGTGTTTAGCTGCCTTTTAACATGAGCCAGAGAAATATCTTATGTTTAAGTTGACAGGATCGCTTGCAAAACTACTTGAAAGCCTATCACCCTTTTGAGAATAATGAGTGGCAAACATTTAGAAATGGACCATGCACGACCTAGAGTGTCATGTGGGGCCGCCATTACTCCCTAGATGGCGCCAGCAGCAGCAACATTCCAGGGATCAGCATGAATGGCGCCAGCTGCACAGCACCATTCCAGGGATCATCGTCAAGGCAGGAGTTAATAGGATTAAAGAGGGCAAGAATTAAGGGATTTAAGGGCACGTACAACGATCGTCTTTTTGTCGTCTGGGAGATGTCATTTTTGTAAAAAAACCTTCGACTCAGCCAACAGCCGGGTGTGCCGTCTCTTCGCGAAGAGACGATGAGAGCTCGTGCTCCGAAGCTATATCGCCCGCTCCAGCACCGTTGTACGACGGGGGCTCGTGCACCCAAGTCATTTTTTATCACCTTAATTTATGAGTCTATACAAGAATTAAATATCTTACAGATAGCCTAAAAGACAATCCATTATATAATTTATCTGTATTGCTGTCTCTATGTGACATGACCCGTGCTTGCAGACGGCAGCCGTCTAAACTGTTGAACGTGCCCTAAGGAGTTTGTTTTAGCAGGCCAAGTGCCTATATAAACCTTGTACTAGTCATCATCTAGGGGCAAGCAATGAACAACAAACAATTCAATTACCCTCAAATGTTCTATTCTCCCTTCACGTTGACTTTGTCCGGCCTTACTCTTGGCACCTGTTATCCTCCCTGTCCCCCATATGAACTAAGGTTCATACCATAGAGACTATCACAATGAATATATACCGCAACACAAGCTTATCTCCTTTTCAGTATTTAGCATCACTACCCAAGATCTTGACATCCACTACCCCAGATCTTGACATCACTGTCGGTTCAAAAACCCCCTTCACTGCCGGATTTTGAACCGACAGTGACATACCGACAGTGATTAGGGGTTGACATCACTGCCGGTTCTTATAAACCGACACTAATGTGAAACCGTCAGTGATGTAAAAAGCCAAAAAATGCACTGAAAAATAGGAGTTTTTTTTAATACCGGGAGAGGTCCCATCGGTTAGCTACACGGTCGCAAGTCACAAGTCACGTGATTTTTCACGCGAAAAACACGCGCTTTGTGGCGACCAGTGCTCGAAGCCCTGACCTCCTGCTTCACGTCTTCGGCCCCTAACCACTCCACCTACAAGTTGTTTGTGTTCAAATGACATTTGCGTCCTAGCCATTTTATGTTCATCTGATTTTAAAATGAGTATTTGGGACCCTAAACGAATTCAAATGAAAAAGTTGTCAACTACAAAGATTTTCAACTTTTCGAGATCTACAACTTTAATTTTGGTAGTTTCTCCATCCGAGGTCGTTTACAAAATTTAAATTTCAAATTTGAAAAATTCAAACGTAGTTTTCCATGACAAGATGATTTTAAATGAAAAAGTTGTTAACTACAAAGTTTCATAACTTTTTGAGATCTACAACTTTTGTTTTTACTGTTTGTCCATCCGAGGTCGTTTAAAATTTCAAAATTCAAATTTTTGAAAATTCAAACATAGTTTTTCTTGACAAGATGATTTCAAATCAAAAAGTTGTTAACTACAATGTTTCATAACCTTTTGGGATTTATAACTTTTATTTTGGTAGTTTCTCCATCCGAGGTCATTTACAAAATTTGAATTTAAATTTCAAATTTTAAAAATTCAAACGTAGTTTTCCTTGACAAGATGATTTCAAATAAAAAAAGTTATCAACTACAAAGTTTCATAACTTTCTGAGATCTACAACTTCTATTTTGGTTATTTGATCATTTACTCATCCGACATAGTGGTAGTAATATTGTTCACAAATGTTACATATCCCTCTTATAGTTTAAGAAACTATAAGAGAGGTATGTAAATTTTTTGAACAATGTTACTACTACTTTATCGGATGAAGAAATGACCAAAATAAAAGTTATAGATCTTGATAAGTTCTACAACTTCTATGCTCATAACTTTTTCTGTTGAAATCATTTAGTGTTCCAAAATGATGTTTGAAGTTGTCATTTTTTAAAATTCAAAATTCAAATATATAAAACACAATCACATGAAAAGATGGATAAAATAATAGCTATAACAAAATAATAAATTGATAGAGCATGATTTTAGAAATTTTTAGAAAAAATCATCAAATTTAAAGTTAGTATGAGGGAGAAAGACTAGTTAGAAGTTTTAGCCAGAAATTAAAAAGAGAAATTAGAGTTCTTCAATAATTTTAAATTTTAATTTCAATCAGCATTTTGAAGTAGTAAATGATTTCAAATAAAAAAGTTGTTAACTATAAAGTTGCATAACTTTTTGAGATCTACAACTTTTGTTTTGGGCGTTTCTCCATCTGAGGTCGTTTGAAACATTCAAATTTTAAATTTTAGAAATCAAACGTAATTTTCGTTACACAGATGATTTTAAATGAAAATATTTGAAAATCCAAATGATCTTAAATTAAAAAGTTTGAAACTACAAAGTTGTAGATCTCGTCGAGTACTATAACTTTGATATAAAGTTCGTCTTCATCGGATATCATATGAGAAACTTATGAAGTTTTCTTACAGCAGAGACTGTTCAATCCACGAACCGACAGTGATAGTATCAGTGTCAGTTTTTGGCTAAAACCGGCAGTGATGACCCAATATCACTGTCGGTTCTTGGCTAAAACCGACAGTGAAGACCCAAATATCAGTATCAGTTGGGCTATCAGTGTCCTATCACTGCCGGTTTTAGCAAAAAACTGACAGTGATGGGCTATCACTATCGGTTTCTCAAAATCCGGCAGTGACGAGGCCGGCCGTGATGTCCAATTCTATAATAGTGCATCATTGATATATAGTACATATCAGTAAAAGAACTACAGGTCTAGTAGTATGTGCTGAAGGGTGACCGTGACGCCTAAGAGGGGGGTGAATTAGGCAACTTAAAATTCTAACTCTAAACTATGGCCTCTTTTTCTAACCCTAGCAAAACATATAAAAAAGATAAACTATCTAAATATGCAACTATGATTTTGCTAGTGTATTGCTATCTCTACCGCAAAAGGAGTAATGTAATCAATGTACATGCGAAAGCTAAAGAGCAAGGTAGAGATATGCAAACTCCCATCGATGACTCCGGTATTTTTACCGAGGTATCAAGAAGCACGCAAGCTTCCCCCTAGTCCTTGTTGAAGCCCCTCGTAAGGAATCTCTCGCAAGGGCCAAGCTCCTAGTCAGGTAACTCTGTGGATAGACTCGGGCCTTCCCCACGCGCAAGTGGGTCTCTGACGTGCCTTTCGGCAAGCCTCTCCTGGATGCTCCCTGCCGTCTTCACTATCAAGCTTCCGGCTGAAACGTCGCGGGCCTTGTTCCCTCTGGTACACGGTGGCAGCCACACCACAAACGCGGTTGGTGTGATCTCGCAAGACTACAAGCCCCTCCGATGTACAACAATGGTGCGCGCAAGCACCGAGTGGTAAGAGGTATTCAAACCTCACTAAACACTAGGCCTAAACCTAGAGAAGGCGCATAAGCGGTGGTCTAATCAACCTAAGCACTTCGCAAAGCACCTACGCTAATCACCTAATGAAACACTAAGCACTATGCAAGTGGAGATCACTAAAATGGTGTATCAACACCCATGGTATGTTTCCTCTGCTCCACTCTCCTCAAATGGCCGGTTGGGGGTTGTATTTATAAGCCCCACTAAGAAAGTAGTTGTTGGGATGAAATCCTGCTTTTCTGCTACTGACCGGACGCTGGAGTCATCCTGATCGGACGCGTCCGGTCGTCCCGACCGTTGGAGCCACGAACAATTGATCGGATGCTGCCAGCGTTCGGTCACTTGCCACCAGACGTGTCTGGTCGCAAATTCGCCGTTCTAGAACCTCTTTGTACTCGATCGGACGCTGCTGTCCTGCATCCGGTCGGTTTGCCGCTAGCGTCCGGTCCAGCATCCGGTCGCTGCTGCTGTTGCTGAGCCTCCTGATCAGAGCGTCCGGTCGCTTTTCTCCAGCGTTCGGTCCAGCGTCCGATCACCTTTGTGAGCTCGTTTCTTCGTGATCTTGCGTGTGGCTTGGTTCCTATCTTCGTGTTTGGACTTTGCTTGATATCTTAGGTCTTCTCTTGTGCTCCTAAGGTCTTCTTTGAGGTGTTGATCATCGGATCATCACGTCGCCTTTGTCCAAGTCAATCTTGCATCCTATTGAACTACAAAACAATCACTTGTAAATTTATTAGTCCAATTTGGTTGTGTTGGTCATCAAACACCAAAATCCAAAGTAAATGGGTCTAGGGTCCATTTTCTTTACAATCTCTCCCTTTTTGGTGATTGATGACAACACGACCAAAGCAAGCAAATAATAAAAATGAATTTAAAACCTATCTACTTGCTAGGATGCAATGCAAGGAGCAAGATTATATGATGCTAAAAGATACTACTTGTAAGATTACATGAAAACTTATCTTGCCCTTGCAAATGTCCCCATGTGGTATTATGGATTTAAGCCTTGCTTCCTACAAGTTTTCCCCACTACTTAGGCTAATCCATAATCCACTATCCTTTCTTTCTCGGACCATTACTACAAATTAATGCTTGCTTTTGGTCCTCTGAATTCTCCCCCTTTGAAATCAAACACCAAAAAGGAAGACATTAGTAGCACAAGGGAGGGTCAAACTTTGTGATCCTTTGCGTGTAGAGTGAAACAGATCACAAAATTTGACTCTCACATTATATAGACAAAGCTCCCCCTAAATATATGCATACATATGATAGAAGGCAAAGCATATGCATAATTGGCAAAGTATTGCACAAGGGAATTTAATCTATATAATGCACGGAGAAAGCATATAAATATCAAAATGAAATCAACATGATGATATTAGTTTAGAAATACCACATGTAGAAATCAATTTGATTTCTGCCACTTGCAATCGGTGGTGGATATTTGAAGTATGATGCTTAACTCCAGGGACTCCATTTTCCTTGCAATGAGACTACTACACACATGATAAGCTTGAAAAGGTGTTAGTCTCAAAGCATCTAACTTGTAGAGTAACCTTCCCCTAAATTTGTGCACACAAGTATGGAATACCTGTAGGAAACATGCACATCGATTTTAGAATAAAAAATACCACTTGAAACATGACATCACATGAATGTGAGTCATTTTCGAAGGTGATATCAGAGAGAGATTATCTACAATTTGAACTTTGGCACATATTAGATGAACAATTGTAAGACAAGCTATGTGCCATGCTCCTAAACAATTTTAAACCATGTAGGATTGCTCCAAGGAATAAGAATGAAACCGAGCAAGCCTACCATATGATATACCTAGTGAATGCATGACAAAATATATAAGAATGCAAATGCAAACCTAGGCATGAGGAGTAACTAGATGCTAAAAGATACCAATTGTAGGAAAAAATAAATCTAATACCAATTGAAGTAAATTGAATCTAGTTACCTAACACGGGGAGGGGAATTTGGGTCCATAGTATTCACTAACCCACTTGACAATGACTTTGTCCATCGTGATGCACCCCATGAAATGCACCCATACTTTGCTAAGTCTCCAAATTCCCCGAAGTCCATAGGACATCTCACTTCCCTTTCGGGATCCAAACCTTCTTGGTGCTCGTCATGTTGGAAATGATTTCCTTTGGCACCCAAAAGCATTTGGCCCCATTGTTGGCTTGCTTGTTCACCTTGATGGCCACCACCTTGTCATTTTCCTTCTTCTTAAAGAGATAAGGTGTGGAGGCCTTCTTGTCCACCTTGTTGGTGTAGGTGTTGGAGAGCTTACTTGTTTGCTTCTTCTCTTTCTTCTTTGCTCCTCCCCCATTCTTCACCTTGCACTCATAGGACTTGTGACCTTCCTTGTGGCACACGTAACAAACCACGGTTTGTCCTTCATCAAGCTTCTTCACTCCTTGACGATGTTATCTTGATGAAGTTGGGCTTGCTTCGCCTTGCCTTTCACTTGAGTCAAGTCCTTGGTGAGGCGAGCTACTTCTTGCTTGAGTTGCTCATTCTCCTTTGCAACCTCTTGTGTACATGTATCTACAACAACTTTCTCAACACAAACTTGGTTGCACAAAGGTGAGTCTAAACATAAATCATTACAAGAAGTAGAGGCATCCTTTTTAGACATGTTAGAACTTTTCTTTTTAGATGCCTTAGTGGGAGTTGTACTAACGGCTTCAAGATTAGCAACTTTATTAGTTAGCTCATCACAATGTTTGCACATGGTTTCCATTTTAGCAAGCAAACTTTTATATGCATCTTGTGAGCTAGCTAACTTTTCTTTTAATTTTTCATTTTTCTTTACAAGTTGCTCATCATTGATTGTGCATGCATTTGTTGTTGCACTAGCCTCAAGTTGCTCAATATTAGTAGATAGTTGAACATTAAGATTAGCAAAATTCTCATATTGTTCAAGCAAAGTTTTGTATGCTTCTTGTGAACTATCTAGCTTTTCTTTTATTTTCCCGAGCTTCTTTTTGTTGACTAGTGCAAACTTTAGCATAATTAAGGTTTTGTTGCACAATTTCTTCATAAGAAGGCATATCATCATCACTATCACTCTCACTAGAGGATGAGCTTTCGTTACCTCATGCTATAAGGCACACACGAGAAGAGCTTGATGATGAGTGCTTGCGCCCTCGCCTCTTGTGATGGGGTTCTTCTTCACTTGAAGAATCATCCCATGTCCTTATTGATGTGAGGGCTTGTTTCTTGCATGCCTTCTTATTTTTCTTGGGTGTGGGCTTATTTGGACAAGCTTCCACAAAGTGCCCTAACTCGCCGCATCCATAGCATCCTCTCTTTCTTTGCTTATTTCTTTGATTTGTGAAAATGAGATCTTGGATTTGGATGGGCACACCCTTGACATTGAGCTTTTGGATCATCTTCTCCACCTTGTTGATTAGTTTGATTGATTCTTCATCAAAGGTCGGAGGTGGAGGAGGAAGATTGATCATCATCACTTGAGTCTTCATCATCATCATCATCCTCATCTTCTTCTTTATCTTCACTTGAGGAGCTTGAGCTTGAGCTTGTCTCAACTTGCTTGCCCTTCATCTTCTTTTTCTCACGCACATGCGAGAGCTTTGCCTTTGCTTGATGAAGAGGCTTCTTCTTGACCCATCTTGTGTGACATTTCAAATGCCACTATCTTGCCAATGACTATGGCCGGGGTCATGGTGCTCAAGTTCTCCATATTGTGAAGGATGGTGATGATGCTTGCATATTTCTTTTGTGGTAGCATGGAGATGATCTTCCTTATGGTGTCTGCATCATCTAGCTTTGTTAGTCCTATTGAATGGAGCTCATTGATAATTAGATTCAAACGAGAATACATATCACGAACAAGCTCATCATCATTCATTGTAAAGGAATCATAATTTTGTTTAGCTAGACAATGTTTTTGCTCACGAACATTAGATGTGCCGTCATGGAGCTCCTGAAGTTTTAACCAAATTTCATGTGTTGTGTTTAAAGTGAACACTTGGTTAAACACATCCATACTAAAAGACTCAAACAAGCAATTTTTAGCTCTAGCATTGAAGTGCATTTCTTTTTCATCACTCTTTGTGGGGGTTTCAAGATTCTTAATGGGTTTCATCCCATCACGAGTGACTCTCCAAACACCTAAATCAACTGCCTCAAGGTAGCAAGCCATTCTAGCTTTATAATAGGGGAAGTTAGTGCCATCAAAGTGCGGAGGCCTAGAGTTATCCATCCCAACCACTCTAAATAGCGTCGGCTCAACAGCGGTTAAGCCAAAGGTCCAAATTGAGCCAACCAGCTCTGATACCAATTGAAGGGTGACCGTGATGCCTAAAAGGGGGGGGGGTTGAATTAGGCAACTTAAAATTCTAACTCTAAACTATGGCCTCTTTTTCTAACCCTAGCAAAACCTATGCAAAAGATAAACTATCTAAATGTACAACTATGGTTTTGCTAGTGTATTGCTATCTCTACCGCAAAAGGAGTAATGTAATTAATGTACATGCGGAAGCTAAAGAGCAAGGTAGAGATATGCAAACTCCCGTCGACGACTCCGGTATTTTTACCGAGGTATCGAGAAGCGCGCAAGCTTCCCCCTAGTCCTCATTGGAGCCCCTCACAAGGAATCCCTCGCAAGGGCCAAGCTCCCGATCGGGTAACTCCGTGGATAGCCTCGGGCCTTCCCCACGCGCAAGTGGGTCTCCGACGTGCCTTCCGGCAAGCCTCTCCTAGATGCTCCCTGCCGTCTTCACTATCAAGCTTCCAGCCGAAACGCCACGGGCCTTGTTCCCTCTGGTACACGGTGGCAGTGTTTACACTAGAATTTGGAAGAAGAGTTGCAGGGATTTGGAAACTCCCAAAAAACATGTCATCAAGGAATCAACTGCGTGGAGACCAGAGCTAGTTGATTCGGACACACTAGAATCGGCTTTCTTCAGATAGCGCCAGCAGATGACGACAGAGGCTGCGATCGGCGTTGGGATGAGACATGCTGGACTCTACAAAAAGGGAAAAATTAGAGTCCAAGTTATCTTAAATTAGGAATGTTTTCATTATGCCAAAGATTGTATTGAGTCGTACTCGAGTAAGGTTCGTGTTTAGACTCTAGGTATAAATATCAAATCCCGGCTATTGTAAAATCATCAACCAATCAAATACAAAGTCAATTACTTTTTTTGGCTCTGGCCACCCCTTAGGAGTAGGAGTAGAGTAGATCTCGGTGAGTTCTTTAGCAAGTACGTCTACATCAATCCGGTCGACCTCCACTGCTTGTCTGTAAGTACCATTATGGTTTATACCTCTGTTCGTATGGCTGCATCGATCCGATCAACCCCCACTGCGACTCTGGTATAGGCTAGTTATTGACTCTTGTCTAATTCAAGTATGGCCTGTGTGATTCTGCCTCACACCCCACTGCTTGAATTAGATCAAGGTCAAGTTATCGGCTCTACCTTAGCATGGTAGTCTTTGATAGATTCATTAAGTTACCGATATTGCTTATTGCTTTCATCGTCTATCTAATTACAACAATATCATTCTACCCGATTGAGATTGATCTGGATTGGCCTTACACCTTGTTTAACTCATCGTTTGCTAATTTAAAACTGATCTAATCTATATCTTAAGCGATGAGTTATGTTTTTATTGGCTGTTTTGCGTCAATCTTAATCGTGCATAGCGTGCGGTTAAGGCATGTCCGATCTTGAGTAGATCTATTAGCTAATGAAAATCGTTCCATGGCCAGTCATCATGGCCTGTGGGATTCTGCCTCTCACCCCACTGTTGGCACCGTGGAGCAGGGATCGTTAGTCGGTAGACCCGTTCCTGAGAAGGCATGACCTTAACTGTGCGCTATGCCTGAATCGGCTGTTTAGCCGATATCGAATGCTTTCACGAACAGTTCGCATTACGAGATCATTGAAGTAGAGATAAGTTGAAAGATATGTTAGCCCCATGATCTTGTTATTGTATTATGGCCTGCATGATTCTGCCTCATGCCCCACTGATATTAGTAATGAGTAAGGGTCATCGAGTCTATTGTTGTTTCTACGGCCTGCATGATTCTGCCTCATGCCCCACTGGTCATGACGATAGATGAGATCTAACATGTTCATTAGATTTATCTTTATTAAATGGTTAAGTGATGTTGAATTGTTTCTTTATATAAAAAGGAGTTCAGTTATTTATAATCATTGGCTCAGTACAAACCGATCACCGTTGATACATTATTGTCATTGATTAATATTTGCTTAAATAACATTTATCTTGAATGATAATCATTTTTTCTTATACAACCCCATGAGCTTTAACCGATTCATTTTTGTAAATATGCTGGGATCGACTATTTAGTTGATCTCCTCTCATATCGGCTCTCAGAGCCACACATTCGGGACTGTCTGGCAACACCGGCATGTTCCGCCCTTAATTACTGATGAGCTTTCTCTCCTTGTCAATTGCAGGGTCAAATTGACTAGCATGTCTTGGGAGGATTGCGCAGGATCGACCACCCTTGCGCTGAAGCTAGGCGGATCTGCTCCATCGAGCGGACCCTTCTGGCTTGCTGCGTGTGTCCTCAGCACAGAGATGAAAATTTTGTGTCAACACACGTTTCTGGCACGCTCGGTGGGACCCCACAATCGTCATGGTGGTTCACAACAATGACAACATCCTTATGGTATATTATGAAGACCTACCTGATGAAGATAAGGATACCATCAACAAAGCTACAGAAGAATTTCAGAAGAAGTGTTTGCTGTCGTACACCAAAACGCGTGACAGCACAATTATTCAGAAATTTCCACTACCAAGAGTTCTACTACATGGGTAGACAGATACGGTCGAAGCTAAAGACATGCGTTTCTTTATGGAAGCCATAGACAAGTCTGTTCGTGATGCCATATCAAGCCGCAATGAAGCTTTCGTTGACACATTTCACAACGCCATGAAAGAGGCGATTCATGGAATTCCAGTTGGTCAGGTTGGATCGACTTGTTATAATATTCTAGATCCGTCAACTCAAGGGACTAATCAAGTTAGTACCAGTAATCAAGAAGCAGCACTAGCTGGTAATGGTGATGTCCGGACACTTCAAGGTTCATCTGAACAAACTTCAGGTACTACTACAAATCAGATACAGTACAATCCTGGATCGTCAATACAGCATGTGCAACAGCCGGTGGGGCAAAGTCAAAACTAGATGATCAATTTTAGCACATCAGGCCACATACCATCGTCGGCTCAGAAGATAGCACCATCAGTTCAAAGGATCCGTAGAGATATAGATCCTTATGTCTATAATCAGAGACTTCAAGCAGCAAGCTAGCAAAGGACCCAACAGATTGAGATTCCACAAGGCTATCACTATGGCATGGATTATAACACCCTCCACATGATACCAAATCTAGGATATCAAGGCACACGTGATTTCAATCCATAGATGGGTTAGCAAGTACCGAGAAATCCAAATCCGCAAGCTAACGAGTTGCTACTCAAGGTGACCGAGATGATGAAGAATCAGTTTGGTCTGAAGCCAAAAGGAATGACTTTTTCATACAAATGCCTATATCTAGAATGGTATGATTTGGTCGCTCTTCCTACAAATTATAGGCTTCCAGAATTCGCCAAGTTCACTAGTCAAGACGGTACAAGCACGATAGAACATGTCAGTCAATATCTTACACAATTGGGCGAAGCATCAGTTGAGGATGCCCATTGAGTTCATTTCTTCTCCTTGTCCCTATCAGGGCCGGCCTTCACTTGGTTCTCGTTACTACCAGTCAACTCCATTGCCAATTGGGCTGACCTAGAGAAGAAATTTCATATATATTTTTACACTGGGACTAGAGAGAAGAAAATAACCGATTTAACAAACATAAGACAGAGGACTAATGAATCGGGCACTGAGTTTCTTCAGAGATTCCGAGAGACTAAGAATTTGTGTTTCTCATTAAGATTGGCCGATGATCAGCTAGCTGCTCTAGCCGTCCAAGGAATGCTGCCAATGTGGAAAGAAAAGCTGCTAGGACAAGAGTTTGACAACTTAGGACAATTGGCTCAATGGGTGGCAGCGCTCAATAGCCAATTCTAGAGTATGCGCAGGATACCCGATTCCAGAAGAGCACCACAGTAGCCGAAGCTTATGATCCATACTCAATTGAAGACGGCTATGAAGATGAAGAAGAGGAGGTTGCTGCAGCTGAATGGAATTAGGGTAAGAAGACAGTAATGGTGTCAAATCCTTGGGGAAGAGGAGTCAAGGAGAGCTATGACTTTGATATCACAAAATCAGACAAGCTCTTTGACTTCTTACTTGAGAAAGGCCAGATCAAATTGCCAGACAATCATGTTATGTTACCCCCTAAACAGTTGAAGAATAAGAAGTTCTGCAAGTTTCATAATGCTACTTCTCATTCCACTAATGAGTGTAGAATTTTTTGGTAGCATATACAAAGGGCTATTCAGCAAGGGAGGCTCAAGTTCGATACGCCTCGGAAGATGAAGGTTGATGATAATCCTTTCCTAGGAGATCAAAATATGGTTGATGTTGGGATATTCAAAGGAAAAACTAAGGTCCTAACATCGACCAAATCAAGAAAAGCTGGAACAGTTGATCCCAAGATGCAAATATCGGCTGATGAATACAGAGAGATTAGAAAACATCGGGATCAGTAGAAGAGCCGATATGAGTAGGGGGAAATGTCAAAGGATGGATCGATGAAGCTACGAGTCACATCTCGGATCCTGTTGAATAAGTGGCAGCGGCAGGAGAAAAGAGATTATCAGCGATGGTTAGAGGATCAAGAATACCGGCATCAATTGGAAGAAGAAAGGTATGAAAGGAAGCAAGCTGAATCGCACTGGAATTGTCCTTTCTTCAGATACTACAGGAATGAAGGTTTGAAATTGCCTACCTGACATGACTGTCCAGAATGCAGCAATCAATATTGGGAGTTTAGGCAGAGAGCTATGACTTTGATGTCACAAAATCGGACAAGCTCTTTGACTTCTTACTTGAGAAAGGCCAGATCAAATTGCCAGACAATCATGTTATGTTACCCCCTAAACAGTTGAAGAATAAAAAGTTCTGCAAGTTCCATAATGCTACTTCTCATTCCACTAATGAGTGCTGAATTTTTTGGCAGCATATACAAAGGGCTATTCAGCAAGGGAGGCTCAAGTTCGATACGCCTCGGAAGATGAAGGTTGATGATAATCCTTTCCTAGGAGATCAAAATATGGTTGATGTTGGGATATTCAAAGGAAAAACTAAGGTCCTAACATCGGCCAAATCAAGAAAAGCTGGAACAGTTGATCCCAAGATGCAAATATCGACTGATGAATACAGAGAGTTTAGAAAACGTCGGGATCAGTAGAAGAGTCAATATGAGCAGGGGGAAACGTCAAAGGATGGAGCGATGAAGCTGCGAGTCACATCTTGGATCCTGTTGAATAAGTGGCAGTAGCAGGAGAAAAGAGATTATCAGCGATGGTTAGAGGATCAAGAATACCAGCGTCAATTGAAAGAAGAAAGGTATGAAAGGAAGCAAGGTGAATCGCACTAGAATTGTCCTTTCTTCAGATACTGCTAGAACGAAGGTTTGAAATTGCCTACCTGACATGACTGTCCAGAATGCAGCAATCAATATTAGGAGTTTAGGCAGTCTCAAATCAATCACCGATCTATCCATGCCTAGGATGCATATCATCATAATAGCATGGATCGGTGCTTAAAAAATAAAAGTATTCATGATCAGCTGGGAAAAAGAGTTGTTGACCAAGACTGGGCTGATCATAAAGAAGGAAGCAACCAGAGGGAACATGTCTAGCAAGAGGACCAATGGTGCCCCGAAGGATTGACAAGAAGCCAGAAGAGAAGGGTGCAACGCCTAAGGAATAAAGAGATGGAATAGGCTCATGCATCCGGTAAAACTCTAGTGTGGCGTGCTAAACAAATAGCCGATAGAAAACAACCATCGGCTAATATCCAAATGGCTTTTCTGCTACCATCGGAGTTCAGAGCTCCGACAGATCAGGAAGTTTATTCAGACTTCGATGAATCAGAGTATGAAGAGATAGTTGCTAAGTTAACGGTTGTGCAACAAGCAATATTTGATAAGCCAGTCAAGCATTGGCACTTAAAGGCTTTATATATGAAAGGTTTTATTGATGGGAAGCCGATGAACAAGATGTTGGTGGATGGAGGTGCTTCTGTCAATCTTATGCCTTACACCACTTTCTGTAAGCTTGGCAAGGGACCAGGAGATTTACTTGAAACCGACATGATGCTTAGAGACTTTGGAGGTAATACATCTAAGACCCGGGGGGCAATAAACGTCGAACTGATGATTAGGAGTAAGACTCTGCTCACCACATCCTTCATCATTGATGGAAAAGGGTCATATAGTTTGCTCCTCGGTCGTGACTGGATTCACACAAACTATTATGTGCCATCGACCATGCATCAGTGTGTGATTCAATGGCATGGAGATGATGTCAAGGTGGTTTGCGCTGATGAGTCTGTGAGTATTGCGATAGCCGATCCAGTGTTTTGGGAGCTAGGAGACTTCGAATGCCTTTCTGACAAAACATGGGAAGGAGGCTTCATCAGGATTAATAATGAAGGCCAATAGCCAGTTCAAGCAATCGGCTCTGAGAGTTTGTTTTGATCAATAGTCGTGGTGTTGCGTCGGTCATTGAGTTAAGGAAAATAAGCATTAAGTCTTGGAGATGGGTTTAGACCGACGCACGTGAATGCTAAGTTAAAGTGCAAGTGCGATTCAGAGTTAATGGATTTCTTAAGAGAAGTTCTGTTTCGCTTAATAGGATGCTTGACTTGGATTGATCGATCGTTTGATCTTTGAAATGAAAAATGCATGAAGAAATGTTATCCTAACATCTGGATCTGATAGCCGATTCATTCTTGGCTCCAATAGACGATACCAGGAGTATCGCCTCTAGTTCAAAAAGTAAAAACCTTCAAAGATAGCAAAAGCTGATACGATATGTATCGCCTACAGAGCAAAAACAAAAAGAGCAGGAAACATTCACAGTCACGCGCGAAGGCACCGCATTGGAACATATTCATGGAAAGAACATGAGTCTTTTGTGCATCAGATTACCCTAAGTACAAACTAATCAAAGACCTTATTCACTACATCTTGAGCGGATGTGATATCCACTATGGCCTCCGCTGCCATGACAAACTCTTCTAGCAGATCCTCATGTTCTTTAGGACCGTCGCCCGATGGCAAACCAATCTCCATGGCGTGGAGTTCGTACCTAGTCTGAACTTGTGCCGCGGTCAGCGCCACCGCCGCACCGTGACGGACACCGTGGAGGGTGTTCTCTCGAACACGGGCCAGAACGTCATGGAGACGAACATCGGTAAGGGAGCCACGGGCATTGACGGTGTCAACAGCCACATTCGCCGCCAGTTGGAGAGAATCCAACTGCATCATCAGGGCTGATGATCACAAAAAAGGGGGAATTATCAAGGTAAAGGCAGTGAGAAATCAGAATGGAGACATCCCCGAAGATCATCTTACCTGTTACCATAGCGTCAGACTCGGCCAGCTATGCTCGGACGGCGCTGGCCTCCTCCTCAGCCGCATGAAGAGCGGCCTAAGAAGCCCCAAGACAAATCTCGAGCTGGCCATTTTCTCGAGTCGCCTCGAAGTAGCGGTTCTGAGCGCCCTCCACTCCCGGAGGAAACACCGAGCATCGTCGCCATTGTATGAATTGGAGGAATCCGACAATGAGGTCAGCGCGGAGGACATGACATCAGAGGGTTCACCGGCCCTAGGAGGAGGACGAAGCCTGTTGTTCACAACAAACCTAGAAACAAGATATTCTCCCACCAAAAAGTTATGCTCGTGCTTATATTTCTCTTGCACCAAGTTGAGGCATTACTTATTGTCGGTCGAATGTACGGTTGTTTCTAAGGCTGACGTAATCAAGCACATGTTATCGATGCCGATACTAAATGGGAGAGTGGGAAAATGGATTCTCGCATTATCAGAGTTTGACTTGAGGTACGAATCGGCTAAAGCAGTCAAAGGGTAGGTAATAGCCGATTTTGTCACCCAGCATCATAAACCAAGCATGAATTATGTAGAACCAGTGCCTTAGACGTTATTCTTTGATGGATCATCTTGCAAGCAAGGTGGTGGCATTGGTATTGTTATTATTTCACCTCAGGGGGCAAATTTTGAGTTTGCCTTTTCAACTGAGCCAATGGTTACCAACAATCAAGCAGAATATGAGGCTGTTCTAAGAGGGATTCAACTTCTTCATGAGGTAAAGGCCAAAGCAATTGAAATATTTGGAGACTCACTATTAATTATTAATCAGTTGATCAGCCTATATGAGTGCAAAGAAGACACTTTGAGGAGATATTATGACGAGTGTTAGAGGTTGCTCAAAGAGTTTCCTCATATCTCATTTCAGCACATTCCAAGGGCATAGAATCAAGAAGCTAACTGTTTGGCTCAAAGTGCATCAAGTTATTGAGTAATTCAAGAAATCTTGAGCAATGATACCTTGGATAATGATTGGAGAGTTGAGATAGTCGACTACCTTAGAAATCCGTCATAAAAAGTTACCAGAAAGCTAAGGTATAAATCGACTAAATATGTTTTGCTAGATGGTCAGCTATATTACAAACGATCGATGGGGCCTTACTCAAATGCCTGAATCAAGAAGAGGCCAAGGTGTTGATGGGCGAGGTGCATGAAGGGATATGTGGAGCTCATCAATCAGCTTATAAGATGAAATGGATTATCCGTAGAACTGGATATTTCTAGCCAACAATATTAGAAGATTGTTTTGAATATTACAAGGGATGCCAAGACTGTCAATGTTTTGGTAATATCTAGAAGTCGCCTGCATCGTCCATGAACCCAATAATCAAGCCATGGCTGTTTCGGGGCTAGGGAATTGATTTAATTGGCTAGATCTTTCTGCCCTCGAGCAAAGGACATAAGTTCATATTGGTAGCAACTGATTACTTCACCAAGTGGGTTGAAGCGATCCCCTTGAAAATGGTAATTTCAAAAAACATGGTTGATTTTGTCAAGGAGCATATTGTGTATCATTTTGGAATTCCTCAAACCGTCACTACCGATCAAGGGACCATGTTCACATCAGAGAAATTTGGAGATTTTGCTGCTAGTATGGGGATCAAGCTGCTAAATTTGTCTCCTTACTATGCTCAGGCTAATGGTCAGGCAGAGGCGTCCAATCAGATTATGATTAAGCTGATC